>NC_069502.1:570197843-570537843 GCF_027579735.1 Bombina bombina
GTAATAGTAAATATGCATTTATGGCTCCAAGGGTTAATCCTTTTTGGCAAAGACAGATCTGTACTTATTGATCTATATTGCTTTAGTTTTCATTAAAAAGTGACCTTAGGAGTGTAATCAATCAATTGACTTGTGCTGATAAAGTAAGGTGTCTGCATTGCATTGCCAGGAAGACTTGGCACAGTGTAATACTGAAAGTGTACACTTGTGCACAATGTATTCCCAGAAAGCAGATAACCTGAAGTAACAGTCCGAGCAGCAATTACAACAAAGAAGCCCATAAGCTCAGTGAGTACCTGGCCAATATTCTAAAAATATGAATTCCCTTGGTACTTCAATAGAGTTTGCTGCAAAATGACTGCAGTTTCACGTGACTGCCAACAAGCAACCATTTTAAGGGAAACATATCCAAGGCACATTTAACTTCCAGATGCTGTTAGATCAAACAATGTGAGGCGTACAGTCTAGGCAACTAGATAACACTTAATGGTAGCAGGCCCATCTATCCTGCTTATTATCCTATTGATAGGTTGTTAAAAGACCAAGGGCATGCGCCTATGTGTACATACCAGTGACCCTGCACACACCACACCAAATATGTTTTGAACACAGAGTTGTAAATTTACTAAATGTCATTAACATTATACACAAAGCAAAAATGTTATCCTCTTGGATTCCAGTGTCTTACAAATCTGTATTTTAAATACTTTGGCTTCCAGTAACACAAGCAAACCAGTGATAACAACCCCTTCGTTGTCAGAAACATACATTACAGTGCTTTTACCCCATTGAATGCCAGCAACACACAGACTAGTGATTCTAGTAGCATACAGAACAGTGATGTTAACTTTGCTGTAGGGCTGCAACAACTAATCGGTAAGTTTGATCATAAAAATAGTTATCAACAAATCTCATTATCAATTAGGTGGTCAGCGATTAGTT
This sequence comes from Bombina bombina, assembly GCF_027579735.1. Taxonomy (NCBI): domain Eukaryota; kingdom Metazoa; phylum Chordata; class Amphibia; order Anura; family Bombinatoridae; genus Bombina; species Bombina bombina. The sequence continues at coordinate 570,198,786 of NC_069502.1, forward strand.
GGTTAATTGCACAGCACCAGCTGCTTTAATCTGATGATCTACTGCAACTAAGATTGTGCAAAAAAATTGAATTTATTTATTTTTTAATCTTTTTTTCTATCCGATTAATCGGATAATAATTATCCGATTAATCAGATAGGAAAAAAAAAAAAAATGTTTGCACAATACAATGTGCAGGAGTTCATCGGATTGAAGCAGCTCGTACTGTGCAATTAACCAACTAATCGCTGACCACCTAATTGATAATGAGATTCTTTGACAACTCTTTTTATGATCAGTCTTACCGATTAGTTGTTGCAGTCCTACTTTGTTGTCTGCCAGTAACACTAAAGAGCACTTATGTAACCCAATTGACAATCGTTTAAACCCTTTGGTTGGCAGACAAAGCAGGTACATATATATAGCAGAGATTGAAGCTCTTGTCCAAAACAAACAGAATAGTGATTGATCAATCTGTGTTCTCCACAGAAACTTTTGCCAGCCAGATGGCATTATAAAGGAGCCGGGTAGTGGCAGTGTTATACTTTTTAATATTATATCATTTTCTGCTATGCGAAGCACAAATTAATTGCATAACTTAACATAAATGCAGAATTTAGCCTTAGAGGCTGCCAGGAACACACACAGAGCAGCAATCCTCATCAAAGGGCGAATACTATATTTGTAGTAATTGTAATAAGCTTCAGAGGACTTCAGGTATTGCCCAGGGTTTTTGAATATAAGTGCCCTATTACAGCCACAGACTTGGGTTTCTAGACTCTGAAACCTTTGGCAACTGGCAGGCTTTAAATAAAACCAAAACCTAACACAACACTCGCTAGCTTGCTATCCTGACACAACGTAAATCCTACAGAGCTAAACCCGAAGGTAATTATAAATATTTTACATCCAATGTTCTTTACATAGAAGAAAATGTTCTTGATATAAATATATATATTTTTTTGTAATATATATATAATTTACCTATATATTGTCTCTTCTTACGTCAGAAATGACAAATCCAGCTTCCTTCAATAACGGCTTCCCCCCCAGAGCAAACATTGCCTGAGGCCACACCATGATTGGAGGAAGCCGGATTCGTAATTTCTGACAAAAGAAGAGATGACCTGGGGTGGAGGGAATCGCTGCTCCGATGTTCCAAGCTTGAAAGGAATAAAAGGTAAGTATTTAAAAAAAACGGCTACAATGCAAACTTTCATGAATGAAAGTGCCCCTGTTTTTAATAGTATTTTTAAAAAGAGGGCTTTCATTCATGAATATTTACATTCACTTTAAATGAGCAATGAGGAAGTTCTGTGACATTATGGTGAATGATAGTGCTGATGTTTATTATACTGGAATGAACCAGTGTTAAAAGACTGTTGCTATTTGGATTATATGCTGGACTATATGCTGAAAACTCACTGTTTGTTTGTATTCACTTGAACACTGCTATGATCTGCAAATAAACAGACCACAGGCCTTTCAAACTTAACAGTTTGGATGTGTTTTCCTTAAAACCCTAGAGGGCTATGCAGGTAGAGGGCTATGCAGGTAAAGTCCTAGGCAGACAGGCAGTCTGTTACATGTGGTGGAGTTTGCGGGCCCTGCATTGAAGAAACCTGTGGGTATTGAAGAGGAATCTAGCAGTCTGCAAAATGGAAGAAGTTGTGAATGCTTTACTGCAAGCTACAGCTACACAGCAGCAGGCTAAAGTCACACAGCAACAAACCATAACTGCACAGCAATAAAATATGTCAGCTTTACAACAACTGGTATTTGCTCAAAAGACAAATACAGATACCATGATTCAGCAAGTTGTAGCATCTCAAACAGAATCAAAACCATGTGCCCAGGGAGGAGGAGCAACAGGCTACAGCAGGAGATTCAGGCCTTGATTAGGGGTTTGACTAGAGTCCCCGAAGAGACACATCCAGAGGCTAAGATGATCCGTGCCAGCTGTTACCTTCAGAAGATGACACTTGCAGATGATGTTGAGGCATACCTTCTGCCATTTAAACGGACTGTTAAGAGAAAGATGGCCGGCAAGTGAATGGGCAAGCATACTAGCACCTTATTTGAGTGGAGAACCCAAGAAAGCTTTTATGATTTGAAGCCAAAACAAGCAGGGGATTACTTTGTGTGTGGACTTTTTATCCAGAGAAACCCATCTGGTCTCAGATGTTTGATCTTATACATCTCGCTCGCAAGTGGCTGCAACCAGAGGTGAATTCTTCCAGCCATATTGTGGAACTCCTTGTGATGGACCAGTTCCTGAGAGGTTTACCTGCGACTGTTCGATGTTGGGTTAGTCAGACTGATTCTGTTGTTCCCCTCCCATTTACTTCCTGTGCAGCTGTTGCTGGATGAATAAGCACAAGTATTCTCAGAGCTAATAGGACACACCGGCACCTTTTAACAGAGCAAAGGGCTCCGGGAAAGTCGCGCTCCAACAGAGGTACAGCGAAAAGGAGTTGCCATTGAAGGAAAAGACCGTACTCACCTTGCAACCATTCTGGTGTAAGTAAAAGTGAACACCATTTGTTTGGTTTCTTTTTGTCTTTTGATTTGGGATCCCTTTGTATTCCAGAACGCCTGTTGATATCATCATGGATCCCGCTGTCATCTGAATCCCCTTGACTTCCTTTTACCACTTCCATTGCTCTATCTGGACACATTTTGTTTTAATGTTTCTCTTTGTTTTTTGAAGCTTTGTTTTTTGGATGTTTTATTTTATTTTTTTTTAGCTTTATAACATTAGTTTTAAAAGCTTTTCATTGGCCATAATTTGAGATACTACACTTAGATATACGTCTGATCAACGTATATATTACATTGTAATCTTTCCTTTGTACTTTTTTATGAAATACTTTTTTATGAGATGCTTTTTATGAGATGTTTTAATGTGTAAATTTATTTTATTAAATATTTTTTTTAAATATATTTCTGCAACATATCATTGCCTAATTGGCACCATGTCTGTCTAAGTTACTATTAAACTGTTTATTCAGCGCTGTGGGCCTAAAGTTTCTTCATTGTGAAAAAACTTTTTTCCATCTTTAATATATCCATCAGAGGTTGGGGAACCCCTGTTCATCCACTGGCATTATAGTACATATCAGTGCAGAGATTGCTTCTTTTTGTGGTTAGTCAGATTGATACCCAGTCTGTAGATCAGTTGATGGGTCTGGTGGAGAGATATGTTGCTGCAGAGGACAAGAAGGGGCCTGCTCAATCAGAGCAAGTGCAGTAAGTGAGAAATCAAGATGCTGCAAGACCGGGTAAGACCAGGGACGGACTGATCAGCCGGGCAAATAGGACCTGAACCGAGGACCCAGCATGTCAGGGGGCCCACAAATAGAATCTCCATGGGTCCTGGTGTGCTGCTTCAGTAACTAAGTAGTGGGTTTAGTGGGGGCCTTGTGTCTGGATGTGGGGTTTTTTGCTCTGTGGACCCTAGAGTGTGGGGGAGCCCTGTTGGGTGTCTGTCACTGTGAGGGCCATGGAGTGGGGGGTATGACCCTAGAGGTTGGGGGCCCTTTCTCTGTCCCTTGATGTTGGAGATCCTAGCCCTGGAGGTTGGGAGCCTAGTAGGGGTAAGGGTAGGGAGACTACCATGTTAATTTACATACATTTGAATACATCTAGGTCAGTGTGAGACAGTGGGGGCCCTTCCCTAATTTTTGCCCGTGGGCCCTGATTGGTCTCAGTCAGCCCCTGGGTAAGACTGTTCTGGGCTTGAGAGGAGACACTGAGGAACATAGGGCATATCCTAAGCTGTACCCCAGGAGTGGATATAGGTGAGGAACAGACTATGTTATGAAATGCTTTTGTTGCAATGGACTGGGTCATAAAGCGAAAGACTGTCCCCCCCTTAGCAGATGAACTGATGCAATGCAACATAGGTAAGTAATACTGGTGAACAAAATGTATGTATGTTAAATTATGTAGAATCTGCTATTACAAATTGTTTTCAAAATCCCCATATATGTTATGCGACTGTGAATGGTAAAACTGTAAAAGCATTACTAGCTTCAGGTAGTATGGCTACACTGGTAGCGAAATTCCTTATGCCTGAAGCAGAAATTGATAAATATCAGAAAATTGGCATAATTTATGCTCATGGAGACAAAATATCCCACAGCAATGGTTGAGATTAATCCCTTTATAAATTTCATGTTTGGTGTAGTAGATTATCTAGCCCATTAAATAGTATTGGGAACAAATTTTCCTCATTTTGCAGATTTATGCAGAACCTCTGATAAAGTAACTCATGGGGGCTCTGAAATTCTATTTCCGTTTTCTGAACTAGAATGCGAGGAACAAAATTCAGAGGCAAAATAAATATTGCACCATGTGCCTGCTTTAGTGGGAGAAGATACAGAACAAAGAAGTGATGAACCCGGTAGTCAGGAACATAACAGTGGAATACAGGAGCTAGAGGTCTGTCCTGTTAATTTTAGAAAAGCACAGTGGAAAGACCCAACTCTGCCAGAATATAGAAAGAATATTTAAGTTTCTAATGACACTCTGATACAGCCTTATTTTGAGGTTGTAAATGATTTGATTTACAGAGTTTAAATAAAAGGCACTGAAATGTTAAACCAGTTGCTAGTTCCTCAACCTTTCAGAATCACAGTGCTAAATCTTGCACATAGCCACATATTGGGGGTCATTTAGACATCGAGAAAACAAGAGAGAGAATCTTACAAAGGTTATATTAGTCTGGGGTTTTTGCTTCAATATCCGAATATTGCTCTTTTTGAGTTGAGTGTCAGCATACTGCCCCTTTTAAGGCATATCGTAGTCATCTAGTACTGTTACTTATAATAGAGGTGCCATTTGAAAGAATTGCTATGGACTTAGTAGGTCCGCTGGTAAAAATCGGCAAGGGGGCACCAATATTTACTAGTGATTTTAGACAAAATACCCAGAAGCAGTATCATTATGAAATGCATCTGCTATGTAAATAGCAAAATAACTAATGCTAATGTTTAGCAGAGTGGGCATTCCCAAATAAATTTTGACTGACCAGGGTACTCCTTTTATGCCAAAGGTTATGAAAGAGTTGTGTAAGCGTCTCCAGATTAAACATCTTAAAACATCTGTTTATCTTCCTTAGACTGATGGTCTTGTAGAACATTTCAATAAAACCCTAAAGAGTACGTTAAGGAAAGTGATTGATTAGGATAGGAAAAATTGGGATTGTTTGATGCCTTATTTAATATTTTCCATACGGGAGGTGCTGCAAACATCTACTGGTTTTCCCCTTTTGAGCTTCTATTTGTACCACATCCCAGGGTGCTAATAGATATAGCTAAAGAAATAAGAATGTAAATAATACATTAGTGCTAATGAGCAAACAGGCTAAATGCAGGATGAAATGGCATCTGTCCTGCCCATAGTAAAGGAACATATGCAGAAAGCCTAGGAGGCCAAGAACACTAGCTATAACAGGAATGCTAGACTTAGAATTTTTCACCCAGGAGACAAGATGTTGGTTGCTGTTCCTACAGTAGAAAACAAGTTTCTTGGCATGGCCCATGTGAGATTACTGAACAAGTTAGTAAAGTAAATTATAAAGTGAGACAAACAGGCAAAAGGAAACCAGAGCAGATATATCATATTAACCTGCTGAAGCCTTGAAGAGGTTTTAACCACTATAGTAGTTGCTGCCAATCCTGTTAAAGAGCCAGAGGTGAATATTGCAGAAACACTGTCTTCCAATCAGAAACAGAAAGTTAAGGATTTTATAAGAAGGAATAAGGGATAATACATATCCCTTTAAATCCTAGAAACTTAGGGCATATCTAAACATTTAAAAACTGTCCCACACAACACACATTCACAAAATGTATTGCCTTGGAGTAGATGCTAAGATTGTTAAGTAGGTAGAATGCTGGTTTAAGGATAAACGGCAGAGGTTTTAAATGAATGGAGTACATTCAAATGAGGGGTCAATTACTAGTGACTACCTTAAATTAAACAATGTGTCTAAATTGAATGCTTATCCAATGCCCAGGGTTTATGAACACCCACTATTTGACAACTTTAGACCTCACAAAAGGCTATTGGCAGGCACCCCTGAGTGACAGAGCAAAGGAAAAGACAGCTTTTTCTACATTATATGTTTACAATATTATATATTGTTACCATTTGGGTTACGTGGGGCCCTAGAAATTAATGGACAGAATTCTGAAATCCCACACTCGTTATGACGCAGCATATTTGGATGATGTAGTCATTCCAAGATTGGGACTCCCAACTTCCCAAAGAGCAGGCATTTTTGGATTGTATTCGCTTGGCAGGGCTAACAGCCAATTCTTCAAAACACCTGGGTTATTCAATTGGTAGAGGTTTGGTGAAACAGCAAAAGTGGAATCCATACAAAACTGGCCCCGCACAGCCACTAAGAAGCAACTCGGGACCTTTTTGATGTTAATTGGATACTTTAGGAGGTATGTTCCAGACTTTGCTACAATTACTGGCCCTCTCACTGACCTTACAAAGCCAAAGGCTCCAATAATGGTAAAGCGGTCTTCAGAATGTGAACAAGGCTTTTTAAGGTTGAAGGAAGCTTTATGTACAAAACCTGTCCTAGTAACCCCCTGACAAATGCATCTGAAATTGGTTTGGGAGTATTATCTCAGGAAATTAATGGTAAAGAACATCATGTGGTTATAATTTTACTGTTAAACATAGGGTTGGGTCTAAACATGGAAATGCTGATAGCCTGTGCTGACTCCATTCATTTATGTCCATGGTTGCTCACCCCATAAGGTTTGAGCAGGGGGGAGGATATGTGACAGAGTGCTAGGCTGAGTTGTGGAAGGGGTGTATTAAGGACCCAGTCATTTAAGAAATCCCTACCATGATTTGTAAGATAACACAGGCAGCTCCAGGGAAAGACTGTGTTTAAACTAACCTGTTTTAGTTATAGTGTATTATGGGTTCCCTGGGGTGGAGTATTCGGAAGAGACAGGTGCACCGATTCTCTACTCTACTATGAGGGTGGATCGATTGTACAGGATCCAGTCCACATTTTTCTGAGTCCTTTCTCACTGTGTTAATTTGATTAAGACACCTGGAGTGTGTTAAGGTTATAAAAGGTCTCGTTAAAGGGACACTCAATCAAAATTAAACTTTCATGATTGAGATAGAGCATGCAATTTTAAACAACTTTCCAATTTACTTCCTTTAACAAAATGTGCACAGTCTCTTTATATTTTCACTTTTTGAGTCACCAGCTCCTACTGAGCATGTGCAATAATAAGTGTGTATGCATTTGTGAATGGCTGATGGCTGACACATGGTACGTGCATGCATTTGTGATTGGCTGATGGCTGTCACATGGTACAGGGGGAGTGGAAAAAGACATAACTTTTAAAATTGTCAGAAAAAAAATCTACTACTCATTTGAAGTTCAGACTAAGTGCTATTGCATTGTCTTGTTATCTTGCATTTGTTGATTATGCAAATCTACTGTGTTGACTGGTCCTTTAAGTGAGTAATGAGGAAGTTCTGTGTCATTATGGTGAAGGAAAGTGCTGGAGTATATTATACTGGAATTAACCAGTGTTAAAAGACTGTTGCTATATGCATTACATGCTGGACTATAATGTTGAAAATTCACTGGTTTTTAAACCTGTCCTCAACCTCCCCAACAGGCCAGAGTTTCAGGATTACCTTTGGTGAGAGCAGGTAAAATAACCATGTTCACTAATCGGCTAATTGTTTCACCTATGCTCCAGTTCAGATATCCTCAAAATCTGGCATGTTAGGTAGGCCTGAGCGCTATGCAGGTAAAGCCCCAGGAAGACAGGAAGTCTGTTACAACTATATATATTTAGACATACATTTAAACATTTCCAGTCAAACACCTTGTCATATACTATATACCTTTTATTAATATTCATATGAGTACGTTTTTGTATCAGAAACAGTATATTTGACTGTAAAACTTTATTTTAATCTATTTTTGAGGTGTGTGGTGCATTTTTTTTTAAGTACACAAAAGAGTCCCAACACAAGCAAATATAGTTAAAAGTTCCAGGCTTTAATCCAACGTTTGCTAAAAACATATACTGTATAAGTAAAGTACAGCCAGCTACTGCATAGCAATGACCGACAATGACATATAAAAGCATTCATGTCAAGAAGGGAAAGCTGAGCTCCTCACACAGCAGACATGTTTTGTGCTTGTGCTTTTGTGCTTGCAAAGCACCTTTACACTTTACGCTAGGGGGCATATTTATGTAAGTGCGAGCGGACATGATACAATGTAGTGTATCATGTCCGCTGCACATCGATAAATGCCGACAGCATACGCTGTCTGCATTTATCATTGCTCAAGCAGTTCACCAGAACTGCTTGTGCAATACCACCCCATGCAGAATCCTATCAGCCAATCGGAATTCGAGGGACGCCATCTTGGATGACGTCATTTAAAGGAACCGTCATTCGTCGAGTAGTCGTCGTGCTGGAAGGATGCTCCGCGCTGGACGTCTTCAAGATGGAGTCGCTCCTCGTCGGATGGAAGAAGATAGAAGATGCCGCTTGGATGAAGCGTTCTGCCGGTCCGGATGTCCTCTTCTGCCCGGATAGGATGAAGACTTCTGCCGGTCTGGATGTCCTCTTCTGCCCCATCGGATGAAGACTTCTGCCCGGATCGGATGACCACTTGTGCCCGGCTGGGTGAAGACGGCTCAAGGTAGGGTGATCTTCAATAGGGTAGTGTTAGGTTTTTTTAAGGGGAGATTGGGTGGGTTTTAGAGTAGGGGTGTGTGGGTGGTGGGTTGTAATGTTGGGGGGGGTATTGTCTTTTTTTTTTACAGGTAAAAGAGCTGATTACTTTGGGGCAATGCCCCGCAAAAAGCCCTTTTAAGGGCTATTTGTAATTTAGTATAGGGTAGGGCATTTTATTATTTTGGGGGGCTTTTTTATTTTATTAGGGGGCTTAGATTAGGTGTAATTAGTTTAAACTTCTTGTAATTTTTCCCTGTAACTTAGTGTTTTTTTTTTTTTGTACTATAGTTTATTTTATTTTATTGTATTTAATTTTAGCTAATTGTAGTTAATTTATTTAATTAATTGAATGATAGTGTAGTGTTAGGTGTATTTGTAACTTAGGTTAGGATTTATTTTACAGGTAATTTTGTAATCATTTTAACTAGGTAGCTATCAAATAGTTATTAACTATTTAATAGATATTGTACCTAGTTAAAATAAATACAAAGTTACCTGTAAAATAAAAATAAATCCTAAAATAGCTACAATGTAATTATTAATTATATTGTAGCTATCTTAGGGTTTATTTTATAGGTAAGTATTTAGTTTTAAACAGGAATACTTTAGTTAATAATAGTAATATTATTTAGATTTATTTAAATAATAATTAAGTTAGGGGGGTGTTAGGGTTAGACTTAGGTTTAGGGGTTAATAACTATTATAGTGGCGGCGGCAGGTTAGGGGTTAATAGATTTAATAGGCTGTGTGCGCTATGGCGGTTTAGGGGTTAATAATAGAATTGGTTTATTGCGGTGTGGGCTATGGCAGTTTAGGGGTTAATACACTTTATTAGTTATTGCGGTGGGGAATTGCGGTTGACAGGTAGATCGACATTGTGCATGTGTTAGGGTTTTTTTTCCAGGCATTTTAGGGAGTTACGGTGCTCCCATACTCAGCGCAAGGCCTGCTACGGCTGCATTTTATGGCGAGGTGAAAATGGAGTAAGATTTCTCCATTTTCGCCGCGTAAGGCCTTGCGCTGGATATTGGATACCGACTTACGACGCGGTCCCATGTTAGCCTATGGAAGTAAAAAAAGTTAGCAGTAACTTGTATGCAAGGTCAATCTGATTGGCTGATTAAATCAACCAATCGGATTTTTCCTACCTTAATTCCGATTGGCTGATAGAATCCTATCAGCCAATCGGAATTCGAGGGACGCCATCTTGGATGATGTCATTTAAAGGAACCGTCATTTGTCGAGTAGTCGTCGTGCTGGAAGGATGCTCCGCGCCGGATGTCAATAATATAGAATCTTAACTGCAATAACCACACAAGTATAGCTGGACTTTAGCGTACATAATTTATGAGCCCAGCGATAAAAAGAAAGAACCTATCCCAACATGCAGCTTGTCTGCTCTTTCCAATTTGCAAACAAATTGTTGCACAAGTTGTGTGGCTTCTGCAGCTGTTCATTGGTTGATATACACAAATCGTTTTCTTGTTGAAAGTCTAGGAGTGTGCCCATAAAGGAATTTGAACATGTGTTTAACCTTTTTAGAAGGGAGTAAAACACAGAGCTCTAAAATGTCGCTCAATTGTGTATGTTCACTAAAGTACACAATTTACATTTAAAAGTGAGAAATTGGTGCCGAATGTTCAAACATACTATTATAATTCGTATTTGTGCCAAATAGATATTATTATAACTTTCTAGACATGTTTTAAAATTTAAATAGTATTTAAAGTACTGTTATACTTATTTGACCGATTGCTTTATCATTGTTAGTACAAATCAATGCACAGAAAATAGTGCATGGAACATTAATAGTGTATGGAGCATTTCTATAATTATCAAATATTTTGCATTCACCCTGCAAAATATCCTTATGTCAACGATACATGGAATCTAATCTGCTTCAGCACTGCAACGGATTGGAAGATGTCAGTAGACAAAGTGCATGTGATACAGAAGCCACAGCACACATGCTGCAGAGTATGTCATTCAACCTCACATGTCAACTTTAGCACATGCCGAACATAAATAAGATGGCACATAACACCTTGGCTGTAGGGTCTATCGCATTCAGGGAACAAGAGAGAAGTGTGATAAAATTACACTGGGATGTCAGCAAAGAGATTGCAGAAATTTATAAGAGTTACTTTAGCAGTGTAATTTATTTATTGGAAGGTGTGATTGATGGTCACGTCTATTAAAGGAAAAGTCTACTCCAGAATTTTTATTGTTTAAAAAGATAGATAATCCCTTTACTACCCATTCCCCAGTTTTGCATAAACAACACTGTTTTATTAATACTCATTTTACCTCTGTGATTACCTTGTATCTAAGCCTCTGCCGACTGCCCCCTTATTTCAGTTCTATTGACAGACTTGGGGCACGATTACATGTACGGAGCAGGCTTCAGTGCAAGTACTGCAACCCGTGCCGCCCGTAATTTCACCTCACACATCGGGGTATTACATATACCCCGCTGGCAGCTCATAAAGTGCCGTAAGTCTGATAAATTAGTGATGTCCAGAAATGAGCGTATACACAAATTTCTGGAGTCGCCAGTGACTTACGGCACTTTAGAAACTGCCGGCGCCTAAGAAAAGTAAGAAAATAACAAATCTCCCGTAAAAGTCTAACACGCCTCCCAAAAATAAGCCCGACACGTAAAAACCCCTATATCCGCAATCCCCCCTCTCACTACTAATAATAAATGTATTAACCCCTAGACCGACAACCCCCCACAACGCAATAAGCCTAATGAAACTATTAACCCCTATATCCGCCATTAACCCACAACGCAATAAACCCATTCAAACTATTAACCCCTAAAGCGCCAAAGCCACACCGCAAGTAATAACTAAATTATTAACCCCTAAATCCGCCATCAAACCCACACTGCAAGTAATAACTACATTATTAACCCCTATATCCGCCAACCCCAACATCGCAAACTACCTATTAAAACTATTAATCCCCTAATCTACCATTAACCCACAACGCAATAAACCCATTAAAACTATTAACCCCTAAACCGCCAAACCCACACCGCAAGTAATAACTAAATTATTAACCCCTAAATCCGCCATCAAACCCACACCCCAAGTAATAACTAAATTATTAACCCCTATATCCGCCAACCCCAACATCGCAAACTACCTATTAAAACTATTAATCCGAAATCCGCCATTAACCCACAACGCAATAAACCCATTAAAACTATTAACCTTTTACCGCCAAAGCCCACAACGCAAGAAACCTTACCCCTAACCTAACACCCCCTAAATGAACTCAAATTACCTAATTTACAAAATACTAAAGTTACTATTAAATTTAAAAAAAAACACTACTTTAAAAATAAAAAAAAAATCTAAGATTACAGAAAATAAAAAGAAAATTACCAAATTTTAAAAAATTATACCTTATCCCTATGAAAATAAAAAGCCCTCCCAAAATAAAAACATCCCCTACTCTAATAAACTACCAGTAGCTCTTAAAATGGCTTTTTGCAGGGCATTGCCCCAAGATAATCAGCTCTTTTACAAGAAAATACACAAAGCCCCCCTAACAGTAAAACCCCCCACCCACCAAAGCTCCCCCAAATAAAATAACCTAACACTAAAAACCCTAAACTACCCACTGCCCTGAAAAGGGCATTTGTTGGGCATTGCCATTAAAAGGACATTTAGCTCTTTTACTGCCCACCCTATCTAAATAAAATTAAAAAAAAAAAACTTAAAAAACCCCAAGTCTAAGCCCCAGGTTGCTACTCATCATTCCTGAAGTCCGGCGGAGAAGGTCCTGTTCCAGGCGGTGAAGTCTTCTTCCAAGCAGCGACCTCTTCTTTCTTCTTCCTGGAACATGCTTCTCAGAGCGGAGCTGAAGACCGTCTACCCTAGAACTGAAGACCAGTGATCGTAAAATCTTCGCTCCACACTGGATAAAGAATTCAAGGGACGCGATTAATAAGGTTTGCCTCCCTTAGAAGGGAATATGAACTCCCTCAGAAGGATTTATATGCTTATCTTCAGGCGAGACACTATGCCTGGAAGTTAATAAATGACTCTGGTTGGAATTGGTCATGGGGGGCTCTAGAAAATTGGATGATATTAGTTAAGAACGGGCATATGTCCATTTCTTTATGCTATCAAATTCTTATCTCCCGTAAAGGCCACAGTAATATAACAAGAATCGTGTTCAAATGGGCAACAGTCTTAGCACCAGTTCCTTTAGAAGTCTGTAATATACAAGCAACCATTAGTGAAGTCACACAAACCACTCAATCCTCCACATGGAGAGAATCTCACATTAAACTCCTGCATATGACATACTTTATGCCTGATATGGGACATAAGTGCGGGAATCCCTATTTTAATAAATGCCCAAAATGTTGGCTATTATCGGCCAATCTTAAGCATATGCTATGGGACTGCCCAAAAATCTGAAGTTTATGGCTCAAAATAGAGTATTGGCTGAATAAAACAGTGGGGATCTCTCCTCTGGGCCTATCGTATGCGAACATAGTATTTCTAGGGATAGAAGGAAGAATTTCACTCGGCAAGAAAAATTAGCTGCCAGATACTTAATTTAAAAAAATGGAAAGAACCTTCAATCCCTAGTATCCCAGAGATTAGGAACTGTATGAAAAAACAATGTATACTGAAACAATTTATTGCAAACATACATGATACTCGAGATGTCAGTAATTTCTTTTCGAAATGGTCATTATTTATCAAAACTTTTCATAAGAAAGAAATAGATAATTTAATATACCCATTTAGGCATTCAGAACTGGTCCTATTAGGAATATGGTAATTTTGTGTTCCCTCCTATAAATCTTGTTTACATGGCACTCATTTCCCTTCCCCTCTTTGTTTGTTTGTTATGTTTTGTACAGAATGGTTCAATATGGTTAGCAGTAGGTCACTCCGATCACCCAAGAAAATTTGGAAAACTCCAATAGAGTAACAAGGAATTCTATGGATCTCTATTTTGTGTGGTTGTACCTTAGAGATGATATAAAATGTTATCATATTTTGTTTGCTTATGTTTCTAAATTGTTCTGATGACTAATTAAGACGCCCTGCGAGGTACAATGGAAATTTGTTTATCCTTCGACTTAACTTGTTACATTAGGATATTAAAGATATTTAAAAAAAAAAATTGCATGCCCTATCTGAATCATGAAAGTTTGTTAAAATCAGAACTAAGCTTATATAATATTTGGAATATGTAAAGATATAAACCAAGGACAATATCTTTTATTATCACAAGGAAGTATTTTTGAACCAATAATATACGATGAAAAAGATTGCTATGTTCTTCACATAAACCTTGCTATTGACAAACTAAAGGATGTTTTACATGGGCATTTACCCCTTTGCATCAAGAGCACTCTTTATATGATGCAGGACTAGAATACATCTCTGCCTCTGATTGGCTGGTTTTAACTGGCTTACTTTCAACCCACAATATAGCAATTATGAACATTTCAATATGAAAAATTGTGACAGACATAAAATAAATCCTTTTCCACTATAAATACTGTAATTGAATTGATTATTTTCAGCCTCTTTAAATGTGTGACCAACCGTTGCTGCAGCTGGAATTTACATATTTCATTTAATATTCTTGACAAAATTACTTTTCTTACATTTTCTTTATAAGTTGATGAACCAAAAGTTTATAATAAAAGCAATCAGTTTTGATGAACAATCCCTTGCATGTCTTGTTCGCAGAGTATTAAAGAAACCTCTTGAAGATAAACTCTTCTGTATCATAATGGAATATAATTGCCAAAATTCCTTTAACACAGAAATGTGCAATTGTGGAAACCTGTTTTTGCCTGAAGAAGCAAAAAGCTTTATGTCTCACCTCTAGATGAGTGACAGAAAGAACACAAAGAAGTGAAATTATAGGAAATACTTCACAGGATTATCTACAGTAACATAAGAGCCTCAAGATTTCAACTATGGTCCCTCAGTTTTTCAATGACAGTAGTTCATAGTCAGATGATTCAAAATAAAGCATATGCTATAACAACAAATTCTATTGGATAGTTACTAGGGATAGGCGAATGTTTTGCAACATTCGAAAATTGAAACAAAGTTTAACACATTCGTTGGTTTTCGAATTTAGAATGTTTGCACAACATTCGAATATTCATTTTATGTAATAGGATTTCTAACGCTTTCTTAAAATATAATATTCAAATAGAATGTTTCTAATAATTCGATTAGAATTATGCAAAATTCGAAAATTCTTATCTATATTTGTAATAGTATATCTTATGCTCTCTTTAAAAGTAATATTCAAATTATGCAATATTCTAATTTTAAAAATTTGAATCTATATATTTGTAATAGTATTTCTAATGCTCTCTTTAAATGTAATATTTGAATTCGAAAAATTAGAATCTATATAGTATTTGTAATAGTATTTCTAATGTTCTCTTTAAATGTAATATTTGAATTATGCAATATTCAAAATAGAAACATTGATATATTTGTATCTATTATGTATTAATTTACTAAATTTCCTACCACATGAACTATTGAACTTCTGAATACTATTTGTTAAATTGAATGTTACATTCAAAATTCCGAATGTGGATATTCAATTTCATTATTAACAATCGAAAACTAAAGTAACATTCGATTACTGAATTTTAATGGGTTTTTATTCTTATCAACATTTGATTGTCCAAAACGAATGTCCACTGGAATATTCGTTCTACCAAACAAATTACACTTTCAACACATTCGCCCATCCCTAGTAGTTACATTTGCAGGAATTGTTTACCTAATCATTTTGGATTGTATAGACATACTGCTATATATTATAATTAGGGCCATTGAAGGTAATAAAGTATGTTTTATAGTTATACAAAAGATGTTAAGGCTAGTTAGAGTGAAAACATTTGAAAAGATTTAAAGGGACAAGAAACTCAATTTTTTTTTCTTTCATGATTTCATGATTGAAATAGAGCATAGAATTTTAAACAGCTTTCCAATTTACTTCTATTATCTAAATTGCTTTGTCTTCTTGGTATCCTTTGTTGAAAAGTATATCTAGGTAGGCTCAGGAGCTGGGAGCTAACTGCTAATTGATGACTACACATAAATGTCTCTTGTCATTGTATGTGTATGTATGTATTGGGTACTTGTAAAGCACGGATAATCACCCGTAAGGGTCTCAAGGCGCTGCTCATTTTATCAACCTCGGAAGGATGAAAGGCTGAGTGGACCTTGTCGGGGATCGAACCTGCAACCCTTGGGTTGCTACAAAGCTCAGCCACAGTGCCTTAGCATGCTGACCTATCTGTCCGGCTATATTGGCTTTCCAAAGTGTTAAGCTAGCTCACAGTAGTACATTGCTGCTCCTTCTATAAAGGATACCAAGAGAAAGAAGCAAATTTGATAATAGAAGTGAACTGAAAAGTTATTGAAACATGTATGCTCCATCTGAATCATGAAATAAAAAATTTGGGTTTCATGTCCCTTTAAGTTACCTCAAGCTTTTACAAATCCTTAAAGTGACATTAATCACCTCTTGTGTTTGTCTAAAGAAAAAAAACTTTACCACGCTCCCATAGAAATACCAAAAAGAAAAAACCGGTTCACTAGGTATTCAAAATGCTGTAAATTATCAAAAACAAGGTACTTGATTTGCAGCATTTTCAGGTTACAAAATTGCTTTTCGGCTTCTCTAGGGAATGTGGGACAGAGTACAATTTTGAAACAAAAGCAATACGTGTTTAATGTCTTATTAATGATACACATTGAGCCTTACAGTCTTCCATAGATGGCATGTTTAACTTCCAAAAGACAATTAGCTATGGTTGGTTAATTAGGTTTCATAACTGATAATACAAATTAATTCCAGCAGCAGGTTACTGTTCAGCACTCTGTGAGGTTGTTTATCCGTGCAGGCTGCAAGGGTCCATACCAAAAACCCAATAATAAATAGAAAGTTCAGGCTGCAGCAGCACTGTATAAAAAGATTTTTATTTATGCCAAAAAGTTAATACAACGTTTCGGACCAACTGTCCTTAATCATGTATAAAATCACACTGACACATACAGGCTTAAAATACCCCTCCCACTCAATTACAATACACACCTGTGATCGTCTATCTACATCAGTTAACTCCACCTAGTGTTCACACACCTCTTTTTGTTCACATACTTTTTAGGCAGAATAGAGATTCTCATATAAATTCACAGTTGTTTTATCATTGTGTGTACACAATATAGACATTCTAAATCAAAGATACCTATTCATTTGTTAGCCCCAAGAATTTTTTAGACCTTTTTAATGTCTTTATCTCTTACATTAAAGGGACAGTAATCAGAAAACACTCCAGTCCATCTCTCTATTCATACCTCCTGGCCACATAGTACCTAATGTATAGATCCAAAACAATTCTTTTTGCTGTCTTATACTACTCTTGTGCTGGTTCAACCTCTCACGCACCTTACGGGTGGTCTCTCCTACATAGCCCCATCCACATGGGCATTTGATTAGATACACAGCATAGACGGAATATCCTGTAACACGGAATATGCTGTGTATCTAATCAAATGCCCATGTGGTTGGGGCTATGTAGGAGAGACCACCCGTAAGGTGCGTGAGAGGTTGAACCAGCACAAGAGTAGTATAAGAACGGGAGATGTAGATGCACCTGTGGCTCACCATTTTTTGACAGCTGGGCATAGTCTGAGTCAAATAAGATTTCAGATTATAGATCATGTAGAGAAACCCAGGAGGGGGGGCAACAGAGAGAAAAAAACTTCAGCAAAAAGAATTGTTTTGGATCTATACATTAGGTACTATGTGGCCAGGAGGTATGAATAGAGAGATGGACTGGAGTGTTTTCTGATTACTGTCCCTTTAATGTAAGAGATAAAGACATTAAAAAGGTCTAAAAAAATTCTCGGGGCTAACAAATGAATAGGTATCTTTGATTTAGAATGTCTATATTGTGTACACACAATGATAAAACAACTGTGAATTTATATGAGAATCTCTATTCTGCCTAAAAAGTATGTGAACAAAAAGAGGTGTGTGAACACTAGGTGGAGTTAACTGATGTAGATATACGATCACAGGTGTGTATTGTAATTGAGTGGGAGGGGTTAAGGGTATTTTAAGCCTGTATGTGTCAGTGTGATTTTATACATGATTAAGGACAGTTGGTCTGAAACGTTGTATTAACTTTTTGGCATAAATAAAAATCTTTTTATACAGTGCTGCTGCAGCCTGAACTTTCTATATAATACAAATTAATGCTACTTAGCAAAGACATCATCTTTTTTTTTTTTTCAATTAAAGTGGAAACCCTAAGTCCCCTTTTTGGTACCTACACGATGATATTTCACATGCAGTTTTCAAAAGGGAGAGAATGTATTTTATAGCCTATTGATGCAATTTTTCCTGTTTAGAACTAACAAAATATTTTGGCTTAACCTGATTTTATTCTCTGTGTAGAGCTGGTGTGAATGGTTGTGTGTAACAACAGAACATAACTTCTTATTTACTTGAGGTAGAAGTCAAGAAGGGAAGGTCTTTTAAAAAACTTTATTAAAATACATAGAAAATACAAATAAAGAGGTACATTCTAGTTAATAATAAACTTTCATGATTCAGATAGGGCATGTCATTTTAAACAACTTTCCAATGTACAGTACTTTTATAATAAATTTTGCTTTGTTCTATTGGTATTCTTAGTTGAAAGCGAAACCTAGGAGGCTCATATGTTAATTTCTTAGCCCTTGAAGGCCACCTCTTATCTGAATGCATTTTTAAATGAATGTTTTCACAACAAGAGGGCATTAGTTCATGTGTGTCATATAAATAACATTGTGATCACGCCCGTGGAGTTACATGGAAGTCAACACTGATGGGCTAAAATGCATGTCTGTCAAAATAACTGAAATGAGGAGGCAGTCTGCAGAGGCTTAGACACAAGGCAATCACAAAGGTAAAAAGTATATTAATATAACTGTGTTGGTTATGGAAAACTGGGGAATCAGTAAAGGGGATTATCTATCTTTTTAAACAATAAAAATTCTGGTGTAGACTGTTCCTTTAAGCAAAGTTCTACCAATATCCAAAACAATACAAAAAAATCAAACAAACGAGAGACGTCTATAAATGTGTAGAAGTATCCAAAAGTAAAGTTCAGCAGAAACCACAAACAGATAGGGTAGGGAAACTGTGAGCAGATTTTTACCAAACGTATTCCTCAGTAATGGCCATCTTGTGGAATTTATAGTGGAGACAAGTGTGGGAGAAAACAAAACAAAGCTAAACAAAATAAGTTAGCAGTGCTCCCAAGACCTCCACTGAGACCCCACATAGCCAATTTGGAAGTAACTGAGTTTATAGGCCTGGCCACAGTCTATATACTGGTGTAGCTGACCACGGTCAACAGTCTATTATTTTGAAGTAAGGTCATGTATAGAAGGGGAACATAGAAGAACTGTGTTGAGTTGATACAATAATTTCAAATTTAAAAGCAAGCACAAATATTAAAATAAACAATATGGAAGAGCCAGTTGCACACTTTTTAGGAGCCAGGCAAGACTGTGTGTATATGGAATAATCCCAAATAAAATTCTAGTTGCCGTAGTACCCTGGCATCTGCAATGTCATGTCTTGATCTAATACACAATGCATGTACAAAGCAGCAGTATAAAACATAGGATCAGAGTATACAATACACCTATCAATGTAAAAAATAAAATAAAAATCTCATTAGGTTTCAGAACTGTAGAAGACTGCCATTAGAAAAGAATATACTTTTTAAAGTGACTCACACTTATTCAAACACTAAAATCTGTAAATGTATTATGAATGGAAATATCACTTACTTTGGGTATATGTCTCTGAAAAACAGGGCATGACTAAGTGATGTGTCATAAAGCATAACTGGATAAAATGCAAAGCTTGTTGTGACTCATCCCATCCTGTAGGCTAACTAAGGTTACGAGCTGTTAGGCATTTGGGCGATGGGTAGAATGAGATTTGTATGATAAAACCACAACTTGTTCCAAATGAACACAAAGACCTTTTCAGTTAATACAATAACAGTCATTAAGCTAAACATCCTTTGCTCTTATCACCAAGAGATTGTTAAAGTTCATCGCTGATCTGCAGTTGTGTCAAAATTAACTTTACATCTAATCATTCCAAAGCCATCACACCCACATCACCAGAGTTCTTATAGCATATCAGTGAAAGTTAAAAAAAAAAAAACAACGAAAAAAAACTGCTTAAATGGACATTGCAGTCATTACTAGTAATTAAAAAGACAGGATACTCCAAATGTTCTCTGGACCATCTAAAAGAGATTTCTCTGGTTCATCTAAAAGAGATTTTTCTTTTCCAAATGTATTAAGAGTGCTTTTATAAGAAAATGTTCAGATAGCTGCTCAAGAGAAAGCATCAAGTGGGTAGGTAAAATTATATCAGTGCTGTGATCTCAAAATTATACACACAAGGATAGAAAAAGAAAAAGGTCAGTGAGATCCCATTTAGCACTCTTTCTTTTTAAAGGGATAGGAAAATCTAAATTAAACTTGCATGATTCAGATAGAGCATGTCATTTTAAGACACTTTTAAATTCACTTCTATTTTCAAATGTGCTTTGTTTTCTTGGTATCCCATGTGTGGAAAAAAATAAGCACATTTCCAAAACCAGTGGGAGCTGCTGCTGATTGGTGCCTGCACATATTTGTCTCTTGTGATTGGCTAACTAGATGTGTTCAGCTTGCTGCCAGTAGTGCAATACTGTTCCTTCAGTAAAGGATAACAAGAGAATGAAGCAAATTTGATAATAGAAGTACATTGGAAAGTTGTTTAAAATTGTAAAATGTTGTATGTTCTCTCAAAATCATAAAAATAAAAATTTGGAGTTTCCTGTCTCTTTAAACCTTTGTCAAAAAACAAACAAAAAAAACACTAGAAACCAGTCAGGATTCAAATATAGCATTTTATTTATATAAACTAGTGAATAATACCCATCCAGTTACAAGATGATACTAATAACTCAACAAAAAGTAATTATAAAATAGGCGTATTAACCCTAATAGTAGTCACAAAGTATCAGTCCAAAAGTTCATGTCTGGAAATGACCACTCTCCTATATCCTGTTGAACCGTGAAATAAGCTCAGAGATGTCCCTTTGGTCCCGGCTGGAGAGTTAGTACAGATATTTGCTCTCATAAACAGAGGGTTCCTTGTAATAACCTCCTTCAGTTTAGACTGCGCTAAGCTCCTCAGCAAGCCCTAGTAAGAGCAAGTGTAGGGAGATCCCGAAGTCATCCAATACGTGCAGAGGAGGTGAAGAAATAAGCTCCAAAGGAGTGGTGGTATTTAACGCTGCACTAGTGGTCAATTACTCTGATAATCCAGCTCAGCAATGAACACCGAACGACATCAGCTTTCACTCCAGAGTAGTTCCTAGGCACTGAGGCAAATAACTCCATACAAAAAATCCCTGCAAAGTAATTTTACAGCAATGTGACTAAGCACCTATTACTCAATATAACAACGTGCGTTTCACCTTAATTGGAAAGCTCATTGGTAGCCAGAGTTTTTCATCCAATATCAGTGTCTGACCTCACAAATGCCACAAAGGTAGGCCAAATCCATGTAAAATGCCCATGGTTTTGTAATGGAATGTCCAACAAGCTGTGATGGTCAGGTGTCCACACATTTTTGGCCATATAGTATATATGCCTCGTCATTGGCTTACTCAATGTGTTCAGATAGCACCCAGAAGTACTTCAACAAAGGATATCAAAAGCACAAAGAAAATTTGATAATATAAGTAAACTGGAAAGTTGTTTAAAATTGCATTCTCCATCTGCATCATGAAAGCTTAATTTTGACTTTTACTACTATCCCTATAAATAAACTTTTCTTTATGCAATGCAAACAAACATTTAAGTAAATTCTGTTACTATGTTAAGAAAGTACAGAAAACAGACAGATCATAAGACAACATGAAAAGGCAAATCATAGGTGTAAAAACCACACACTTATTTTTAAATATTACTCAACAGAGTAAACATAAAATTAAGCGGGTTATATTAACAGGTGAATCATACAACCAGCAATAACTCTTTATACAATATCTTTAATGACTAGGTAAAAAGAAGGAACAGATCATTTTAGTCAGATTTTTGTAATATGACTCCAAATATAGTAAGCTCCTGACTCATCTTTCCAGCAGGTCCAAACAAACTTTCCTGTTGGAAATTAACCACTTTACTTTTATACACACAAATCTCTTAAGCTATTCACATACAATTTTTCCTTTTTTAACTTAAGCTGGAAAAAAAATAAAATAAACAGGAATGAAATTGAAAGTCTTCAAAGTGCAATTGAGATATACAGTATATACTGTGTGTGTATATATATATATATATATATATATATATATATATATATATATATATAGTGGTTGGTGTGTTTTTAGTAGTTTTCAAAACTCTCACTTCCTGCCAATGTTCTGCAAGGTAATTTGAATTTCTCCATCTGAGTCACTAAGCAATCTGTAAAAACCAACAATGACTAATAACAACCCCAATGATTGAAATATCAAGTTGTCAATGAGTCAGATTTAATTTGTCTGTGATGAAAGACAGCAGAGATATGTAGTTGCTTCTACAATACATTAGGTAAGTGAACAGACGTATATGACGGATGGCTTGCGGTTTGCTACTTGCTCCATAGAGATTGTCTTTAAAAAAAACTTCCGCCAGTCTTTGTATGCAATCGGATGTTCTTTAGCAAAAAAAAGAGAGAGAATTCCTAAAGAGATTACGAAACCGAAATTAACAGACCGCCGAAATAGTGGCAGTTTGAGTAATCAGTTTCTTTGTACACCCTAATAGATATATTTGTTTGCTTATCACCTCTTTAAATGTGTTGGGATGGTATTTCAATAAGAAACTAGTATGAGCCATTTACCAACTAGACATTTAAGCTACATTTGACTTCTACTGAACGTAATTTAAAAATGTATACCCTTTATAAAAGCAGATGGCATGATGCACACAAATATTTTTTTTTTTTGTATTAAATGTAAGCAATTTATAGGCATCTTCAACATGAGGAGAGGCTATATTCTTTTCTTTCATGTAATTGGCAATAGTCCATGAGCTAGTGACGTATGGGATATACAATCCTACCAGGAGGGTCAAAGTTTCCCAAACCTCAAAATGCCTATATAAATACACCCCTCACCACACCCATAATTCAGTTTTTACAAAAACTTTGCCTCCTATGGAGGTGGTGAAGTAAGTTTGTACTTGATTTCTACGTTGATATGCGCTTCTCAGCATTTTGAAGCCTGATTCCTCTCAGAGTACCGTGAATGTCAGAGGGATGTGAAGGGAGTATCACCTATTGAATTTTATGGTTTTCCTCACGGGAAATCTTTTTCATAGGTTCTCTGTTATCGGTCATAGAGATTCATCTCCTACCTCCCATTCCAAATCGACGATATACTCTCATATTCCATTACCTCTACTGATAACCGTTTCAGTACTGGTTTGGCTATCTGCTATATGTGGATGGATGTCGTTCGATGTCTCAATCTGATCATGTCTCAGAAACAACTGTTGGAACCCTGATGTCTGATAACAGTTCTAACAAAGCTAAGTGTATCTGTTGTAAATTTGTGGAGATTATATCTCCATCTGTGGTATGTAATAGTTGTCATGATAAGCTTTTACATGCAGATAATTTATTGATCAGTAATAGTACAATGCCTGTTGTTCCTTCAACACATAATGTACATGATATCCATGTGAATATAAAAGATTTTATTGCTGATGCAATTCAGAAGGCTTTGTCTGCTATCCCGCCTTCTAATAAACGTAAAAGGTCTTTTCAAACTTCTCATAAAGTTGATGAAATTTCAAATGACCGACAACATACTGAATTATCCTCATCTGATGAGGATCTATCTGATTCAGAAGATCCTTCCTCAGATATTGACACTGACAAATCTACTTATTTATTTAAAATGGAGTATATTCGTTCCTTGTTAAAAGAGGTGTTGATTACATTGGATATTGAGGAAGCTAGCCCTCTTGATACTAAAACTAGTAAACTTTTAAATTCTGTTTATAAACCTCCAGTGGTTACTCCAGAGGTTTTTCCAGTTCCTGGTGCTATTTCTGATATGATTTCTAAGGAATGGAATAGGCCTGGTACTTCTTTTATCCCTTCTTCAAGGTTTAAAAAATTGTATCCTTTGCCAGCAGTTAGTTTGGAGTTTTGGGAAAAGATCCCCAAAGTTGATGGGGTATTTCTACTCTTGCCAAACGTACTACTATTCCTATGGAAGATAGTACTTCCTTTAAGAACCCTTTAGATAGATAAATAAAGCTTATTTATATTCTGGCTATCTTCTCGGGCCTGCCATTTCTATGGCTGATGTTGCAGCTGCATCAACTTTTTGGTTGGAAATTTTAGCGCAACAGGAAATGGATCCCGATTTGTCTAGCATTGTTCGCTTGCTTCAACATGCCAATCATTTTATCTGTGATGCCATTTTTAATATCTTCAAAATTGATGTTAAACCTATGTCTTTAGAAATTTTAGCTAGAAGAGCTTTGTGGCTCAAATATTGGAATGCTGACATGGTATCTAAGTCTAGATTACTCTTTCTTTCCAAGGTAATAATTTATTTGGTTTTCAGTTGGATTCGATTATTTCATTATTTTTTCCCTCAGGATAAAAGACCTAAAGGTAATCTAAAGCTTCTAACCGTTTTCGTTCCTTTAGACAAAATAAGAAACAGAAAACTAATCCTACCCCCAAAGAATCTGGTTCCAATTGGAAACCTTCT
Organism: Bombina bombina; assembly: GCF_027579735.1. Classification (NCBI taxonomy): domain Eukaryota; kingdom Metazoa; phylum Chordata; class Amphibia; order Anura; family Bombinatoridae; genus Bombina; species Bombina bombina. The sequence goes on from NC_069502.1 coordinate 570,223,369, forward strand.
TCAAGTTGGAGTAAATCCAAACCGTTTAAGAAACCAAAGCCAGCCCCCAAGTCTGCATGAAGGTGCGGCCCTCATCCAGCTCAGCTGGTAGGAGGCAGATTAAGATACTTCCAAAACTTTTGGGCAGATTCTGTCCAAAATCAATGGATCCAGAGTATTGTCTCTCACGGGTACCAAATAGGATTCAGAGTAAGACCTCCTGTGAGAAGATTTTCTTCTCTCATTTATCCCAGCAAATCCAGTAAAGGCTCAGGCTTTTCTGAAGCGTGTTTCAGATCTGGAGCTTTCAGGGGTAATCATACCAGTTCCGTTTCAGGAACAGGGTCTGGGGTTTTATTCAAATCTATTCATTGTCCCAAAGAAAAAAAATTCATTCAGGCCAGTTCTGGATCTGAAAATTTTGAATCGTTTGGTAAGTGTGCCAACTTTCAAAATGGTGACTATAAGGACTATTCTGCCTTTTGTTCAGCAAGGGCATTATATGTCCACGATAGACTTACAGGATGCATATCTTCATATTCCGATTCATCCAGACCACTATCAGTTTCTGAGATTCTCTTTTCTAGACAAGCATTACCAATTTGTCGCTCTTCCATTTGGCCTAGCGACAACTCTGGAAAGAATCTTTTCAAAAGGTTCTCGGTGCCCTACTCTCTGTAAATCAGAGAACAGGGTATTGCGGTGTTTCCTTATTTGGACGATATCTTGGTACTAGCTCAGTCTTTACATTCTGCAGAATCTCACACAAATCAACTAGTGTTGTTTGTTCAAAGACATGGTTGGAGGATCAATTTACCAAAGAGTTCCTTGATTCCTCAGACAAGGGTCACCTTTTTAGGTTTCCAGATAGATTCAGTGTCCATGACTCTGTCTCTAACAGACAAAAGACGATTAAAATTGGTTTCAGCTTGTCGGAACCTTCAGTCTCAATCATTCCCTTCAGTAGCTATGTGCATGGAAGTTTTAGGTCTCTTGACTGCAGCGTCGGATGCGATCCCGATTGCTTCTTTTCATATGAGACCTCTCCAGCTTTGTATGCTGAATCAATGGTGCAGGGATTATACAAAAATATCACAATTAATATCCTTAAGTACCAATGTTCGACTCTCTCTGACTTGGTGGTTAGATCACCATTGTATAGCTCAAGGGGCCTCTTTTGTTCGTCCAACCTGGACTGTGATCACAACAGATGCAAGTCTTTCAGGTTGGGGAGCGGTCTGGGGATCTCTGACAGCACAAGGGGTTTGGAAATCTAAAGAGGCGAGGTTACCAATCAATATTTTAGAACTCTGTGCTTTTTTCAGGGCTCTTCAGGTTTGGCCTCTGTTGAAGAGAGAACCATTCATTTGTTTTCAGACAGACAATATATCAACTGTGGCATATGTCAATCATCAGGGTGGGACTCACAAACCCCAAGCTATGAAAGAAGTATCTCGGATACTTGCTTGGGCGGAATCCAGCTCCTGTCTAATTTCTGCAGTTCATATCCCAGGTGTAGACAATTGGGAAGCGGATTATCTCAGCCGTCAGACTTTACATCTGGGGGAGTGGTCGCTCCATCCAGATGTGTTTTCTCAGATTGTTCAGATGTGGGGTGTTTCAGAAATAGATGATGGGTTCCCTTCTAAATAAGAAAACTTCCCAGGTACCTGTCCAGGGATCCTCAGGCGAAGGCAGTGGATGCGTTAGCAGTTCCTTGGTGTTACCAACCTGCTTATATTTTCCCGCCTCTAGTTCTTCTTCCAAGAGTGATCTCTAAGATTATCATGGAACAATCGTTTGTGTTGCTGGTAGCTCCAGCATGGCCTCACAGGTTTTGGTATGCAGATCTTGTTCGGATGTCCAGTTGCCAACCTTGGCCACTTCCTTTAAGACCAGACCTTCTGTCTCAAGGTCCGTTTTTCCATCAGGATCTCAAATCATTAAATTTGAAGGTATGGAAATTGAACGCCTAGTGCTTAGTCAGAGGTTTCTCTGACTCAGTGATTAATACTATGTTACAGGTTCGTAAATCTGTTTCTAGGAAGATTCATTATCGAGTTTGGAAGACTTATATTTCATGGTGTTCTCATAAATTTTGCTGGCATTCTTTTAGAATTCCTAGAATTTTACAGTTTCTTTAGGATGGTTTGGATAAAAGTTTGTCTGCAAGTTCCTTGAAGGGACAAATCTCTGCTCTTTCTGTTTTATTTCACAGAAAGATTGCTAAGCTTCCTGATATTCATTGTTTTGTACAGGCTTTGGTCCGTATCAAGCCTGTCATTAAATCAATTTCTCCTCCTTGTCTTAATTTGGTTTTGAAGGCTTTACAGGCTCCTCCATTTGAGCCTATGCATTCTTTGGACATTAAAGTACTTTCTTGGAAAGTGTTGTTTCTTTTGGCCATCTCCTGCTAGAAGAGTTTCCGAATTATCTGCTCTTTCTTGTGAATCTCCTTTTCTGATTTTCCATCAGGATAAGGCAATTTTGCAGACTTCATTTAAATTTCTACCTAAGGTTGTAAATTCTTACAACATTAATAGAGAAATTTATGTTTCTTCTTTGTGTCCTAATCCTAAGAATACTTTGGAGAGATCCTTACATTCTTTGGATGTTGTAAGAGCTTTGAAATATTATGTTAAAGCTACTAAAGATTTCAGGAAGACTTAGTCTATTTGTTATCATTTCTGGATCTAGGAAAGGTCAGAAGGCTTCTGCCATTTCCTTGGCATCTTGGTAAAAGCTTTTGATTCATCAGGCTTATTTGGAGTCAGGTCAGGCCCTGCCTCAGAGAATTACAGCTCATTCTACTAGATCAGTCTCCACTTTGTGGGCTTTTAAGAATGAAACTTCAGTTGATCAGATTTGCAAAGCAGCAACTTGGTCTTCTTTGCATACATTTACTAAATTCTACTGTTTTGATGTATTTGCTTCTTCAGAAGCAGTTTTTGATAGAAAGTTTTTCAGGCAGCGGTTTCAGTTTGATTCCTCTGCTTATGTTTAAGTTTTTTCTTTTCATTTATGAGAATAAACTTATATTTTGGGTTGTGGATTAATTTTTTTCAGTGGAAAATGGCTGTTGTTATTTTTATCCCTCCCTCTCTAGTAACTATTCTGTGGAGTTCCACATCTTGGATATTACTATCCCATACGTCACAAGCTCATGGACTCTTGCCAATTACATGAAAGAAAACATAATTTATGTAAGAACTTACCTGATAAATGAATTTCTTTCATATTGACAAGAGTCCATGAGACTTATCCTTTTTGTGGTGGGTATGATTTTTTTTTGTATAAAGCACAATTATTTCCAAATTCATTTTTTGACTCCTTTCTTTATCACCCCACTACTTGGCTATTCATTAAACTGAATTATGGTGTGGTGAGGGGTGTATTTATAGGCATTTTGAGGTTTGGGAAACTTTGCCCCTCCTGGTAGGATTGTATATCCCATAGCTAGCTCATAGACTCTTGCCAATATGAAAGAAATTAATTTATCAGGTAAGTTCTTACATAAAGTATGTGTGATATACCTTTAAGGCATATCCCTCCCACTTTCCTCTCTCCCTATTTAATCACCTTCATGCCTTCTATTCACTGCCTGATAATTGATGTTACCTCTAAGGAGTATCATCCTTTTTTTGCTCTCCTGGCTACTTTATTCTTATTTCACAGGTTCACCTGTCACCTTGGGAAACCTCCTGGAATTACCTATAAATCGCTATCCTGATTCAACTGACATCCTGCATTACCTTCTCTCCTTTGCGATCAATAGGTATTCGCAGGCTGTCACTAATCTCCCTTGCGGCGCTCCAGCTGCCTGCTCGCCGAAACCGGAAGTGAGTCACACTCGCTCAGTCGGAGCTACCGCTGAGACGCCACAACGCTCTGCCGCTCTGATCTTCAGTTCACGGTCTGTACTTACTTACTTTATCAAATCGAAGGTATAATCTTTCCTACAAACCTTATGCTGGCTAAGTGTATATTTGTGAACTGCAAGTATCTCTCTGACTTCTACCCTAGACTAAAACAAGCTGAATTACTTATCTGAGTGAGTGTGTGAAAACGGATTATAACTTATATACTACTTATCCTGTTATATTCATTAATATATTCTATTTTGCATTATTCTGATTTGCATCATTGAATTCACTGAACTAGTGTTTTCTGTATTCGCTTATCTTGTTGCTTTAAAAGGTTTATTTTTCATTAAAGATATAACCCAGAATCTCACCACATTACAGTAATTGCTCACAGATACTCTGCCTTAAAGGTAAGGTAAAGTTTAGCGCTATTGAAAGCCTATATGCATTCTATTATTTAACAACAACGTAGTCGCTAACTTTTTTTAAATTTTTATTCTATACTTTTGATGTAATTGAATCTTTATTTTTCCTACCGTTTATTTGAATACTCCTCCCCCATGCCACTTCCGTGTTTCTCTGTATAATGTCAGAGAGCGGTCTCACCCTCTCTTTACGTCAGTTGAAAGCGCGTTCACGAAGTAGATTTCATCTGCGCATGCGCCACTTGCCGATACAAATGCTTATTCTGAGTGCAATAGTAACAGAGGTAGCACAGAGCATGCGCGTCTCGCGAACGAGCACGGGTGGAACTACGATGATTGTAGTCATACGCATGCGCTCAGGAATCTAGTGACGTACGAATGGATGGGCTGACCCCCTAAAGGGGAAAAAGCTAATTGGACGGTTATATAGATCGAAACTGTCAATCAAAGTTGTAAAAATGGCGGGCGGACAAAGATTGATGTCGGGAGAGTACTTGTAAGGTAGAAATATAAGTAATTACAATAATTATTATAATATTGATGAATGAAACTTATGCTTATTTTTTAATTTAAGTAAGATATCGTTAATTAGTGTGCTCAACTTTACCTTACCTTTAAGTTTAAGCTCCAACTTTTAGACAGAATTATCAAAGGAGCAACATTTCTTCTATATACTTGTTAGAAATAAAACATTTAAAAATACAACATAACAGTATGTGTTTTTTTCATCCTCATTTAAATCCTCATTTTTGTTGCAAGCAAATATATTGTGAGCAGAAGGAATAGGTTGTGTACTATATATATATATATATATATATATATATATATATATATACACACACACACACACACTTATTGACAGCTTGTCTTTATGAGTGTAAAATAGTAAATAATAATTGGTTTGATAACAAAAAGACAAGTGAAGCATAACCAACAGGGCACTAATTCATTATTTTTCTTTTTTGTGTATGTAACATGCTAAGAAGTAGATCATATTTGAGATACAAAATGTGTTTCCCTTTAACCACGTTAAGATATATATAAAAAAAAATTCTGACAAAACAAGTAAAAATAGAAAAAAGAAGAATGATTAACAATGGAAAGATGTAGGTGGGTGAAATCAAACTACGGTATTTACTGCATACAGTAAATAAGGTAAAAAATCTGAAGGGCAATCACGAGTTTTATTCTGATTATCCAAGTAGAAACATACCTTTAAATGATGCCTTTCTCTATTAATATACATTTTCCAGCGATCTTAGAACTGTTATTCATGTGACACACGATCGTCATGCTTATAAGAATTGTTGAAGGTCATTGTGGGCTCATGGAAGACTTGACTTTGGGGTACAGATGTGATTTTTCTACAAAAACAAAAAAACAAAACAAACATTTGAAATAAAAAAAAAAAAAGGTTTATATGACACCTCTTCTCAATTTATAGTTTAATCAAACACATTTTCATAAGGATGTACTGTAAATTCATAATTCTTCCCCAAATAGTAGCTAAAACTACGGTTAACAGATAATATCAATAGCAAAATGAATGAATGGAGTTACTGGTCCATCATGAGGGCACAAACATTTGCATCTGTCAGATCATGATTATGTATAAATTTAATTCATAACATTACTCTGCAATGTTATCCACAAGACCTTTTTAATGGGCACACCACCCAGCTAATTTTATTGACCACCTGGCTAAAATTAAAGCCAATATTAAGCTAAAACGAGCTAATATATTTTTTCAATGGTTATTGCACAACGTATAATTAAATAAATTTACATTAAATTATTCAATTAATTTGAGCTTTGGATAGCAGAAAATATTAAAATAGTACTAAGTATTACACTATCCTCACCCAGCTACTTCATAATGCCACCCAGCTGGCCACGTTTTTTTTTTGGAGAACCCGGCTGTTCATCACATAGGACATTGTTGTTAATATCCCCTTTCCTAAGGCCAATGCTAAATGATTTTTCAGTAGACTGGATAAGAGAAGGAAATATTTTTAAACAAATTGGAAAATTATTATTTCATTAAAAAAATGCCTCTTGCTTCTTGTGTAAAAATTGTATTTGTTCCACACTCCCAGGAGAAGCAAATAAATAAATAAATAAAAATGCGGTAACCAGCAATCTTACAGCGAAGTTTAGTTTTCAAAATGCTGCCAATTGCTTAAGTCACAGATTTTGATCTTGGCCACTCTAGTTTTGGCAAAACACAATTGTTACACAAAAGCAAGACTTGCTAATGTTCCTTTAAACCAAAATCTTACTTTTACAAGCATTGCTTCACAGATTTTATTTAAAAATGTTTAATAAAAAATATTTATATAATTATATAGTATGTAGTCAATTCTATATTTTTGTATAAAGTATATTTTGCAATTTATTTTGGAGTTTCAGTTAATACAATACCTGAAAGTTTGAGGTAAATTGGTTCAGTAAATTTTAATTATTATGCAGCAGTTAAAAAAGCAAAGATACCAGGAGGATGATAATGTGTGTGTGTGTGTGTGTGTATATATATATATATATATATATATATATAAAAACGATTTATTTTCTGAAGTGTCAACTTCTATAAATGCCTATATAGTACAAATATTTATAATCAACAATTAAAAAGACAAAGTGTCTCAAAATGTTTAAAATGTATACAACTAATTGATATAAGTAAATAGGGACGTCTTCCTTAAGATATAAAACAGAGCGTCACCTGTATAAATTCTAGTATATGCGCACAAAATCCAATTTGGCTTTCTATTACGGTTCTTAATTAAATTCTTATATTAAAGCATGTACGTTAAAAACAGAAAACACCTTGATTTCAATAAGTCAACAATATATAAAAGAAAAGTCTTAATTTCTGAACAAATTCAGACTCCAATAGCACCACACACTTATCCGTTAATCGATTATATTCTTCAGAGAGACTTTTATCATAGAGTAATAGTTCCTGTATATATAGCAGTTCTATTTGCAGCAAGATTAAGCTTCGTGTAAATATGGAAATTCTATTTGCTCCTAATTTTTTTCTAGGGCCCAAGGAACATAAGTAGTTAAGGCTTGTTTGTTTAGACTATGTAAATAGTGTGTATCACAGACGTAGCATATTAGCACTTTGAAGGTGTATAGAAAGCTGTTACCGGCTGTGTTATTGAAACAATCTTACCAGTCTTATGGTTCTCAGTAACTTTTTGCAAACCTTCTTTTTGGCCCCGCTCCACACTGATATCAAAAAAGAAAAAACAGCGATACCCGAATTCCACTGATAAACTCTTCTGAGTGTTGGTGTCCGGCTGTTAAGTAACAAACAATGTTGCTCAATCAGCGTCTGTTGATCCGATGTCTGTGACGTCACCTGACTGCCGAGAGTTTGAAGTAAGATAATGCTGGATACAAGGTAGCAACGGTCGTTGCAAAACAAAGTCTCTTATCCTCTTGCCCTCCGTTTACCACCTAAACTTTTTGAGATGAGGGTAGGCTTCCCAGCTCTTCAGTTGGATGTTCTGTAAGTCAACGCGTTTCACAACTTTATGGGCTTTACCAAGACGTATGATATTCTGCTCTACATGGCTTTTTTTTTAAATCAAAATGGCTATATACATAACATTAAAGACATAGTGAGATGTCAAGATAAAGGAGTAACTTATCTAATTGAATGTTCCTGTCACAAACAATATATATGGGAAACTACACGTACACTACAAAAACGTATAAGAGAACATCTATCCTGTATTGAAAGAGGCAATCAGGACACGCATCTATACAACCACTTCTGAACAGTACATCAAAATAATCTTAAACATTTCAAATTCTGAGGAATACAAAAGATTAGACATGACTGGAGGGGGGGGGTAATTTTTAACTAAAAATATTGGAGAGGCGGAGCTAATATATAATATGCAAACCTTATATCCAGAAGGTTTAAATTCAGAATTAGATATCTCTCCTTTTCTTACAAAATAGGCCAATGATTACAGTGACATACTACCACTTTTACACAGCACTCTGTGTATATATATTGTTTATTCTTTTTTTACATTTTCATTATATAGAAGGTTGCAGACAAAAAAAGTCTATTTAATGTATAGCAATAAATAGATTGGATGTATACAAACAACTTAGGAATATATTTCTATGATTTATGATAACATTCTATTAGCACAAAATTTAGTACACAAAATATAACAATATACATAATTATTTATATGACACTAATACATTTTTGATAAAACACTTTTAACGAGAATCTATGGTATACGATAACAGAATTTATGTTTACCTGATAAATTACTTTCTCCAACGGTGTGTCCGGTCCACGGCGTCATCCTTACTTGTGGGATATTCTCTTCCCCAACAGGAAATGGCAAAGAGCCCAGCAAAGCTGGTCACATGATCCCTCCTAGGCTCCGCCTTCCCCAGTCATTCGATCGACGTAAAGGAGGAATATTTGCATAGGAGAAACCATATGATACCGTGGTGACTGTAGTTAAAGAAAATAAATTATCAGACCTGATTAAAAAACCAGGGCGGGCCGTGGACCGGACACACCGTTGGAGAAAGTAATTTATCAGGTAAACATAAATTCTGTTTTCTCCAACATAGGTGTGTCCGGTCCACGGCGTCATCCTTACTTGTGGGAACCAATACCAAAGCTTTAGGACACGGATGAAGGGAGGGAGCAAATCAGGTCACCTAGATGGAAGGCACCACGGCTTGCAAAACCTTTCTCCCAAAAATAGCCTCAGAAGAAGCAAAAGTATCAAACTTGTAAAATTTAGTAAAAGTGTGCAGTGAAGACCAAGTCGCTGCCCTACATATCTGATCAACAGAAGCCTCGTTCTTGAAGGCCCATGTGGAAGCCACAGCCCTAGTGGAATGAGCTGTGATTCTTTCAGGAGGCTGCCGTCCGGCAGTCTCGTAAGCCAATCTGATGATGCTTTTAATCCAAAAAGAGAGAGAGGTAGAAGTTGCTTTTTGACCTCTCCTTTTACCAGAATAAACAACAAACAAGGAAGATGTTTGTCTAAAATCCTTTGTAGCATCTAAATAGAATTTTAGAGCACGAACAACATCCAAATTGTGCAACAAACGTTCCTTCTTTGAAACTGGATTCGGACACAAAGAAGGCACGACTATCTCCTGGTTAATGTTTTTGTTAGAAACAACTTTCGGAAGAAAACCAGGTTTAGTACGTAAAACCACCTTATCTGCATGGAACACCAGATAAGGAGGAGAACACTGCAGAGCAGATAATTCTGAAACTCTTCTAGCAGAAGAAATTGCAACCAAAAACAAAACTTTCCAAGATAATAACTTAATATCAACGGAATGTAAGGGTTCAAACGGAACCCCCTGAAGAACTGAAAGAACTAAATTGAGACTCCAAGGAGGAGTCAAAGGTTTGTAAACAGGCTTGATTCTAACCAGAGCCTGAACAAAGGCTTGAACATCTGGCACAGCTGCCAGTTTTTTGTGAAGTAACACAGACAAGGCAGAAATCTGTCCCTTCAAGGAACTAGCAGATAATCCTTTCTCCAAACCTTCTTGAAGGAAGGATAGAATCTTAGGAATTTTTACCTTGTCCCAAGGGAATCCTTTAGATTCACACCAACAGATATATTTTTTCCATATTTTGTGGTAAATTTTTCTAGTTACAGGCTTTCTGGCCTGAACAAGAGTATCAATGACAGAATCTGAGAACCCTCGCTTTGATAAGATCAAGCGTTCAATCTCCAAGCAGTCAGTTGGAGTGAGACCAGATTCGGATGTTCGAACGGACCTTGAACAAGAAGGTCTCGTCTCAAAGGTAGCTTCCATGGTGGAGCCGATTACATATTCACCAGGTCTGCATACCAAGTCCTGCGTGGCCACGCAGGAGCTATCAAGATCACCGATGCTCTCTCCTGATTGATCCTAGCTACCAGCCTGGGGATGAGAGGAAACGGCGGGAATACATAAGCTAGTTTGAAGGTCCAAGGTGCTACTAGTGCATCTACTAGAGTCGCCTTGGGATCCCTGGATCTGGACCCGTAGCAAGGAACCTTGAAGTTCTGACGAGAGGCCATCAGATCCATGTCTGGAATGCCCCACAATTGAGTGATTTGGGCAAAGATTTCCGGATGGAGTTCCCACTCCCCCGGATGAAATGTCTGACGACTCAGAAAATCCGCTTCCCAATTTTCCACTCCTGGGATGTGGATTGCAGACAAGTGGCAGGAGTGAGTCTCCGCCCATTGAATGATTTTGGTCACTTCTTCCATCGCCAGGGAACTCCTTGTTCCCCCCTGATGGTTGATGTACGCAACAGTCGTCATGTTGTCTGATTGAAACCGTATGAACTTGGCCTTTGCTAGCTGAGGCCAAGCCTTGAGAGCATTGAGTATCGCTCTCAGTTCCAGAATATTTATCGGTAGAAGAGATTCTTCCCGAGACCAAAGACCCTGAGCTTTCAGGGGTCCCCAGACCGCGCCCCAGCCCACCAGACTGGCGTCGGTCGTGACAATGACCCACTCTGGTCTGCGGAAGCTCATCCCCTGTGACAGGTTGTCCAGGGACAGCCACCAACGGAGTGAATCTCTGGTCCTCTGATTTACTTGTATCGTCGGAGACAAGTCTGTATAGTCCCCATTCCACTGACTGAGCATGCACAGTTGTAATGGTCTTAGATGAATGCGTGCAAAAGGAACTATGTCCATTGCCGCTACCATCAAACCTATTACTTCCATGCACTGCGCTATGGAAGGAAGAGGAACAGAATGAAGTATTTGACAAGAGTTCAGAAGTTTTGATTTTCTGGCCTCTGTCAGAAAAATCCTCATTTCTAAGGAGTCTATTATTGTTCCCAAGAAGGGAACCCTTGTTGACGGAGACAGAGAACTTTTTTCTGCGTTCACTTTCCACCCGTGAGATCTGAGAAAGGCCAGGACAATGTCCGTGTGAGCCTTTGCTTGAGGAAGGGACGACGCTTGAATCAGAATGTCGTCCAAGTAAGGTACTACTGCAATGCCCCTTGGTCTTAGCACCGCTAGGAGGGACCCTAGTACCTTTGTGAAAATCCTTGGAGCAGTGGCTAATCCGAACGGAAGTGCCACAAACTGGTAATGCTTGTCCAGGAATGCGAACCTTAGGAACCGATGATGTTCCTTGTGGATAGGAATATGTAGATACGCATCCTTTAAATCCACCGTGGTCATGAATTGACCTTCCTGGATGGAAGGAAGAATAGTTCGAATGGTTTCCATTTTGAACGATGGAACCTTGAGAAACTTGTTTAGGATCTTGAGATCTAAGATTGGTCTGAATGTTCCCTCTTTTTTGGGAACTACGAACAGATTGGAGTAGAACCCCATCCCTTGTTCTCCTAATGGAACAGGATGAATCACTCCCATTTTTAACAGGTCTTCTACACAATGTAAGAATGCCTGTTTTTTTATGTGGTCTGAAGACAATTGAGACCTGTGGAACCTCCCCCTTGGGGGAAGCCCCTTGAATTCCAGAAGATAACCTTGGGAGACTATTTCTAGCGCCCAAGGATCCAGAACATCTCTTGCCCAAGCCTGAGCGAAGAGAGAGAGTCTGCCCCCCACCAGATCCGGTCCCGGATCGGGGGCCAACATCTCATGCTGTCTTGGTAGCAGTGGCAGGTTTCTTGGCCTGCTTTCCTTTGTTCCAGCCTTGCATTGGTCTCCAGGCTGGCTTGGCTTGAGAAGTATTACCCTCTTGCTTAGAGGACGTAGCACTTGGGGCTGGTCCGTTTCTGCGAAAGGGATGAAAATTAGGTTTATTTTTGGCCTTGAAAGACCTATCCTGAGGAAGGGCGTGGCCCTTGCCCCCAGTGATATCAGAGATAATCTCTTTCAAGTCAGGGCCAAACAGCGTTTTCCCCTTGAAAGGAATGTTAAGCAATTTGTTCTTGGAAGACGCATCCGCTGACCAAGATTTTAACCAAAGCGCTCTGCGCGCCACAATAGCAAAACCAGAATTTTTGCCGCTAACCTAGCCAATTGCAAAGTGGCGTCTAGGGTGAAAGAATTAGCCAATTTGAGAGCACGAATTCTGTCCATAATCTCCTCATAAGAAGAAGAATTATTATTGATCGCCTTTTCTAGCTCATCGAACCAGAAACACGCGGCTGTAGTGACAGGAACAATGCATGAAATTGGTTGTAGAAGGTAACCTTGCTGAACAAACATCTTTTTAAGCAAACCTTCTAATTTTTTATCCATAGGATCTTTGAAAGCACTACTATCTTCTATGGGTATAGTGGTGCGTTTGTTTAGAGTAGAAACCGCCCCCTCGACCTTGGGGACTGTCTGCCATAAGTCCTTTCTGGGGTCGACCATAGGAAACAATTTTTTAAATATGGGGGGAGGGACGAAAGGTATACCGGGCCTTTCCCATTCTTTATTTACAATGTCCACCACCCGCTTGGGTATAGGAAAAGCTTCGGGGGGCCCCGGGACCTCTAGGAACTTGTCCATTTTACATAATTTCTCTGGAATGACCAAATTCTCACAATCATCCAGAGTGGATAACACCTCCTTAAGCAGAGCGCGGAGATGTTCCAATTTAAATTTAAATGTAATCACATCAGGTTCAGCTTGTTGAGAAATTTTCCCTGAATCTGAAATTTCTCCCTCAGACAAAACCTCCCTGGCCCCCTCAGACTGGTGTAGGGGCCCTTCAGAACCAATATCATCAGCGTCCTCATGCTCTTCAGTATTTTCTAAAACAGAGCAGTCGCGCTTTCGCTGATAAGTGGGCATTTTGGCTAAAATGTTTTTGATAGAATTATCCATTACAGCCGTTAATTGTTGCATAGTAAGGAGTATTGGCGCGCTAGATGTACTAGGGGCCTCCTGTGTGGGCAAGACTGGTGTAGACGAAGGAGGGGATGATGCAGTACCATGCTTACTCCCCTCACTTGAGGAATCATCTTGGGCATCATTTTCTCTAAATTTTGTGTCACATAAATCACATCTATTTAAATGAGAAGGAACCTTGGCTTCCCCACATTCAGAACACAGTCTATCTGGTAGTTCAGACATGTTAAACAGGCAAAAACTTGATAACAAAGTACAAAAAAACGTTTTAAAATAAACCGTTACTGTCACTTTAAATTTTAAACTGAACACACTTTATTACTGCAATTGCGAAAAAGTATGAAGGAATTGTTCAAAATTCACCAAAATTTCACCACAGTGTCTTAAAGCCTTAAAAGTATTGCACACCAAATTTGGAAGCTTTAACCCTTAAAATAACGGAACCGGAGCCTTTTTTATATTTAACCCCTTTACAGTCCCTGGTATCTGCTTTGCTGAGACCCAACCAAGCCCAAAGGGGAATACGATACCAAATGACGCCTTCAGAAAGTCTTTTCTATGTATCAGAGCTCCTCACACATGCATCTGCATGTCATGCTTCTCAAAAACAAGTGCGCAATACAGGCGCGAAAATGAGACTCTGCCTATGATTAGGGAAAGCCCCTAGAGAATAAGGTGTCCAATACAATGCCTGCCGGTTATTTTACATAATTCCCAAGATTAAAATAATTCCTCAAGGCTATGGAGTATAAAATATAAATCGATTTAGCCCAGAAAATGTCTACAGTCTTAGAAAGCCCTTGTGAAGCCCTTTTTTTCTTTCTGTAATAAAAATGGCTTACCGGATCCCATAGGGAAAATGACAGCTTCCAGCATTACATCGTCTTGTTAGAATGTGTCATACCTCAAGCAGCAAAAGTCTGCTCACTGTTCCCCCAACTGAAGTTAATTCCTCTCAACAGTCCTGTGTGGAACAGCCATCGATTTTAGTAACGGTTGCTAAAATCATTTTCCTCTTACAAACAGAAATCTTCATCTCTTTTCTGTTTCAGAGTAAATAGTACATACCAGCACTATTTCAAAATAACAAACTCTTGATTGAATAATAAAAACTACAGTTAAACACTAAAAAACTCTAAGCCATCTCCGTGGAGATGTTGCCTGTACAACGGCAAAGAGAATGACTGGGGAAGGCGGAGCCTAGGAGGGATCATGTGACCAGCTTTGCTGGGCTCTTTGCCATTTCCTGTTGGGGAAGAGAATATCCCACAAGTAAGGATGACGCCGTGGACCGGACACACCTATGTTGGAGAAATCACATTTATATTTTATTTTTAAATTGGAACACATATTATTTATATTAAATTCACAAAATACAAGCACCCATTAAATTTTGTGTTGAACTATAGAACACTTGCTACAAAAAAGACTAATATCAATGTAATTGATGCTTGTATTTAGGTATTTACTTGGTTAAGGAAAATATGGGATAAATGTTATGGTAGTCAATAGGAACTGTTAAATTAATAAATACATTTTTTCATGTATGCAATAATAACTTGTGAATTCAATATAAAGCTAACAGTAAGGAAACCAATACGAAAACCATTGACTAAATACTTTGGTATATATTGATGATACTGTTATCTATATTGTGATAAAATGATGGCAATTATAAGAATGATCACATATGATAGTTATGAATTATAAGAAACAATCACACCATTCCACCTTAAGAAATTGAGCTTGCAGCAAAACACACAAATCCACCTTAAATTACAATTAACTGAGGCCAATGAAAACGGAAGGAGGACTATTAAAAAAAGCCAGGTAGAGCAGAATATCATACGTCTTGATAAAGCCCATAAAGTGGTGAAATGCGTTGACTTACAGAACATCCAACTGAACAACTGAAGAGCTGGGAAGCCTACCCTAATCCCAAAAAGTTTACGTGGTAGACGGAGGGTAAGAGGATAAGAGACTTTGTTTTGCAGCGGCCATTGCTACCTTGTATCCAGCATTATCTTACTTTAAACTCTCGGTAGTCAGGTGAAGTCACAGAAGTCGGATCAACAGACGCCGATTGAGCAACAGTTTGTTACCTAACAGCCGGACACCAACACTCAGAAGAGTTTGCCAGTGGAATTCAGGTATCGTTGTTTTTTCTTTTTTTATATCAGTGTGGCGTGGAGTCAAAAAGAAGGTTTGCACAAAGGAGCCCGAGAACCATAAGACTGGTAAGATTGTTTCAATAACACAGCCGGTAACAGCTTTTTATACACCTTCAAAGTGCTAATATGCTACGTCAGTAATACACACTATTTACATCGCCTAAACAAACAAGCCTTAACTACTTATGTTCCTTGGGCCCTAGAAAAAAGGAGCAAATAGAATTTCCATATTTACACGAAGCTTAATCTTGCAGCAAATATAACTGCTATATATATATATATATATATACAGGAACTATTACTCTATGACAAAAGTCTCTCTGAAGAATATAATCGATAAACGGATAAGTGCTATTGGAGTATGAATTTGTTCAGAAAAAAGACTTTTCTTTTATATTTTGTTGACATATTGAAATCAAGGTGTTTTCTGTTTTTAACGTACATGCTTTAATATAAGAATTTAATTAAGAACCGTAATAGAAAGCCAAATTGGATTTTGTGCGCATATACTAGAATTATACAGGTGTTGTTCTGTTTTATATCTTAAGACAGACGTCCCTATTTACTTATATCAATTAGTTGTATACATTTTAAACATTTTGAGACACTTTGTCTTTTTAATTGTTGATTATAAATATTTGTACTATATAGGCATTTATAGAAGTTGACACTTCAGAAAATAAATTGTTTTTTTATATACACACAATATCATCCTCCTGGTATCTTTGCTTTTCTAGCGCTTTATTCCTACTCCCCTTTTTTAACTTTAGAATTCTGTATCTATCTGGGAAGAGATAGATTGGCATACAGCTTAAAGTTACCGAATTGAATCGATAGAGCTCAAAACCTTGGTACAAATTTGTATTATTAGTCTTAAACTTTTGACTTTCTTAATATAGTCATAGGATGATTTTTTTTTTTACCAAAGCTAGAGAAAACATCTGTATATAGCTTTAAAAACTTTTTGTCACAGAGACAGATCTCATGTATAATATATTCCTAGATTTATTTGATGAAGAATAAAGGCTGTGACACTGCAAGCGGAGCGTGTAGATGCGGCTGTGCGCAATCAGTGTGTCCTGCCTTTTAATCTCTGAGCACTCGCGCCGCATCGCTTGCAGTGTGTCACAGCCTTTAACATCAGGTACAAATATACAACGTTTTAGTGCGGGTGTTTCTTGCACATGGAAAGTATTAAAAATGCCAAATATGAATATGGGGAAATGTTTAATTACCAGAATAAAATAACTATGTTGAATTTGCAAATAAATGTTTACACTAATTATTTTTTTGTACTTTAAATTGATCTTTTTTCTTTCTTGATTTAGATAGAGCAAGCAATTTTAAACAACTTTTCAATTTACTTTTTTCAAATCTGATTTATTCTCTTGGTATCCTTTGTTTCCGTAGGCTCATGAGCAGCAACGCACAACTGAAAGATAGCTGCTGATTAGTGTTCAGCTAGCTCCCACTAGTGCATGGCTGCTTCTTCAACAAAGGATACCAAAATAATGAAGCAAATTTGAGGATAGAATTCCATTGCAAAGTTGTTTACAATTGTATTATCTATCTGAATCACAAAAGAACATTTTTGGGTTTCATGTTCCTTTAAAATGGGGAATGAAGCAGTTTGATCATTAAAAGGGATAATAGGAAATTTAAAAAATATTTGGCTACAATTTAAACACAACAAATCTCTACTGAAGATGCTTTGCTAATTAGTTTATGGTGGATCATGAATCTTCTTCACCATGTGATGTTATTATAAAACTGAGAACTGCAAAAAAGAATTGTACAAAGCAGAGCCAGGGATAGAGCACATAACAGTCCCTCCCCTTTTATGTGCTAAATTTACAGCTTATTTTGTGCACAATTAAACGACAAAACAAATGTGTAGTTAAATTAATTAACACAGATTATGCTTGTAAACACCTTTAACCTGTGCTTCTCATGGCCTAACAGTATACTTCTGTATCTGACATCATGTACAGTTATATACATTAGGAAAAAGCCATTTGGTATTTAGTAGTTTGGGATAAAACGCAAAGCTACAGTTCACATAGTGTCATTTTGTGGCTGTTTATTTTAGAAGTAAAAAATAAACTATTATTAGTCAGATAGAGCTTACTCTATTAAAAAAATAATAATTACAATTTACTTCTATTATCAAACTAATTTTTTTAAACTTGGCTTCAGTGGCGTCTCCAAAAACAACATATAGGGGGGCAATTCACAAAGGTTTTGTGGGTGGTGCCATAATGGGAAGGGCAGGACCGGGTGTGCCATGGGCAGAGTTTGACCTGGGCATATTGGTGGTGGTAAAACAATGGATGTTCACAGTTGGGGTGCACATGGGGGGGGCAGCCATAATGCTGGATGGGCTAGTGTTCCCCTTGCCACTCCACTGGTGGTGGAAAAATGAGGGATGATCAGAGTAGGGTGGGCCAAATCTCCATCCCACTAACAGGTAGTCCAGGTTTTCTATGCAGTCAATCCATAATCAGTTTACCAAAGCTCCCCTGATGATACTTGTCTTTTCTTTATAAACCCAGAGAAAACCTAAGCCAGAAAAACAAGGAGAAGGCAAAAGCTCAAAATGGCAAAGCTAATTACATGCACTGTTTGGTATTTATTGGTAAGCAGACAAGCTGTACCACATCAGACAACACTAATTTATTTAGTTATATCTCAGCTCGAATAATGGTTTTTGTTTGTTCTAAGTAAAGAGCTAAATAATTGCTAGAAATAAACAGGCAATGGGCCTTTATAACAACTGAACAAGAGTGTTTAGTGTTTTTCTATCCCAGAAGCCTTTGCAATCTCCAGAAAGATCACTGTCAAGAGCACACAAATGGGAAAAATATGTCACTCCGTGTTATACATAGCTCTGTATGAATAATAATAGTTTAATTTTGACTTCCATGTCCTTTTAGGACAGTTTAAGTGTCATATATGTTTTTATATAAAGTTAAGAAAGTTTAAGCATTTATTCAAATAAAAAAGTTGGGAAATTCCTGATCCCCCCACCAAAAAAAGATAAAAGAACTGTCTGTTGCTAAACAAAGAGCTTCTGATAATAGTGCAGTCATTTTTCTACTAGGGGAATGCAGCGCTAGGCATTTCCTGGCTTTTTTCATATTTTAGTGGGAACTTAAAGGGATACTGAACCCAATTTTTTTCTTTCATGATTCAGATAGAGCATGCAATTTTAAGCAACTTTCTAATTTACTCCAATTATACATTTTTCTTCATTCTCTTGGTATCTTTATTTGTAAAAGCAAGAATGTAAGCTTACGAGCCGAGCCATTTTTTGGTTCAGAACTCTAGATAGCGCTTGCTGATTGGTCTGTACATTTGGCCACCAATCAAAACTTATTATATTAAAAGCAACACAATTGTAAAATACCACTACATTTAAATGGATAGAAAGTCAAAACTAAACTTGCATGATTCAGATAAAGCATGTATTTTAAGACACTTTTAAATCCACTTCTATTTTCAAATGTGCTTTGTTCTCCTTTTATCCCTTGTTTAAAAAGAATACGCACATATACTACACTAGTGGGAGCTAGCTACTGATTGGTGCCTGCACACTTGTGATTGGCTAACTAGATGTGTTTAGCTAGCTGTCAGTAATGCAATGTGTTCCTACAGCAAAGGATAACAAGAGAATAAAGCAAATTTAATAATATAGAAGTAAAATGTAAAGTTGTTTAAAATTGTATGTTCTAATCCAAATCAAGAAATAAAATGTTGGGGTTTCCTGTCCCATTAAATGCAGTTAGATCTAGTAAGCACTTCACCAGCATTTCCATAATCAGATCATACAAACTTTTCTAATGAAAAAATTTACTAATTTACATATTTCTATTCTGAGCAACAAGAAAAAAAATGCTTTTTACATTTATTTACTTCCCTTATTAGCAACACAACCATCAAACCTTAGCGCTAAAATATTTTGGAAGTTATTCATGCAAGGCAAAGAGGCAGAAACTTTACTTCCTGCTGAGTAGAAGACTTTTTTTTTCCACTGAAGGAGGGGGAATCCCTCTAATGTCATGACGAGCACCTAGAAATCTTTTTTTCCCCTTTAATGCTCCTAAGGCATAAATGAATTACAACTCATGAGAGCTGAAAGACTACGCATAGGGCTGAAAACCAGTGCTATGTAACAACTGATAAAAAAAAAAGGAAACAGTCAACCAGACAGAAAAGTGACAGAAAAGTACCAGAAATGAATTAGTCTCACATGATGTCCCCAATAAGGGGCTAATAAGAATCAAAGCAGGCCTAAAATTGTTTAAAAGTTTACAACTTCAGTACCATTGGCTACAACTGATCTCTTTAGAATTCCAATATTATTGGCTACAATACATGTCTATGGAAAATGCCCTGGGTTGGTCTATGTAGTATATTTATTGGTGAACATATAAAGCATTTTGTGTGAGTTCCATATAACTGTCTCAGCAATGAAATGTAATTTGATATTTAATGGCAGCAAATAATACAAAATAAAGATATTTTTTTTCTCATAGCTTTCTTCTTTGTAATATTTAATTTATTATGAGATGTTGGGATAATGTGTTTTATCACTTTTATCTCCACTGGGAACTACAGTTCAAGAAGAGCCACATTTTTATAGTCTTTCTTTATTTGTGTATGAGTGAAATAAACTTGGTCTCTTACTTCTATGTCAGTGATATGTCAATGGTACGATATCTAGCTGATCAATGAGATAGCAAAATGTTTACATTTTTTGGGGGGATTTCAAATATACAAGAGGTTAAACTATTTTTAAAACAGGTATAAATACATGTTAGAAGTACCAGGCATTTTAGGTATGGTTAACCTGAACAGAGCAGAATTGAAATGACCTATTGACTAAAATGCAGACACTTATTGCAGGAGTAAAGAAACATTTGATGAAACAATAATTAGGTTGAAGTAGAAAAAGTCTGTCTGAAATAGGAACAGTTTGTATGACTCCCATAGTTCTTAAACTGGACCAGTAAAGGCCAAGTGAAGAGGGGGGGGGGGGGGGGGGGCACACACACAAAACAATGAGAAACATAAATCAACTAGATGGAGGGATTTTTTCTTTTATCCTGAGTTGATTATATCCTGCCCCTATTTGTTTGGGACCAATGAAAGTCTTTAGCACTAAAAGTCGTATAAGCAACATCCAATATTTATTATTTATTGGGGGGCGCACAGCTGATAGACATCTGAACTTGACGCGCATGGACTTTGCAATGCAAACAGAAAGGATCAGGAGAAGAATAAATGTCTCATATGAGAATCATTTCGTTAATTGAATCTGGAAGTCAGTTTATGCCTGAAATGAGAATGAGAAATTGAAGTGAATGCGATAACTTTTGGATCACAAATTCTTTACTTACATAGAGGAAATAAATGTAGATTGAGATCTGCTAACATTCTCTTGTAGCGGGAAGCTGGCCAAGGCCAGTTGAAAAGCCTCAATGAGCCCCTTAGGGTGAGTATACCATGACGGTCAGTCAAGGCCAGTTATTCTTGTGGGGAATAACTTGTCACCACTTGAGAAAATCCAGAGGGAGTGAAGATTCATCTGACTGTAGTTTAGCTTTGCATAAAGTGCATGAAAGGTTCTTCTTTTTAGTTGTGCATTTATTGGGTTTAGTCCTGCTATACTGGCACAGGAGGTAGTAAAAGGATGTTTAACTCAATCACTATTAGAAAATGAAGAGTAAAACTAAGTATATAAGAAATAAAGTTTTTGAAAAGCATTTAGTAAATGCCCAAAGTACCCTGTTGTTGCACTGATAAATGTCATCAAGGAAGTCAGGGAACTATTGAGATGACCAACTATGAGTTCAATGGAAAGTCAAAAGGGCTGACAGGGTTAGAACTAAAGGGAAGAGAGGAACTAATTATATGTTGCATGCTAGATAACACAGAGTTAGCATAAAACCCAGTGAGTACTTTTTTATTGGAAGAAGGACATAGAAGGGTCTGAATAATTACGATCCTCCTTGTCTATCAAAATGGCATGCTGCAGGATGGGTGAAAGATTCTAGATCTGTCCCAAACAATATTTAAAGGCAGAAGAGAAGTAGCTTATTATTCATGAGAAAAGTACGCCCTTGAAGAAGAGAAGCAGTGTAGTTCTCATATTAATGTGCTACATAAATATGCTGAAGGAGACGCATCAGTGTTCAGAGGGCCCAAATTCTAAGGAAGATTTAGGGGAAGAATCAAAAAGCTCTATTAATGCTACAAACTGCCACAGAAGAAAATGCATAAATAAATGAAAAGTTATATCCACACAGAAAGAGTTCTTGAAGAAAGGGGGAAACTACACCCTCCAAAAGAAGCTCTTTAAAACTATATATATATATATATATATATATATTAGGGCTGGGCGATTAACATATGCAGTTTTAAACCTTGATTATCTGCTGCAATTTAGAAACCGCGAGGGTCTGCAGTTTTTATGGGGGGGGGGGGGCAGGGCATCACGTCACGACAATTGTGCCGTGTGAAGACAATGGAAGGAGCTGGTCCCGGACCATCGGTAACTGAGTGACATATTCTGGCCTGGCCTAGCATATAGCTAGGCAGAGGAGCTGTGCACACACAGCAGTTAGAAGATGCGGCACTGCAGGGCATAGAAGAGTGGAGACCCGTGGTCAAGGTGGGGTGAGTTGCTCACTCAGGCGAGCTGGAAGCTGGAGGCAAGCAAGAAACTTGCACTATGGGCTGGATAAGGCACTGCCACTGTCTGTAGGGTTATAAATCTAAAGTAAACAAACTCCGGGGTGAGGGAGGGGGAGGGAGGCTCCATGGAATTGAAAGCAGTCTGAATAACAGATGTGGCACTGCCCTGGCATATACTTATACCTGGAGATTTATCCAATAAAATATTTGTTTTTATTTTCATACATCTACACAGTAAGTAAAAAATGTTTAATGGCTAATGCTTTACATACTTACAGTATATATGTAATGTAGGTGTTTGAAAATAAAAACAATTATTTTATTGAATAAATCTCCAGGAATAAGTATATGCAGCAAGTTATTCAGACTGCTTTCACTTCCACTAAGCCTGTCTCCCCCCTCCCCTCTCCCTAGAGCTTGTTTAGAAAATTAAGGGTTTTAGTCATTTTTAATAAAATTGATTTTCATTTTTGCCCATATCGCCCAGCCCTAATATATATATATATATATATATATATATATATATATATATATATATATATATATCCAACAACACAAACGCACCCTGCCACAGCAAAAAAGGCCCACCAGGTAATAGCTGTAAAAAGTGAAACACCTTTATTCCATCTTGTGTGAACATGGAGGAACACACACTTGTCAATTTGTTTATTTGAATACCTGTAACTACCTAGCACTGATTAATTGGTTTGGTGAGCCAATTAAGCCTTGAACTTCATAGACAGGTGCATCCAATCATGAGAAAAGGTATTTAAGGTGGCCAGTTGTTGTTCTCTTTGACTGAGAACATTGGGGCCTCAAAACAACTCTCAAATGACCTGAAAACAAAGATTGTTTAACATTATGGTTTAGGGGAAGGCTACAAAAAGCTATCGCAGATATTTAAGCTGTAGTGTCCATTGTGAGGAACATAGTGAGGAAATGGAATACCACAGGCACAGTTCTTGTTAAGGCCAGAAGTGGCAGGCCAAGTAAAATATCAGAGAGGCAAAGGATGGTGAAAACGGTCAAAAACAGCCCACAGACCACCTCCAAAGACCGACATCAACTTGCTGCAGATGGTGTCACTGTGAATCATTCAACAATTCAGCGCAGTTTGCACAAGGAGAAGCTGTATGGGAGAGTGATGCGGAAGAAGCCTTTTCTGCACACACCCTACAAACAGAGTCGCTTGAGGTATGCAAACGCACATTTGGACAAGCCAGATTCATTTTGGAAGAAGGTGCTGTGGACTGATGAAACAAAGATTGAGTAATTTGGTCATAACAATGGGCGTTATGCATGGCGGCAAAAGAACACAGCGTTCCAAGACAAACACTTGCTACCCACAGTAAAATTTGGTGGATGTTACATCATACTGTGGGGCTGTGTGGCCAGTGACAGTACTGGGAATCTTGTTAAAGTTGAGGGTCGCATGGATTCCTCTCAATATCAGCAGATACTTGAGAAAAATGTTGAGGAATCGGTCACAAAGTTGAAGTTACACCGGAGCTGGATATTTCAACAAGACAACGACCCAAAACACTGCTCAAAATCTACTCTGGCATTTATGCAGAGGAACAAGTACAATGTTCTGGAATGGCCATTCCAGTCCCCAGACCTGAATAACATTGAAAATCTGTGGGGTGATTTGAAGCGGGCTGTCCATGCTCGGCAACCATCAAACCTAACTCAACTTGAGATGTTTTGCAAGGAGGAATGGTCCAAAATATGTTCATCCAGAATCCAGACACTCATTACAGGCTATAGGAAGCATCTAGAGGCTGTTATTTCTGCTAAATGAGGCTTTACTAAATATGAATGCAATATTTCTGTTGGGGTGCCTAAATGTATGCAACCTGTCTAATTTCGTTTTGATGCATATTGTACATTTTCTGTTAATCCAATAAACCTCATTTCACTACTGAAATATTACTGTGTCCTTCAGTTATTTGATAGATCAAAATGAAATTGCTGATCCTAACACCCAATTATTTTAAATGAAAATCATGGAAATTGTCAGGGGCGTCTAAACTTTTGTGTATGTGTGTATATATATATATATATATATATATATATATATATATATATATATATATATATATATATATATACACATACATACATACATACATACACACACACACACACACTAGTCCTAAAGCCTGTTCACATGGGCCATTTTTTGCAGTACAGTGGTCCCACCCCTTGCACTCTCTCCCTCCCCCTCTCTTTTTGCTCACTCTCTCCCCCATCTCTTTTGCTCTCTCTCCCCCCCTCTTTTGCGCTCTCTCTCGCACCACTTCTCTTTTGCTCTCTCTACCCCCTCTCTTTGGCTCTCTCTTCCCCCTCTCTTTTGCTCTCTCTTCCCCTCTCTCATTTGCACTCTCTCTCCCCCCTCTCATTTGCGCTCTCTCTCCCCCCTCTCATTTGCGCTCTCTCTCCCCCCTCTCATTTGCGCTCTCTCTCCCCCCCTCTCTTTTGCACTCTCTCTCCCCCCTCTCTTTTGCACTCTCTCTGTCCCCCCTCTCTTTTGCCCTCTCTCTGTCCCCCCTCTCTTTTGCCCTCTCTCTCTCCCCCCTCTCTTTTACTCTCTCTCTCCCCCCTCTCTTTTACTCTCTCTCTCCCCCCCTCTCTTTTGCGCTCTCTCTCCCCCCTCTCTTTTGCGCTCTCTCTCCCCCCCCTCTCTTTTGCGCTCTCTCTCCCCCCCCTCTCTTTTGCGCTCTCTCTCCCCCCTCTCTTTTGCTCTCTCTTTCCCCCCTCTTTTGCTCTCTCTCTTTCCCCCCTCTTTTGCTCTCTCTCTTTCCCCCTCTTATTTTCTCTCTCTCCCCTTTCTTGTTCTTTCCCATCTATTTTGTTCTTTCCCCCCTCTCTTTCTATCTCTCTCCCCTTCTCTTTCTTCTTCTCTCCCCTCCCCCGGCCATGCCCCGTTTTTGCTCACTCTCTCCCCCATCTCTTTTGCTCTCTCTCCCCCCCCCCTCTTTTGCGCTCTCTCTCGCACCACTTCTCTTTTGCTCTCTCTACCCCCTCTCTTTGGCTCTCTCTATCCCCCTCTCTTTTTGCGCTCTCTCCCCCTCTCTTTTGCACTCTCTCCCCCCCCTCACTTTTGCGCTCTCTGTCCCCCCTCTCTTTTGCGCTCTGTCCCCCCTCTCTTTTGCGCTCTGTCCCCCCTCTCTTTTGCGCTCTGTCCCCCCTCTCTTTTGCGCTCTGTCCCCCCTCTCTTTTGCGCTCTGTCCCCCCTCTCTTTTGCGCTCTGTCCCCCCTCTCTTTTGCGCTCTGTCCCCCCTCTCTTTTGCGCTCTGTGTCCCCCCTCTCTTTTGCGCTCTGTGTCCCCCCTCTCTTTTGCGCTCTGTGTCCCCCCTCTCTTTTGCGCTCTGTGTCCCCCCTCTCTTTTGCGCTCTCTCCCCCCTCTCTTTTGCTCTCTCTCCCCCCTCTCTTTTGCTCTCTCTCCCCCCTCTCTTTTGCTCTTGCTCTCTCCCCCTCTCTTTTGCGCTTGCTCTCTCCCCCTCTCTTTTGCGCTCTCTTCCCCCCTCTCTTTTGCGCTCTCTGTCCCCCTCTCTTTGCGCTCTCTGTACCCCCTCTCTTTTGGGCTCTCTGTCCCCCCTCTCTTTTGGGCTCTCTGTCCCCCCTCTCTTTTGGGCTCTCTGTCCCCCCTCTCTTTTGCGCTCTCTGTCCCCCCCTCTCTTTTGCGCTCTCTCTCCCCCCTCTCTTTTGCCCTCTCTCTGTCCCCCCTCTCTTTTGCCCTCTCTCTGTCCCCCCTCTCTTTTGCCCTCTCTCTGTCCCCCCTCTCTTTTGCGCTCTCTCTCTCCCCCCTCTCTTTTACTCTCTCTCTCCCCTCTCTTTTGCGCTCTCTCTCCCCCCTCTCTTTTGCGCTCTCTCCCCCCTCTCTTTTGCTCTCTCTCTTTCCCCCTCTCTTTTGCTCTCTCTCTTTCCCCCTCTTATTTTCTCTCTCTCCCCTCTCTTGCTCTTTCCCATCTATTTTGTTCTTTCCCCCTCTCTTTCTATCTCTCTCCCCTTCTCTTTCTTCTTCTCTCCCCGGCCACGCCCACTTCCGCCCGCACCGGCTTTTCATGTAGGGAATCTAAGGCCAGGTGTGTTTGTCCTTGTGCGCAGTCTCTACTGCGCATGACAGCTTCGGACAAACACACTTGGCCTTTTATTATATAGGATATATATATATATATATATATATATATATATATATATATATATATAGTGGCAAATAAAAAAAATACTACTTACTAAGAGGCACTCATCTACTGGTAAAACCAGTAGAAAGCCAAACCAGTGCGGAAACATATCAGCAGAGCATATGGAATAGGAGTATACTAAAGACCTAGCAGAAACAGGCAAAGGAAAGTTTCCTGCGACACATGTGGAAGGCTTGTGACTAATTTACCATGAGGTGAAAAAAGAGTAACTACCCATACTCCACATACAACCCTCTGACAAACACTGAGCTCTGAGGGGGAATGGGCCTCAACTCAGTCTGAGAACCCCTTTCAAAGAAGAATAACAAGCAAATCTTCATTCTTCACCTTCCTCCAACCGAGGCAAAGACAAGACTAGTTTACCACTGAAGTGGGAGGAGTTTTATAGAGATCTTGGGGTTAGTGAGTCTTTGCCTGCTCCTAGTGTCAGGGAAATAGTAATTCCCAGGAGTAATGGATCGTGGACTCACACAAACTGTATGAAAGAAATCAGATTTATTCCAGATATTTTCTAAATTGAACTGTCTCCTTTACACATGCAGACCAAACATAAAATAGTTCAACATAATATAGTAATTGTGGAAATAGTGTCCTAAATTTACAAATCAAAAACACATCACACTCCAGTGACATCAGAGACTCAATTTGCAATATTATCCAAAAAAACATAATTTATGCTTACCTGATAAATTCCTTTCTTCTGTAGTGTAGTCAGTCCACGGGTCATCCATTACTTATGGGATATTAACTCCTCCCTAACAGGAAGTGCAAGAGGATCACCCAAGCAGAGCTGCTATATAGCTCCTCCCCTCTACGTCATACCCAGTCATTCGACCGAAAACCAAACGAGAAAGGAGAAACTATAGGGTGCAGTGGTGACTGGAGTATAATTTAAAATTTAGACCTGCCATAAAAAACAGGGCGGGCCGTGGACTGACTACACTACAGGAGAAAGGAATTTATCAGGTAAGCATAAATTATGTTTTCTCCTGTTAAGTGTAGTCAGTCCACGGGTCATCCATTACTTATGGGATACCAATACCAAAGCTAAAAGTACACGGATGACGGGAGGGACAGGCAGGATCTTTACACGGAAGGAACCACTGCCTGAAGAACCTCTCTCCCAAAAACAGCCTCAGAAGAAGCAAAAGTGTCAAATTTGTAAAATTTGGAAAAAGTATGAAGAGAAGACCAAGTTGCAGCCTTGCAAATCTGTTCAACAGAGGCCTCATTCTTAAAGGCCCACGTGGAAGCCACAGCTCTCGTAGAATGAGCTGTAATTCTTTCAGGAGGCTGCTGTCCAGCAGTCTCATAGGCTAAACGTATTATGCTACGAAGCCAGAAAGAGAGAGAGGTAGCAGAAGCTTTCTGACCTCTCCTCTGTCCAGAATAAACGACAAACAGGGAAGAAGTTTGGCGAAAATCTTTAGTTGCCTGTAAATAAAATTTCAGGGCACGGACTACGTCTAGATTGTGTAGAAGTCGTTCCTTCTTTGAAGAAGGGTTAGGACACAATGAAGGAACAACAATCTCTTGATTGATATTCCTGTTAGTGACTACCTTAGGTAAGAACCCAGGTTTAGTACGCAGAACTACCTTGTCTGAATGAAAAATCAGATAAGGAGAATCACAATGTAAGGCCGATAACTCAGAGACTCTTCGAGCCGAGGAAATAGCCATTAAAAACAGAACTTTCCAAGATAACAGCTTGATATCAATGGAATGAAGGGGTTCAAACGGAACACCCTGTAAAACGTTAAGAACTAAGTTTAAGCTCCACGGTGGAGCAACAGTCTTAAACACAGGCTTAATCCTGGCCAAGCCTGACAAAAAGCCTGAACGTCTGGAACTTCTGACAGACGTTTGTGTAAAAGGATTGACAGAGCTGAGATCTGTCCCTTTAAAGAACTAGCAGATAAACCCTTTTCTAAACCTTCTTGTAGAAAAGACAATATCCTAGGAATCCTAACCTTACTCCATGAGTAACTCTTGGATTCGCACCAATGTAAGTATTTACCCCATATTTTATGGTAAATTTTCCTGGTAACAGGTTTCCTAGCCTGTATTAAGGTATCAATTACTGACTCCGAAAATCCACGCTTTGATAAAATCAAGCGTTCAATCTCCATGCAGTCAGATTCAGAGAAATTAGATTTTGATGTTTGAAAGGACCCTGAATTAGAAGGTCCTGTCTCAGAGGCAGAGACCAAGGTGGACAGGATGACATGTCCACTAGATCTGCATACCAGGTCCTGCGTGGCCATGCAGGCGCTATTAGAATCACCGATGCTCTCTCCTGTTTGATCCTGGCAATCAATCGAGGAAGCATCGGGAAGGGTGGAAACACATAAGCCATCTTGAAGTTCCAAGGTGCTGTCAGAGCATCTATCAGAACCGCTCCCGGGTCCCTGGACCTGGACCCGTAACAAGGAAGCTTGGCGTTCTGGCGAGACGCCATGAGATCCATATCTGGTTTGCCCCAACGCCGAAGTATTTGGGCAAAGACCTCCGGATGAAGTTCCCACTCCCCCGGATGAAAAGTCTGGCGACTTAGGAAATCCGCCTCCCAGTTCTCCACGCCTGGGATGTGGATCGCTGATAGGTGGCAAGAGTGAGACTCTGCCCAGAGAATTATCTTTGAGACTTCCATCATCGCTAGGGAACTCCTTGTCCCTCCTTGATGATTGATGTAAGCCACAGTCGTGATGTTGTCCGACTGAAACCTGATGAACCTCAGAGATGCTAGCTGAGGCCAAGCTAGAAGGGCATTGAAAACTGCTCTTAATTCCAGAATGTTTATGGGAAGGAGACTCTCCAGTCCATGATCCCTGAGACTTCAGGGAATTCCAGACAGCGCCCCAACCTAGCAGGCTGGCGTCTGTTGTTACAATCGTCCAATCTGGTCTGCTGAAGGGCATCCCCTTGGCCAGATGTGGCCGAGAGAGCCACCATAGAAGAGAATTTCTGGTCTCTTGATCCAGATTCAGCATAGGGGACAAATCTGAGTAATCCCCATTCCACTGACTTAGCATGCACAACTGCAGTGGTCTGAGATGCAGGCGTGCAAAGGGAACTATGTCCATTGCCGCTACCATTAAACCGATTACCTCCATGCATTGAGCCACTGACGGGTGTGGAATGGAATGAAGGACACGGCAAGCATTTAGGAGTTTTGTTAACCTGTCCTCTGTCAGGTAAATTTTCATTTCTACCGAATCTATAAGAGTCCCTAAGAAGGGAACTCTTGTGAGTGGCAATAGAGAACTCTTTTCTTCGTTCACCTTCCACCCATGTGACCTTAGAAATGCCAGTACTAGGGGGGCGGAGCTAGCTCGGCAACAGAATGGACGCACATGAGTAGAGCTCCATATAACTTTTATCCTTTTATGCTTACAATGGCCATCCAGCTGAACGAATAATACGTTAAAAGTGAGTTCAACCTCTGGTGAGACTGCCCTGACTACTGGTGTTACTTATGCTGCGAGCTACGGAGACAACAGAGCTGCATACTTGGTTAATGGACTGATCGTTATAGAAGCTCTGGGGTAGCGGCCATCTTGCCTGTTTGTTCTTTCTACTGCCCTCGTGGCACACTATAGCCCAGTCTATTCTGACTCCTTTGTACATTGTTTACTAGCACTATCCCGAAATAGACCTTGAGCCATGGAAGATCTTTGTAATACCGTGCATGCTGTGTTTGGGGAGCTGAGGAGAGAGCTTCTACAGATTATTACCAACTATTCCTACCCTCAGCACCTCGGCGCTGAGCAACAGGTGAAACTGGAGAGGGATCCCGCTCATAGTACCGGAGGATATGTGGCACAGAGCCAGCAAAAACCACAACCGTTTGTTTCACCATCGGTGGATAGTGTATCTGCAGTGAGACAGGTGATGGGAGTAGAGCGAGAGTTGCGGGGAGACAGTGCGGTCTCACTTTCATTTGACAAAGATGAGGATCCTGGTGCTAGCTGGCTATCTGTACTAATCACTACTGAGAGGATGGGAGACACTGAGATGGTATCAGCAGTGAACATCTGCAAAGTGCTCAGTGGTGGAGGCCTGGATACTAACATGATCGTTCTGAAGGCTTCTTTCTACAAGTGTCAAGGCCCTGAGAACGTTACCTGGACTGTTTATTTTGGTGGCGGAGATGTGGCTGAGACTTTACCCCAGCATAACAGGGCTGGTGTCGGATAAAGGTTCTGATATGTGGAGGGGAGTCCCCTTTACTGGGAGCTGCTCCTAGATCATTCTCCCATGTTTGAAATATTAGTCAGGTCATTTATCTTATATATTTTATTGCCTTTCTCTTTTATTGCTTACCGGACTGAGCAGCCCCAGGCAAGGAGTTGGTTGAACTTATGATGGAACTGATCTTCCCCAGCAAGGAATTGATCAAATATATTCTAAGTCTGTGTTTTTTTTTTTTTTTTGTTTGTTTTTTTGTTTCTACAAATCGAATGGCAGATGTGGGTTATATGGTATAGGCAGATTCATGATGTTAGATGTTTAACGCAGAGTTTTTTCACAATGTTTACATACACTTTGTTTTCTAGATTGTAATGTATATTTCTGGACTGTTCTCTGGGTAGGTTTCAATATTCTGATGTTCAGGTAGCTACTTTATTGGGGGAATAGGTAACATTCTGAGTTAATAGAGCCCGTGTTCATTTAAATGTGATCGGTTTCCTTTTTTCCCCTCTGCTGCTCATATCTTCCCTGGCCCACTAGATGGCAGTATAGACACATAAGATTTCCCAGCCGTGTCTAAGATACTGGTAAGAACGATATTCCCTCCAGCCCTCTGAACCCATGTATGTGAGTTAGTGTGACTGTTCTTTTGGATTTTGATGCATAACATAGCTAGTTCAATAGAGGTTGATTAATCATTTAGTTTGACACCTATTATAAATCTCACTTTTTACCACTGGATGGACAAAGATCAGTTGCTATAAATGTTTTTATTATCTATTCATGGAAATGCTGTCCTGGGACTGTAATAATATATTTGGACTCTAAATCCTTTTTTTTTCTGTACCCCTTTTAGTGCTAGGATAGTTCTGTCATGTTTATTTTGCTAATATCTATGTGCCTAATACTGGGGAGTTTATTGTTTCTATATGTCTAATATGATCCCTGACTTACATATCTAGCTATAGTATAGTCTAACATTTCAGTACAAATACCTCTGGGTACTACAGACCAATGTTATTTAATGCTGTAGCTCTGTAGAACATTAGTTTATAAGATTGACCTAAGGCTTATTCTGAAGTATACTGGGCTTAAATAAGATTATTTATTACGATCCAGGCAGTTTAGTTTTGCTTTTGTATGCTTTTAAACCCACATGTTGAATGAGCATCTGCACTGGGTATATTTATATAATAGACTACTGCCCTACCCCTTTTAGGGTATAGTATATATAGTACTGATAAGACTTTCGAACATTTAAATTTATATATTTGCTAGGACAGTCTGATAAGATGTTAATGTCTGAAACATAGGTTTTCTGGAAAGTCCCTTGTTGAATATAAGCATTGTGGACTTGTAATCATCAGCTACTATGTTAGCACTGAATCTATTGTAGGCCTATATCGTAGCAATAATTACGTTATTGAAATTATTTAAGCATTGCCAGGCTTCTAATTTTAGTGTAATAGGTATTACTGTATTTGTGTTACATCACTACCTGTCATGTGGGCTGGTGTGCTGCCTGCGGCCGGGACAGCATATTCTAGCCCTTGGGCTTATTACAGTCAAAATTAGCTTTAGAACATCTATACTCTAACATTCTATATACCAATTGGATAATATTAACATAAGACCTTCTTAAGAATTCGCTAGGATATATCACCGATTTCTGCAGTTATTCAGTATATGTTTTTAGGGAACAGGTTTTATTTAATTATTAAAAGTAGGGGTACTATACACTTTCTGATCTACTTTGTAGATGTATTTTGATGCAAATACATATGATTAATACCCCCTACACTAGTAATGCTACTGTTCTGATAGTTTAAGTTTCAGTGTTATAGTTTTCTTATTTAGTTTAATATGTAATTCATGGCTTTCCAATATGCTGTCTTTTTTTTAATTTGAAGTGCTTAGCAACACCCCTAGTGTACTCTAATCTAATAATATAAGGTGTCTTCAGTTTAGCAGAATTGAGACTAAATAAATTATATTCTCTTCCCAGACATGAAAATTGCCAGTCCATATAGATAATTTAGATTTAGGTAAAACAACAATGATAGCCCGTGGCTGCTTATATTTGGCAAGTTATTATCCATGTTACAGAGTGTAGGTATATGTGGTCTACCTCTATAGCCTCAACTGTCTAACTATATATTATAAACTGGTTGGCTCTGATTCCCCCCCTAGGGCTCCCGCCTTAGTATATGTTTACTTAGTAAACCAAGGAACGTAGATTCCCTTGAATTTCCCTTCTATATAACACAAGACTGGTACAATGTAGCGGCTAGTAATAGCCTCATTCAAGTATTACATAATAATAGTCTTGCTAATCCCCTTTCTTATTGTATATTTTCTAATGATTTCACTCGTCTAAGGAGATTTATATTTGTATGGGCTTAATTATGGCCCTATAGGCTATAGATTTGAATTCTTTTCATAACTTTTGGCAATTACAGTCATAAGGGCTCCAAAAGGGCCCCATATTTTTATTTGAAAATCTGAGGTTAGTCCTTTTTACTTTTATTAACCACATAGGTAGCACTTGTTTACTAGTGTTTGGTTCAGTTTTTAGTTTTTGTTTTCTCTACATGTAGAAGTGCAAGACTTTATTTATGTTTATAGTTTTGTGGAGATGTATGCTATATGTACAGTACTGTATACCTTATTATATATCCTCACGGGTTGAGGGTTTTTCTAAATGATTACTATGTACTGTTATATTCTTTACCTCAATAAAAAATATTTAAAAAAAAAAAAAAAAAAAAGAAATGCCAGTACTAACTCTGTATGATGTAGAGGGGAGGAGCTATATAGCAGCTCTGCTTGGGTGATCCTCTTGCACTTCCTGTTAGGGAGGAGTTAATATCCCATAAGTAATGGATGACCCGTGGACTGACTACACTTAACAGAAGAAAGCATATTTATCAGTATGCTTTAAAATCTGTATCAGATTATGATGAGATTGGGGGTTTCACAATTCTTATTGAATCCAGACTATTAGTAGGTAAATTCAGTGAAGAAACATAAAAATAGAAAAATTTGCATTTGCAACTTTGCATATCAATAAATCTAATACTGTATACTGATTCCCAAAGAAATGGCCATGAACAAGAGAGCAATAAATATTTGGGAAAAGGTTTGTCAACTCCCCCCTTTATGAAATTGAATACATATAATTGTGTCAGTTAATCAGAATATTGAGTTATATTTATCTTTACTGACACGTCACCTTTGTCTAGTACATGAATGAGTGATTGGCTAAAAAGCAGCTAGGATAGGAATCAAACAGTGGCACATGCATATCACATACAGTATCTCTACTCAGTCAGTAGGTTCATAAGCCTAATATTCACACAAACACTGTAACAGAGAGATCATCTATACAGAAGAACAATTAGAATAACGAGTTAATAAAAGTAAAAAGAACACTATACAAGTACCTACTGGTACAACACACTTCATCACATTAAATCAAGGCAGTTTATCAGCAAGATAAATTCCCTATATTTTTGTCTAATAAAAATAGTGTTAAAAAACGTTCATAAAGTAATTTGTATACCTCCATAGTATATATTAGTAGTGAAATATTTTATTGCTAAATATCTATCTGTTCAATAACTGGTAAGTATTTAAAGGGACATGAAACCCCCAATTTTTCTTTCATGATTCAGATGGAGCATGCATTTTTTAAACAAATTTTTTTATTCTTTTATTGAAA
This sequence comes from Bombina bombina, assembly GCF_027579735.1. NCBI lineage: Eukaryota > Metazoa > Chordata > Amphibia > Anura > Bombinatoridae > Bombina > Bombina bombina. The sequence goes on from NC_069502.1 coordinate 570,257,457, forward strand.
ATAAATAAAACAAATTCTTTTATTGAAAAGCAGAGACATAAGCTCGGGCGTGTGCACGTGTCTGGAACACTATATGATAGCAGTTTAGCAATAATATTATCCATTTGAAAGTACACTAGATGGCAGCACTATTTCCTGTCACGTAGTGATTCAGACTTAGGTATCTCTTCAACAAAGAATACCATGGAGCAAAGCAAATTTGAAACTTTTTTAAAATTGTATGCTCTGCCTGAATCACAAAACAACATTTTTGGGTTTCATACCCCTTTAAAACTGTAAAATTTTAAGCAGATTATTTTGTAGTTCATGGATATATCCCTTGAAAAGCTGCTGAGTATATTTATCTTATCTCTGTTACAGTGGCCAGTTAAGGACAGATATAAATGAACTCCTGTACTAATCAAGCAATGATTGAATAGAAGTTCTTAAAGGGACATGAATATTCAGATAGAGTATACAATTTTAAACAACTTTCCAATTTACTTCTATTTAATGTGCTTCATTCTCTTGGTATCCTTTGTTGAAGAAACAGCAATGCACATGGGTTCAATAACATTAAGGCATATATGTGCAGCCACCAATCAGCAACTCCTGAGCCTACCTAGGGTACCGAGGTATGCTTTATTAAAAAAAAAAAAAAAAAAAAAAAAAAACTACTAAGAGCATGAAACAAATTAGATAATAGAAGTAAAAATTGGAAAGCTTTCTAAAATTGCATGTTCTCTCTAAAGCATCAAAAAAGGGGTTTATGTCTCTTTAAAGCAATAATTCCCCTTAACACAATTTACAGAAAATGTGAGCAAAAAATAAAAATACACTTTCATTTTCTCATGCATAACTCTCCATTTTATGAAAACAAGTGAACCAGAACTATACATTTTAGGAAACAATCTTCCCCAATAACATACATCGCTTCTATCAGCATTTCTATTTAATCATATTCAAATAATATATAAGCTCTGTCAACACACTCCAAATCCTAGAATAACAGATAAATTAGAAACTTCTCAGTTAACAGCCCCCATTTTGAAAGTACTATCTGCAACATAAAAACAGAATTTATGTTTACCTGATAAATTTCTTTCTCCAACGGTGTGTCCGGTCCACGGCGTCATCCTTACTTGTGGGATATTCTCTTCCCCAACAGGAAATGGCAAAGAGCCCAGCAAAGCTGGTCACATGATCCCTCCTAGGCTCCGCCTACCCCAGTCATTCGACCGACGTTAAGGAGGAATATTTGCATAGGAGAAACCATATGGTACCGTGGTGACTGTAGTTAAAGAAAATAAAATATCAGACCTGATTAAAAAAACCAGGGCGGGCCGTGGACCGGACACACCGTTGGAGAAAGAAATTTATCAGGTAAACATAAATTCTGTTTTCTCCAACATAGGTGTGTCCGGTCCACGGCGTCATCCTTACTTGTGGGAACCAATACCAAAGCTTTAGGACACGGATGAAGGGAGGGAGCAAATCAGGTCACCTAAATGGAAGGCACCACGGCTTGCAAAACCTTTCTCCCAAAAATAGCCTCAGAAGAAGCAAAAGTATCAAACTTGTAAAATTTGGTAAAAGTGTGCAGTGAAGACCAAGTCGCTGCCCTACATATCTGATCAACAGAAGCCTCGTTCTTGAAGGCCCATGTGGAAGCCACAGCCCTAGTGGAATGAGCTGTGATTCTTTCGGGAGGCTGCCGTCCGGCAGTCTCGTAAGCCAATCTGATGATGCTTTTAATCCAAAAAGAGAGAGAGGTAGAAGTTGCTTTTTGACCTCTCCTTTTACCTGAATAAACAACAAACAAGGAAGATGTTTGTCTAAAATCCTTTGTAGCATCTAAATAGAATTTTAGAGCGCGAACAACATCCAAATTGTGCAACAAACGTTCCTTCTTTGAAACTGGTTTTGGACACAGAGAAGGTACGATAATCTCCTGGTTAATGTTTTTGTTAGAAACAACTTTTGGAAGAAAACCAGGTTTAGTACGTAAAACCACCTTATCTGCATGGAACACCAGATAAGGAGGAGAACACTGCAGAGCAGATAATTCTGAGACTCTTCTAGCAGAAGAAATCGCAACTAAAAACAAAACTTTCCAAGATAATAACTTAATATCAACGGAATGTAAGGGTTCAAACGGAACCCCCTGAAGAACTGAAAGAACTAAATTGAGACTCCAAGGAGGAGTCAAAGGTTTGTAAACAGGCTTGATTCTAACCAGAGCCTGAACAAAGGCTTGAACATCTGGCACAGCTGCCAGCTTTTTGTGAAGTAATACCGACAAGGCAGAAATCTGTCCCTTCAGGGAACTTGCAGATAATCCTTTTTCCAATCCTTCTTGAAGGAAGGATAGAATCCTAGGAATCTTAACCTTGTCCCAAGGGAATCCTTTAGATTCACACCAACAGATATATTTTTTCCAAATTTTATGGTAAATCTTTCTAGTCACAGGCTTTCTGGCCTGAACAAGAGTATCGATAACAGAATCTGAGAATCCTCGCTTCGATAAAATCAAGCGTTCAATCTCCAAGCAGTCAGCTGGAGTGAAACCAGATTCGGATGTTCGAACGGACCCTGAACAAGAAGGTCTCGTCTCAAAGGTAGCTTCCAAGGTGGAGCCGATGACATATTCACCAGATCTGCATACCAAGTCCTGCGTGGCCACGCAGGAGCTATCAAGATCACCGACGCCCTCTCCTGCTTGATCCTGGCTATCAGCCTGGGGATGAGAGGAAATGGCGGGAACACATAAGCTAGTTTGAAGGTCCAAGGTGCTACTAGTGCATCCACTAGAGCCGCCTTGGGATCCCTGGATCTGGCCCCGTAGCAAGGAACTTTGAAGTTCTGACGAGAGGCCATCAGATCCATGTCTGGAATGCCCCACAGGTGAGTGACTTGGGCAAAGATTTCCGGATGGAGTTCCCACTCCCCCGGATGCAATGTCTGCCGACTCAGAAAATCCGCTTCCCAATTTTCCACTCCTGGGATGTGGATAGCAGACAGGTGGCAGGAGTGAGACTCCGCCCAAAGAATAATTTTGGTTACTTCTTCCATCGCTAGGGAACTCCTTGTTCCCCCCTGATGGTTGATGTACGCAACAGTCGTCATGTTGTCTGATTGAAACCGTATGAACCTGGTCCTCGCAAGCTGGGGCCAGGCCTGGAGAGCATTGAATATCGCTCTCAGTTCCAGAATATTTATCGGTAGAAGAGATTCTTCCCGAGACCAAAGACCCTGAGCTTTCAGGGATCCCCAGACCGCGCCCCAGCCTATCAGACTGGCGTCGGTCGTGACAATGACCCACTCTGGTCTGTGGAACATCATCCCTTGAGACAGATTGTCCAGGGACAGCCACCAACGGAGTGAGTCTCTGGTTCTCTGATTTACTTGTATCTTCGGAGACAAGTCTGTATAGTCCCCATTCCACTGACTGAGCATGCACAGTTGTAATGGTCTTAGATGAATGCGCGCAAAAGGAACTATGTCCATCGCCGCCACCATCAACCCGATCACTTCCATGCACTGAGCTATGGAAGGAAGAGGAACGGAATGAAGTATCCGACAAGAGTCCAGAAGCTTTGTTTTTCTGGCCTCTGTTAGAAAGATCCTCATTTCTAAGGAGTCTATAATTGTTCCCAAGAAGGGAACCCTTGTTGACGGGGATAGAGAACTCTTTTCCACGTTCACTTTCCAGCCGTGAGATCTGAGAAAGGCCAGGACAATGTCCGTGTGAGCCTTTGCTTGAGGAAGGGACGACGCTTGAATCAGAATGTCGTCCAGGTAAGGTACTACTGCAATGCCCCTTGGTCTTAGCACCGCTAGAAGGGACCCTAGTACCTTTGTGAAAATCCTTGGAGCAGTGGCTAATCCGAAAGGAAGCGCCACGAACTGGTAATGTTTGTCCAGGAATGCAAACCTTAGGAACCGATGATGTTCCTTGTGGATAGGAATATGTAGATACGCATCCTTTAAATCCACCGTGGTCATGAATTGACCTTCCTGGATGGAAGGAAGGATAGTTCGAATGGTTTCCATCTTGAACGATGGGACCTTGAGAAATTTGTTTAAGATCTTGAGATCTAGGATTGGTCTGAACGTTCCCTCTTTTTTGGGAACTATGAACAGATTGGAGTAGAACCCCATCCCTTGTTCTCTTAATGGAACAGGATGAATCACTCCCATTTTTAACAGGTCTTCTACACAATGTAAGAACGCCTGTCTTTTTATGTGGTCTGAAGACAACTGCGACCTGTGGAACCTCCCCCTTGGGGGAAGTCCCTTGAATTCCAGAAGATAACCCTGGGAGACTATTTCTAGCGCCCAAGGATCCAGAACATCTCTTGCCCAAGCCTGAGCGAAGAGAGAGAGTCTGCCCCCCACCAGATCCGGTCCCGGATCGGGGGCCAATATTTCATGCTGTCTTGGTAGCAGTGGCAGGTTTCTTGGCCTGCTTTCCCTTGTTCCAGCCTTGCATTGGTCTCCAAGCTGGCTTGGCCTGAGAAGTATTACCCTCTTGCTTAGAGGACGTAGCACCTTGGGCTGGTCCGTTTTTACGAAAGGGACGAAAATTAGGTCTATTTTTTGCCTTGAAGGGCCGATCCTGAGGAAGGGCGTGGCCCTTACCCCCAGTGATATCAGAGATAATCTCTTTCAAGTCAGGACCAAACAGTGTTTTCCCCTTGAAAGGAATGTTTAGTAGCTTGTTCTTGGAAGACGCATCAGCCGACCAAGATTTCAACCAAAGCGCTCTGCGCGCCACAATAGCAAACCCAGAGTTCTTAGCCGCTAACTTAGCCAATTGCAAAGAGGCGTCTAGAGTGAAAGAATTAGCCAATTTGAGAGCATTGATTCTGTCCATAATCTCCTCATAAGGAGGAGAGTCACTATCGAGCACCTTAAGCAGTTCATCAAACCAGAAATATGCGGCAGTAGTGACAGGGACAATGCATGAAATGGGTTGTAGAAGGTAACCCTGCTGAACAAACATCTTTTTAAGCAAACCTTCTAATTTTTTATCCATAGGATCTTTGAAAGCACAACTATCCTCTATGGGAATAGTGGTGCGTTTGTTTAAAGTAGAAACCGCTCCCTCGACCTTGGGGACTGACTGCCATAAGTCCTTTCTGGGGTCGACCATAGGAAACAATTTTTTAAATATGGGGGGAGGGACGAAAGGAATACCGGGCCTTTCCCATTCTTTATTAACAATGTCCGCCACCCGCTTGGGTATAGGAAAAGCTTCTGGGAGCCCCGGCACCTCTAGGAACTTGTCCATTTTACATAGTTTCTCTGGGATGACTAAATTTTCACAATCATCCAGAGTGGATAATACCTCCTTAAGCAAAATGCGGAGATGTTCCAATTTAAATTTAAATGTAATCACATCAGATTCAGCCTGCTGAGAAATGTTCCCTAAATCAGTAATTTCTCCCTCAGACAAAACCTCCCTGGCCCCCTCAGATTGGGTTAGGGGCCCTTCAGAGATATTAATATCAGCGTTGTCATGCTCTTCAGTAACTAAAACAGAGCAGCCACGCTTACGCTGACAAGGGTTAATTTTGGCTAAAATGTTTTTGACAGAATTATCCATTACAGCCGTTAATTGTTGCATAGTAAGGAGTATTGGCGCGCTAGATGTACTAGGGGCCTCCTGAGTGGGCAAGACTCGTGTAGACGAAGGAGGGAATGATGCAGTACCATGCTTACTCCCCTCACTTGAGGAATCATCTTGGGCATCATTGTCATTATCACATAAATCACATTTATTTAAATGAATAGGAATTCTGGCTTCCCCACATTCAGAACACAGTCTATCTGGTAGTTCAGACATGTTAAACAGGCATAAACTTGATCAGAAAGTACAAAAAACGTTTTAAAATAAAACCGTTACTGTCACTTTAAATTTTAAACTGAACACACTTTATTACTGCAATTGCGAAAAAACATGAAGGAATTGTTCAAAATTCACCAAATTTTCACCACAGCGTCTTAAAGCCTTGAAAATATTGCACACCAATTTTGGAAGCTTTAACCCTTAAAATAACGGAACCGGAGCCGTTTTAAGCTTTAAACCCCTTTACAGTCCCTGGTATCTGCTTTGCTGAGACCCAACCAAACCCAAAGGGGAATACGATACCAAATGACGCCTTCAGAAGTCTTTTATAAGTATCAGAGCTCCTCTCACATGCGACTGCATGCCATGCCTCTCAAAAACAAGTGCGCAACACCGGCGCGAAAATGAGACTCTGCCTATGCTTTGGGAAAGCCCCTAAAGAATAAGGTGTCTAAAACAGTGCCTGCCGATATTATTATATCAAAATACCCAGATAAAATGATTCCTCAAGGCTAAATATGTGTTAATAATCAATCGATTTAGCCCAGAAAAAGTCTACAGTTTAAATAAGCCCTTGTGAAGCCCTTATTTACAATCGTAATAAACATGGCTTACCGGATCCCATAGGGAAAATGACAGCTTCCAGCATTACATCGTCTTGTTAGAATGTGTCATACCTCAAGCAGCAAGGGACTGCAAACTGTTCCCCCAACTGAAGTTAATTGCTCTCAACAGTCCTGTGTGGAACAGCCATGGATTTTAGTTACGGTTGCTAAAATCATTTTCCTCATACAAACAGAATTCTTCATCTCTTTTCTGTTTCTGAGTAAATAGTACGTACCAGCACTATTTGAAAATAACAAACTCTTGATTGAATAATGAAAAACTACAGTTAAACACTAAAAAACTCTAAGCCATCTCCGTGGAGATGTTGCCTGTACAACGGCAAAGAGAATGACTGGGGTAGGCGGAGCCTAGGAGGGATCATGTGACCAGCTTTGCTGGGCTCTTTGCCATTTCCTGTTGGGGAAGAGAATATCCCACAAGTAAGGATGACGCCGTGGACCGGACACACCTATGTTGGAGAAAAGATCAACTTTCCGAGCATGCAGACATTTTTTGTTAAGTAATAAAGGCCAGGGTTACCATATATATTAAATAATTAAGGCCAGGGTTACCATATATATATATATATTCAATATGCCATACTTACAATATATCAGCCATACTATGGTAATATACACTACATGATCTCATGCCTCATTATTATGATGTAATCATACATTGCAAGGTCAAGCTTTTCATACTAACTTGTACTGCTTTGGAGGTATCCACTATTAGATCATCCTGTGTTAAATTTGTTTTATTCGCTTTTTAATGTATTCATTATGTTAGAAATCACCTTTGTATGGTTTTATTCATTTCACTAATCTTGTCTGACACTTAATAATTCTGTACTGTGTGGTATGTTTAATTGCCTAGAAAAACGACATAAAGATCAAGAATAGGGCTCTACTTCGGTCACTAAGGTGAGACACAGAGGCAATGAACTAAGCTTGTAATACAGCGTGCAGAATCAGTTCTTTCAGGCGCTAAATGAAGAAGCGATCAAGGTCATTTCCATTGTTACCACCCAGATCTCTTAACATTTATAAGTTCATTAATTCTATAAAAAAAGTAAACACAGTAATCCAAAGAGCAAACACACCACATCCTTAGGAAATCTGAGCACAGCACTCCAGAACAAAGGGCTGCTTTCCTTTTAGCTGCAGACCCAAAAAGTGTGACAAGATACATCAACACGTATACGCAAACACACTCAATAAGCACCAAAGGCAAAGTTTTGTCCATTATCGGTCGTATTATATATCTGTGTATGCAGTAACTGGCTGTTTATCCAGATAAGTTCTATCATATCTAAGGTTTTCATGAATTAGAGAACTTATTTTTAAAAGGATATATTTAAGGAACATGACAAACTGTATACTGACTTATAAGGGGTACTACATGCAAAATAAAAACTTTCATGATTCAGACAGAACATGAAGTTTTAAGAAACCTTCCAAAACACTTCTATTATTAAATTTGCAGTATTTTTATATGCACACTTTCTGAGGACTAGCTACTACTGAGCACAGGCACAAGTTCACAGTGTATAAATATACTAGTCTGTGGTTGGCTGATAGCTGTCACATGATACAGGCAAATGGGGGGGGGGATACATTTGTCTTAAACAAATCTACTTGTGTCCACTGTAAAAGCTTATGCCCATATACCCTGCACGATCATGCAGTCCAGCTTACACTAATCAAGTCACCACTGGCTCTCAGAGCAGGTGTATTTAGGGGATATGAAGACATAAGCACTATATGCCTCGTGCACTGGAAAAACATTTGCAGAAACAGTGTTAGCTTTTAATAGAAATATCTGTATTTCTTTCCTTTTTTTAAAATGTATGTTCTCACACATCAAATGCTGAGCAGTAGCATGAACCTGCTAGGTAACATAGTTAAAGGGACATAAAACCCCAACATTTTATAATTCAGAAAGAGCATATAATTTTTTAAACAACTTTCCAATTTACTTCTAATATCTTGTTATCTTTTTTTGAAAAGCAGAAAGGTACGTTCAGGGGTGTGTACACCTTTCAATAAAAATATCAGCCTCTCTTTCTTTTTTTTATTTATATATCATCTCTATCTGGCAACTAAAATGTGTGTGACTGTCTCCTTAATATGATTTGCTTATAACAAATTTGTCAAACTCTGTATTATGCCACAACTTATTCACGTTTGCGAATTTTCGGAAAACAAATTAATTGAAACTTTATTCCATCATATAAAAAATTTAGTAACCAAGGTATAAGTTTAAAGGGACATTAAAGTCAAAATTAACTTTTATAATTAAACAACTTTCCAATTTACTTCTGTTATCTATTTTTCTTTGCTCTTTAGTTATCCTTTGTTGAAAAGCACACCTAGGTAATTTCAGGAGCAACAATGCACTACTAGGAGTGAGCTGCTGATTAGTGGCTGCACATGAATGCCTCTTGTCATTGGCTCACCTAAAGTATTCAGCTTGCTCCTAGTAGTGCATTGCTGCACCTTTAACAAAGATTCAACAGACAATTAATCACATCTGATAAAGGAAGCAAAATTGGAAAGATGTTTAAATTGTAAGCTCTATCTGAATCATGAAAAAAACAGAATTTATGCTTACCTGATAAATTACTTTCTCTTGCGGTGTATCCAGTCCACGGCTTCATCCATTACTTGTGGGATATTCTCCTTCCCTACAGGAAGTGACAAAGAGAGCACACAGCAGAGTTGTCCATATAGCTCCCCCTCTAGCTCCACCCCCCCAGTCATTCGACCAAAGGTTAGGAAGAAAAAGGAGAAACCATAGGGTGCAGTGCTGACTGTAGTTTAAACAAAAAAATTATTACCTTACTTAAATGCCAGGGCGGGCCGTGGACTGGATACACCGCAAGAGAAAGTAATTTATCAGGTAAGCATAAATTCTGTTTTCTCTTGCAAGGTGTATCCAGTCCACGGCTTCATCCATTACTTGTGGGATACCAATACCAAAGCTTTAGGACACGGATGAAGGGAGGGAACAAGGCAGGTACCCTTTAAACGGAAGGCACCACTGCTCGTAAAACCTCTCTCTCAAAAATAGCCTCCAAGGAAGCAAAAGTATCAAATATGTAAAATTTGGAAAAAGTATGCAGCGAAGAACAAGTCGCTGCCTTACAAATCTGTTTAACAGAAGCTTTGTTTTTAAAAGCTCATGTGGAAGCCACTGCTCTGGAAGAATGAGCAGTAATTGTATCAGGAAGCTGCTGGCCAGCAGTCTCGTAGGCCAAACAGATGATGTTTTTCAGCCAAAAGGAAAGAGAGGTAGCAGTCGCTTTCTGACCTCTCCTCTTACCAGAATAGATAACAAACAAGGTAGATGTTTGTCTGAAATCCTTAGTTGCTTGTAAATAGAACTTTAAAGCACGAACTACATCAAGATTATGTAGTAGACGTTCCTTCTTTGAAGAAGGATTAGGACACAGAGAAGGAACAACTATTTCCTGGTTAATATTCTTGTTAGAAACAACTTTAGGAAGAAAACCAGGCTTGGTACGCAAAACTACCTTATCTGCGTGGAACACCAGGTAAGGTGAATCACACTGTAAGGCAGATAATTCTGAAACTCTTCGAACAGAAGAGATAGATACCAAAAACAAAACTTTCCAAGAGAACAATTTAATATCTATGGAATGTAAAGGTTCAAACGGAACCCCTTGAAGAACTGAAGGGACTAGATTTAGACTCCATGGCGGAGCCACAGGTTTATCGACAGGCTTGATTCTGACTAAAGCCTGAGCAAACGCTTCCTGGACCCATAGAGAGGAAGTTTGGCGTTCTGACGGGACGCCATCAGATCCAATTTTGGAGTGCCCCATAGCTGAATCAGCTGGGCAAATACCTCCGGGTGGAGTTCCCACTCCCCCGGGGGGAAAAGTCTGACGATTTAGAAAATCTGCCTCCCAGTTGTCTACTCCTGGGATGTGAATTGCTGAGAGATGGCAGGAGTGATCCTCCACCCACCTGATTATTTTGGTTACTTCCGTCATTGCTAGGGAACTCTTTGTTCCCCCCTGATGATTGACGAAAGCTACAGTCGTGATGTTGTCCGACTGAAATCTATTAGTGTTCCTAGGAAGGGAACCCTTGTGAGTGGGGACAGACAACTCTTTTTGATGTTCACCTTCCACTCGTGAGACCTTAGAAAGGCCAATACAATCTCCGTGTGAGCCTTGGCTCTGTGAAAAGACGGCGCCTGAATTAAGATGTCGTCCAAATAAGGCGCCACTGCTATGCCCTGCGGTCTTAGAACCGCCAGAAGGGACGCTAGCACCTTTGTGAAAATTCTGGGAGCAGTGGCTAAACCGAATGGAAGAGCCACGAACTGGTAATGCTTGTCTAGAAAAGCGAACCGGAGGAACTGATGATGATCATTGTGGATTGGGATATGCAGGTACGAATCCTTTAGATCCACGGTAGTCATATATTGACCTTCCTGGATCATAGGTAAGATTGTCCGAATGGTCTCCATCTTGAATGATGGGACTCTGAGGAATCTGTTTAGAATTTTTAGATCCAGGATTGGTCTGAAAGTTCCTTCTTTTTTGAGAACCACAAATAGGTTTGAGTAAAAACCCAGTCCTTGTTCTGCAATTGGAACTGGGTATATCACTCCCATTGTTTGTAGAGCTTCTACACAGCGTAAGAACGCCTCTTTCTTTGTCTGGTCTGTAGACAGACGAGAAATGTGGAACCTTCCTCTTGGAGGGGAGTCCTTGAATTCTAGAAGATATCCCTGGGTAACAATCTCTAAAGCCCAGGGATCGTGAACATCTCTTGCCCAGGCCTGATCGAAAAGAGAAATTCTGCCCCCTACTAGATCCGGTCCTGGATCGGGGGCTACCCCTTTGTGCTGTCTTGGTAGCATCTGCAGGCTTTTTGGCCTGTTTACCCTTGTTCAAGCCCTGGTAAGGCTTCCAGGTTGTCTTGGGCTGTGAAGCGTTACCTTCTTGCTTTGCAGCTATAGAGGCTGAAGCCGGACCGCTCCTGAAGTTACGAAAGGAACGAAAATTAGCTTTGTTTCTAGCCTTAAAGGGCTTGTCCTGAGGGAGAGCTTTGCCGCTAACTTAGCTAATGCAAGGCAGCGCCTGTGATAAGAGTTAGCTAGCTTTAGAGCCTTAATTCTATCCATAATTTCGTCATATGAGGTCTCCGTCTGGAGCGACTCCTCCAGCGCCTCAAACTAGAAAGCCGCTGCAGTAGTTACAGGAATAATGCAGGCAATAGGTTGGAGAAGGAAACCTTGTTGAACAAAAATTTTCTTAAGTAAACCTTCTAATTTTTTATCCATAGGATCTTTAAAAGCACAACTGTCTTCAATTGGTATGGTTGTGCGCTTAGCAAGTGAAGAAACAGCCCCCTCTACCTTAGGGACCTGGGGTCAGTTATGGGGAACATTTTCTTAAAAATAGGGGGGGGGACAAAAGGGACACCTGGTCTATCCCACTCCCTAGTAACAATATCCGCAACCCTTTTAGGGATCAGAAACGCATCAGTGTATACAGGGACCTCTAGGTACTTGTCCATTTTACACAATTTCTCTGGGACCACCATAGGATCACAATCATCCAGAGTGGCTAATACCTCCCTGTCCAGTTTAAATTTAAACGCTAATGAATCTGACTCTGCCTGATGAGAAACCTTTCCTGAGTCGGAAATTTCTCCCTCAGACATCAAATCCCTCACCCCCACTTCGGAGTGTTGTGAGGGTACATCAGATAAGGCTACCAAAGCTTCAGACTGCTCATAATCTGTTCTTAAAACAGAGCTATCGCGCTTTGCAGGAAAAACTGGCAGTTTGGACAGAAAGGCTGCAAAGGAATTATCCATGACTGTCGCTAGTTTTTGCAATGTAATAGGGGCAGACGCACTAGAGGTACTAGGCATCGCTTGAGCGGGCGTAACTGGTTGTGACACATGGGGAGAGGTAGCCAGACTATCCTCATTACCTTCAGTCTGAGAATCATCTAGGGCCACACTTTTAAGTCCAACAATATGATCTTTAAAGTGTATAGACATATTAGTGCAATTGGGACACATTCTGAGAGGGGGTTCCACCATGGCTTCTAAACACATTGAACAAGGATTTTCCTTAGTGTCAGACATGTTTAACAGACTAGTATTATACACAAGCAGGCTTGGAAAACACTTTAATCAAATAAAAAACACAATTTGAAAAAACGTTACTGTGCCTTTAAGAAATAAAAAGAGCACACAATTTTACAAAACAGTGAAAAATGCACCAATCCTTTTGAAAATTTCACAGTATGTACCTAAGGCTTTAATATGATTGCACAGCAAGTTTCAGAACGATTAACCCCTTAATGCCCAAACCGGAGCAGCCTAAAGCCACCAACCGGTTAATTAACTACAGCACCTTGCCACAGCTTACTGCTGTGGCCCTACCTGCCCTTAGGGATCAGTTTTGGGGGAATAAAACTTCTTCTAGGCCCTCAATCAGCATCTGGATCCTCCATGTGAAGCAGCATGAAACAGTCTCTCAATTCTAAGTGTGCATCTGAGACGCGAAATTAGGCCCCTCCCACTCCACTCCGGAGTTGTGAGGCCTACAAAAATCACTTCCAAGTGACTAAATTTATGCCATGTGGATAATAACCCCAGTAAAACACTCCAAAGTGCTTAAAAAGGTGTCTCCAACGAGTATTTCTTAAATAAATAATCAATTGCCCTGCATTAGTGTCAACCTATTTAGCCCTGTCATGTAAGCATTCAATTCTATACTAAGTCTCAGAACATAGCTTACCCTCCCCACATGGGGATCTTGTCAGTCTTCTAGCATTATCTCAGTCTTGTCTAGAAATAAATGACTGAACATACTGTTCCCCCCAACTGAAGTTTTCTGGTACTCCTCAGTCCTGTGTGGGAACAGCAGTGGATTTTAGTTACAACATGCTAAAATCATTTTCCTCTCAGCAGAATTCTTCATCACTTTTCTGCTAGAGAGTAAATAGTACAAACCGGTACCATTTAAAAATAACAAACTCTTGATTGAAGATATAAAACTACAATTCTAACACCACATTCACTTTACCCTCCCGTAGAGAGACCCTAGTGCTTAGAGCCGGCAAAGAGAATGACTGGGGGGTGGAGCTAGAGGGGGAGCTATATGGACAGCTCTGCTGTGTGCTCTCTTTGCCACTTCCTGTAGAGAAGGAGAATATCCCACAAGTAATGGATGAAGCCGTGGACTGGATACACCTTGCAAGAGAAAATAGGTTTTGTGTATCTTTAAGCCACTATTACATTTTGGAAAGGGAACTGGTTATGTGCCCGATATTTTTTAATCTAAGAACCAGACAAAAAAAAAAAAAAAAAACATTCTCATAGGTGAGGCAGGAACAGCAAAAAACTTCCTTTGGTTTGACCTGCTTGATCAACATAATCTCGCAGGGGTAAAACTGTCAGATAAATTACATAAATGTTCTAAACCAATGTAATAACATTGAGCCCACAGCAAGAGGATCCCTACACCATACCTAGTGACCTTAGAGGTTTCCCTTTTTGACAACCAATTAAATTAAAGAAGCCCCTATTTCAGGGCAATTAAAATGCTTGTAGAGAGACTGGGCTTTCTACAACTCAGGAAATCTGCCTGTGAACTCATAGAACTTGGATTATAAATGGAAGAAATTCCCATATTATGGGCTTCCATGTAAGATACCAACAGCTTCTCTTAGGCCTGCTACAAACACCCCTGATGGCTGAATTATACACTGCGGTTACGTTTCAGACTGGATACAAACATGCTGCACATAAAAATGAGTCCCAGTCTTCAGTGCCAGAAAGACTATTCAAAGTAGAAAATATTTATAGGAAGAGAGGACTCAGAATATTTTACCCCACCAAAATGACAAGCATCTTTGGAGTTGACTTGAGTTCAGTTGTAGAAAACAGCTGTGCTTGGTGAACCTAAACCATAACTACAACCAACTAAAGAAAGCAGAGAGAAAAACACTTCCGGCATCACAAGGTGTTTAGGAGGCACAAACTTGCAGGCAGGAGGTCCAAGACTGAGGTAAAAAGATGACTTTATTAGGACAGCGCGTAAAAACAAAAGTGAGCCATCAGCTCACAGCATTACAAAGGAGAGTTCAGCGAAGGCAAAAAAACTGCAGACATGTTTCGTGTGGGTCTGCCACACTTGCTCACTGCTGAGCAGTGACGTAGGCACCAGCATTGCTTGGGCTCCCAGGGGGTAGAAAGAAGAGTGACGAGCAGGGAGACCGGTGCATTCGCTGAAGACACGCTGCCCTCATACACACAACCCCGGAGGCTGGTAAGCGCCACTTGTTTGTATATATTCCAACTAAAGAAAGCACCTGGTTAGAATGAGATGAATTTTGTAAATCTAGAAAACAGTGGTACCATTAGAACAAGAAACTCAACTGCAATTGTCTTGCAAAATCATATAAATGAAACTACAGCCAAAGTATCTACTAACAAACACAAACAATTATTACAACAAAGAATTTCCATGTGCTAAACATCTTTGATTGTTTGTGCAGTGAGGTAAATCTAACAGAACTACTGTGGCCCAACTTCTGCCCAGAATAATTAAGAATACTTCCAAGGAAAAGAACCGTGTTTTATGCCATTAGATAGCTTTTGGAAAGACTGACCTGTAAAGCACCTGCATCACGTGGCACGTGTGGCAAGCTGTTGTTAAGGCCTGAAAATGATTTTATCCCGTAGCCTCTTTATAACTGGATATATTTAAATTAAATCAATGGTTTGAAATACAAAGGTAAGCACTTGTCATTTATACCATATTGAAAATGACCAGGTTTTAGGCCTAATCTGTTTAGACACCTACACTCTTTCTCTGGAATAAAGAAATATTAGGAATAAAAAAATCCTTGCCAGGTTACAGCACTCCCAGATCTTAAAGTAACGTCCAAAAGGTCCTGTCTTTAACACCGTTCTGAGGAACATGAAAGAAAAAGAAGTGGATTAAATCTAAACTGTATCGTAAAGAAACAATCCTGTTTGCCCAAACTAAAATCTCTCTCTTTAAAAAAAAAAAAAAATATCAATCAAAGCTAATTTCTCAAGAATTACCCCAATATATGCAGATAGATAGAGTGATCAGATCTTAAAATTAAACAATACACACAATAGTAAGGTGAAAAGCCCAGACACTGGTAAACATCGAAGCATAGAGTTAACCCTGCAGACTAAAACATAGTTATTTTCCAAAAAGAACCATTTTTAAAACTACCTAAGCAGTTGCTGCCTACTTTAAATTCACAGCAAGGCACAAAAAGTGCAACAAGATAAAAGTAATCATCCCTTCCATATCCCTGCGATTCAAATATAAAATGTTGGCATTTCACAGCACTCATTTAATAAAGAGTACTATGACCTCAAATGAAACTCTAGAAATAGTAAAAGGTCTTTTGATAACATTTTTATGCATAGGTTCAGAACTGCACTAACACAAATGTGCCTGTTATCACGCTCCTTTTTATTCTCATTATAAAGATCAGTTCTGCAGTCAATTATGCATATCTACAATCAGTAAAATCATATAGTGCCAGCCCTGAGAAAGCAGTAAATGATTAAATCAGTTCTTTTGTGATATAGCAGTCTGCTTCTTGCTAACCTTTACTGGAAAGTCTTTTCATGAGGCTGCGTCACAGTCTCCTTAGAAACCTGCCGATGAAAGCACTGCCATGCCGCATGACTCAGTGAAATGCTGAATACAAAAATCATTGTTACTTGGAAAAGCCAGGAATCTCTATTTTTCTTATCATACGCATAGAATATTTACTTAAGGCAATAAAACAAGCCTCTTATTTTAAATTAAGGTAATAAAACAAAATATCTTTAAACTTGGTTTCCAGTTTGATTTTGGGGTAAAGATAACTGACGTACATGAAGTACTGTTGTAGCAAGCATACCAATAAATATAATAATGCTTATGGGTTAAGCTAAACCTAGGTTTATTTTCTACAGCTCTCCGTACATCACCACTCAGTAAGGTGTAAAGTGGGTTCCTTACTGGTGATATTTGTTTGTAATTAAACAGTCGAAAATATTTCCTTCTTTTTTTATGACATAAGACTGCTTGCCAGTTATTTATAGTGCAAGTTAGGAATGTGAATCTGCATCCAGTCTTTCTGCCTTTGTTCTCTCAGCCTCCTCTTTCTGGATGACCTACTATATGCATCTCATTTTCTCTGTGGTTCCTTATCGAGTCATATCTCAGAATTAGTGCTGTGCCTCTTTCTTCATTGAGATATTCTGCTGTTTGTTCTTCCTTTCCCTTTCACCATTCCCTCTCTAACACATCTATCAGTCTGACACTTATAGCCTGTTATTAGTGTAAAAGCCTCTGTTAGCCACAAGGGTAGAGGGTTTATAGTGTGTGTATCCCTGGACTGCTCTTAAATTGCACAAAACAGCAAATTGTTCTAATCAAATAACTATTTTAAGCCTTTCATATCTGAGCTATTTCACATCCATTCATTAGTCTTTTGTACTCACTGCATGTAAACACCAATGTTAGTACTTTTTCCTGTTATACTGTAAATTATATGATGTGTGTGGATATCCTGTAGTTATTAATTCAATCATTTATTTATTAATTTGCAGAAGGACTCAAAATAGCCAAGAAACAGAACAGCTAATTTTGTTCTTACTATTTTTAACTTACATGGTAAAGTAGCTAAATGGTATCACTACAAACTTCATAATTTCCCATTTAGCATCAATTGTCCTTCCCAAAAGACCAGCATCTTGGTTAATGAGCCTCTATTTTCCAAAAAAAAAAATAGATTATGACATTTAAAAATTGTAGAAATAAAATATTTGATCATAAAATATTAGATACATTTTAAAACTACACAAAAATCTTATTTTAGACTGAGATAACTGCAAATATTTGCGCCAATAGTCGCATATAGATCTCCCTAGAAAATATTACCTGTTTTTACACTTATCTACTTTTCTTATTGTTTGTATTTGCCCAGAGACACAAGGATAATTGCCTCTTATACGGAGTCTTATTGCCTATCTATTATGGAGGACGATAAATAAGCTATTTTTAAATTTTGGTTCATAGTGAAGTGGGCTATAGCCTTGTTTGGAGCCAAGAACAGTATATAAATACTAGTAAAGTTGGTTAAGAAAGCGTGAACCTATTTTACTTTGTCCCTGGGAGTCGATCATTCACAGTTTCTCTATGGCGTCACTTGTTGGCTCAGGGCCAGGTTTCTTGACAAAGGCTGCTGTGGAGAACCTGCAGATGGAGCCATAAAAGAGAGAGTGGAAGACACTGCACCAGGTGGTGTGGAAGCAAGGTCACTGGCATGAAGCAAGTGAAACAACAATAAATGAAATAACTACTCTGTACAATATGTCTTGTTCACCCTATGCTGTCCAGCTTGAAGGACCCCCAGGTCCCCCCATTTTTTTACAGGACAAGTGGCATCATGCTCCAGGGGTACTAAAAGTAGGGTAGGGCACCTTAAGCTTGGGCACACACTTGTTTCTTTCAGTTCTGGAGTTGGACCTGCATTGTAACTAAATGCACAATAACTGGTGATGAGGGGGGTGCGTGGGTGTGCAGGAGCTAGACTTCCACCAGTTCCTTTCCCCCCAGGGGAACAGTGAATATCATTCGCTGTATGAGTTGTAGTGCGGCTCCAGCCTCCCAGTGAAGGGTAGGAGACATGGGTGGACTCGGGAGAGAAGTGCAAGGACCAGGTTAACTCGGACTTTTGTATGTCTGGTCCTGTGTAAGCAGTACAGCCTGGCACACAGTTTTACACCCGTACTGTCTGGGTCAATCTCGAACAGGTGGCAACCATACAATTCTTTAAAGCTTTCCACTCAGATGTTCAGTACTACAAAGTCCTTCAATGGATTCTGGAAAGCCTAACCTCCATTTTTTGTGTGCAAAGGATAATCATACTTATTACAGTATAAATAAAAGTACATAACAGTGCGCAATAAAGTATACTGAAAGCACAAAGTAAAAAAAGAATCAAAGTACCAATTAAGAATTGTATTAATGGTGCACACTAACAAAATACAACTTTAAATTGTTGTATCAAATAGAAAATGACAGAAAGTTTGCATTTGTACACAGTAACAATTGTATTTAATGTACAACGCAATTTCAAAATACAAAGATTCAAAGTGCACTATATTTTTTATTTTTTATTGTAAAAGGAGTCTTGTAGCCTTGGCAAATGGGTGGTTTCTTGGGCATTATCTTGCAGGTCTCATTGCATTGGGACTTATAGGTTCCACCCCCATATATTTTTTTTTAGAAAACTAAATGAGGTCTGTCCATGTAGGGGTTTTTGTGATATTTTACGAAGTACCAATGGATTCTAGAGAATCAAGCTAAAAGTCTCCTACACAACGTAATTTCTGTAACATTCACCTGCTACCTAAGGTAAAATGAGACCCACATCCTACTTGAAACAGGGGATTCACTTCTTAAAAAAGAGGGGTGTTATATAAGCATATAAACTGTAATAATGAAATACAATAAACAACCAACAAAAAAGCCTCAGATCTCTTATCAGAATGGGACCTCAAGCTCAGTTATGTGGTTTATGGGAAGAGATAAGTGTTCTGAAAGAGCCTCTCTCTCCTTATGAAGGATCTTCTCTTACTACTACTGCTACTAATGTAGCAGTAAAGCAAGATGTGATAGCGGCTCTGTAACAGCCTCCCATGTTTTGCATCCATGGTAACCAATTTGATTCCCTGCATACTAGGGAAAAATGTAAATCTTCATCCAAAAGAGGGTCTTCACTTCTTTCAAATGATTTCTTGTTTGTTCTTCTAGGTGGTACATGAGGAGAGATAGGGTCTGCAAGAAAGCTTCACTGACATCTTGTGCCCATCATTCCAGGAAACCACACTTATTACAATGACCGTCTGCATCTTATAAAGAGATGCAACCAAGATTCCCATAAATCAAATAAGTCTTCACATGTCCCTCTGCATGCTGAGGCAACTCTAACAAAATATTTATAACTATTAATAAATGTTTCTAAGGATTTACATAAAATGTAGTTGTAGTGCAGGCCAGTATCAAATGCCTTGCAATTCATCCGCAACTCATCAAAATGGCACAGTTTGGAGCTCATTTAAAAATGCTCACATTTAATAGATCACTTCAAAAAAACACAAGCGGCTGAAAATGAATAGGGAAACAGTGGAAAACTCATTTAAGTTATTGGACAGGTCTGCCAATCTGAAAAATAAAATCAGATAAGAGAAATGAAGATGATCATATTTTAACATTTAGTGTCAAGAATTAAAAATAAAACTTAGGAACCAGATTTCTCCAGATCTAATAACACATTTTAAGGAGCAAGGGAAGGAATTTCTATACAGATATATTTAGAATAATAAAAACCGCTAAGGAGTCATAAAAATAATTTTAGGAACCATGGCTCCTTGCATTTGTCAAGTCCTGACTGAATGCCTCTCTCTCTACCTATTAATCAATCAGAATATACAAACATATAGGGTAATTTCTAGCACATACACAATGCAATGTACAGGAAGGGCTTCTTGTGTTGCATAAAATCATCAATGTACAAGCTCCATAGTAAATGAAAGCAAAGCAGTGGTGGTATGAAAGTCAAGTGTTTCCTGGGAAGAATGACTTCATAGAAAAACATCTCGCTATCCGCTTATGAGCAAGTGTGACTCACTCTTTGTTATGAGAGACACAAAGACTGGCTTACCCTGCTGACAGCAATTACACTCATCGGTAGGAATACTTGAAATGGAAAACACAACACTAATGCCAACAGCTAGCTGTGGCTAGTCATTTTACCATCTGACACTGCTTAGAAAAAAAAAAGCATAAAATATATTAAACCACATTTGTATTATTTTTTGTGCATTTAACAAATGATTTAATTGAGCTGGGAAAATATTTACTTTTATTCCTAAAAAGTGCTCTTCTGCCCCATTCTAATTCTAGTTATTCATATCTGTCAGCGTTTCATGCATCAAAGATGTTACAGATAAAATCTATATATACACACTGCAGTGAAAGGAAAGACGTAACCACGTCTGTATATACCAGGTGACAATTACAATCTTTTTGGTCTAACCAAAAGTCTCAAAGGAAAACAAAATATGTGCATTTAGGTCATTTCTTTTTACCATAAAAAAGGGAAATAGTTAATAAATTGACTATTCCAATTAACTACCAGAATTTATCTTAATGTTCAAATCACACATCTATAAATATATAAATATATATATATATATATATATATATATATATATATATATATACATACACACACACATACATATTTAATATTACATTTTATATTTAGAAGTTCTAGCCATTAAAATGTGCAAACAATGGTGTATGTAGAACGTTGCTTGCAAACCAAAAAAAAACAAACAAACAAGGGTTTGCCACTCTAAGTGCTGCACTATGATACAAAAAAAATTTATTTGCTCCTCACTTGAGGCCCAGTTTCTAAGATATACAAGTGATTACACCTTTAAATCAAACAGGAAATGGAAGTCAAGACATTGAGACTGCTTCTTAACGATCGTTATACACTTACATCAAGCAGTGAAACTGGACATTACTGGCACAGCAGACTGCAATGAGATCATTCATGCTCAATTAATGTACGATCATGAAATGAAAAAAAAAAAAAAAGAGACCCTTAAAATTATTAAGGGAGGCACTACACAGACACTCTTCAGCTGGCACGGTTCCAGGAGACAGTATGAAGTTGTACTAGAGATGATACTGTTAGTCTAGTCAAATTTACATGATCGAGTTGCAAGCACACACTTACTTTGCACAGTTGTAAAGTCGCATTGATTCATCATTTGGCTAATGAGAATTCCAGACAGAAAGTGACTATTTTTCTTTGGTTTTGGAACTTAAGTGGTGCCCTTGTCCCCACATTCCCAAGCATAGGAAAAAAAAAAATTGTGAATATTTCTGTATTCTTATTTAAGAACTTTAAAAAAGCACCCATCTTCAGCAGCTGTTCAGCAAAAGACCACTTATAATATTAGACACCTACACAGAACAGGAAATGCTGATACCACTTCACTAATGCAGAGACACGTCATGCACAGTACTATGTAATGCTCTACTATAAATATCAGGTTAGCTATGCTTACATTACTTTTTAGCAAATAGCTTACAAGTCCTAAATATATTTACATTTTTATTTACTTGCATGCAAAGTTAAAAGAAACCGTAAAAACATTCATAAATGATCCACTTACCTAATTTTCACAGAAGCTGTTGAATATTTCAACCATTACAAATAGTGAAATGCCTTATAATTTACTGATCCCCCAAAAGCAGATTTTTTTCCACTCACTAATATTAACCAGCCTTATTGGCTTTCTTGTTGCGTATTTGTGTTAATAGATGCTCAGCAATCTTTAGATAAGCAAGAGTGGGTGTTTTGACAGTCTCCACGGTAGTCATGGAAATACGTTGATTCAGGATGTAAGTTAAAAGTCTCTACACGTCAGAAATAAAAAATAAATAAAAAAAAGAATAAAAAAGGATGAAAAAATAATTACATTTTTCCAGTATGACCATGCAAATATGAGGAACAAAAAAACAAAACAAAACAATCAATAAACAAATCAAATGATACAGCCCCACACCCTTAAATCCAGATTTTGATTCCAGTCATGGTAATGTTCAGACACAACGTTACTACACAAAAGGATAAACAAATTTGCAATACAATAATTTCCTTCCGTTGGTCCTACCTATGCTGATTGGGAACACAGTGCACTTATTCTCAACAATTGATGCACACATTGGCTCATCCCCAATAAAGGATCATCAATACAGTAAGAGATTTTGGAACCAATGAGAATGAGTTTAATTTATTTAGGTACTAGACAAAAAAATAAAACCCTGCTAGTAAATAAGACATACCAGATCACTACTAAAACACTTTGGAATCAATCACTGTATTTGTCTTTCCTGTCTACGGTTTACAATTAGTGAAAGTTTCCCATATCTACAAGAATAATTATTTTCCTTCAGCAGTGGACATCTTATTGCCTTTGAAAGGCCTGCCAACTTCACTTTACTCCAGGTCTCTAATGTAAGCCTCTCTTGTGATGATGAAACAAATGTTATGCTAAATAGTGTTCTTGACTAGAGTAGAAGCACTGCCGCCATAATCGCCTTTACACATCCTAGGTACAGATGTTTGCTTATTTCATACATCTTGTATTATAATCAATAATAAAATGATATAGCAGATGTCTCAAACTAGCTCTCAAAAAGAAATCTCAATTTCTTGCTGTATTTAAGACCAAGAACATGCAATGTTTAAAAAAAAAAAAAAAAAAAATTCTAATTAGATGCAGTATAGTTACATTACTCAATATATGTAAAACTAACATTTTACTTGTGACTCCTAATTTATTTAAATGTAAAAAAAATTAAATCTGGTACATACACACTAAGAAATACGCTTCTGTTCGTATGCAAGAGATATATTTGACAACTTCAGATTTTTTTTTACAGAGAAGAAACTTATTTTCAGTACCTCTACTAAAAAACACTGCTTATTGCATGAAATATGTCTTGAAAAGTAATTGTTTTTTCCCCCCATGCACAAAAATAAAGGTTATATAAAGTATGCACACTGATTTGTGTTTTTTGTGAGTGTTACAAAAGGTATCTAAGAAATAAAAAAAACAAAGAACTGAATAATTTCAGACTATGATTTCCTGTGGTTTTCTCACATTGCCTCTGAAATAGTTGTTATTGTTATGAGTTATTGTAAGCTTAAACTTGTGTCAACAGTGCCTTCACAATGCCTGAGATTACCAGCACATTATCCTAACTATTGAGTTTTTACCAACAATAAAAACAAAAACGTATATTAGGATTTAAAGGGAACATTATGAATTAATCGAAATTTAGCTACAGGTTATTCAGCCATATCTGATCAACAGAATTTCAAACTACAACATGACAAGGAGTAAACTAATTCAGAAAATGTTTTATGCTCTGAGACATATTTTGTGACCTACTGTAACAGCAGCAGTGACTGATTATAATTTGACTTTGAAAGGTGAGCTAGTTTGTAAATTGATGCTCACAGTGAAAAATATGATTACAACGCCTACATAGGTACAGGAAGCTTTGGGGTCTTAGCCATAACACATTATCATGCCAGCTCTTATCACATTTCTTAGATGACGATCAACACAGCATTGAAAGTTATAAGTGAATAAAACGCAGATGTTTATCAGCTCTACTCCCTTTCCCACAACGGAAGCCCCCAGCAACAGGTATTCATACAGCATGGTAGTCTTTTTACATAAGAAATGCAACAAGGATTTGATTATGACAACTTAAAGGGACACTGAACCCAATTTTTTTCTTTTGTGATTCAGATAGAGCATACAATTATTTTAAGCAACTTTCAAATTTACTCCTATTATCAATTTTTCTTCGTTCTCTTGCTATCTTTATTTGAAAAAGGAGGCAGCTAAGCTTTTTTGTCGTTCAGTACTCTGGACAGCACTTTTTTTATTGGTGGATGAATTTATCCACCAATCAGCAAGGACAACCCAGGTTGTTCACAAAAATGGGCCGGCATCTAAACTTACATTCTTGCATTTCAAATAAAGATACCAAGAGAATGAAGAAAATTTGATAATAGGAGTAATTTAGAAAGTTGCTTAAAATTTCATGCTCTATCTGAATCACAAAAGAAAAAATTTGGGTTCATTGTCTCTTTAAGTATACTTAGCTGCAGCCGTTTTTGTTTTTTGTTTTTTTTTTAATGCAATTATATGAATGGAAGGCATGGCTGAGCCAAGGAACAAGAATAGGAAGTTACCTGGTGGCTCTCTATTAGCAAGCTGAGTAAGAAGAGAATAAGCAAACAGTGCCAGAGAGTAAGGGAAAAGGCATTTATATTATATTAACTTCTTTCAATCATTCACAGATTCAGCTAACTATGCTCCACAGGAAAACAGATAAGCTTGCAGCTGTTCCAGAATAAAATTAATACATTTTAAATGGCCAAACAGTAATTAAAGTAACATTTCATACCTACTTTGGGTTCTTATACATGCCTCAACTGAGTGAGTTTAAAACAAATCGGCTAGATTTAGAGTTTTGTCGGTAAAAAGCCGCGTAGCCAACGCTGCTTTTTTTCCCAACGCATCCAACAACGCTGGTATTTAGAGTTGTCTGAGGGGCTGCGTTAGGCTCAAAAAAGGGTGCGTTGAGCCTAACTTAGCTCCACTTCAACCCTCAATACCAACGTTGCTTACGGTAGCGGTAAGCTGGCTAAATGTGCTCGTGCACGATATCCCCATAGGAAACAATGGGACAGTTTGGGCTGAAAAAAAACAGCGTTCAGCTCCTAACGCAGCCCCATTGTTTCCTATGGGGAAACACTCTCTAAGTCTAAACCGAACACCCTAACATGAACCCCCGAGTCTAAACACCCCTAATCTGCTGCCCCCGCTATCGTTGACACCAGCATTATATTATTAACCCCTAATCTGCCGCTCCGGACACCGCCGCAACCTACATTATCCCTATGAACCCCTAATCTGCTGCCCCTAACACCGCCGACCCCTATATTATATTTATTAAACCCTAATCTGCCCCCCCCCAATGTCACCGCTACCTTACCTACACTTATTAACCCCTAATCTGCCGACCGGACCTTGCCGCCACTATAATAATTGTATTAACCCCAAAACCGCCGCACTCCCGCCTCGCAAACACTATATAGATTTTATTAACCCCTAATCTGCCCTCCCTAACATCGCCGCCACCTACCTACAATTATTAACCCCTAATCTCCCGGCGCCGCTACTACAATAAATTTATTAACCCCTAAGCCTAACTCTAACCCTAACACCCCCTAACATAAATATAATTTATATTAAATAAAATAATATTCCTAAAATTAACTAAATTATTCCTATTTAAAACTAAATACTTACCTATAAAACAAACCCTAATATAGCTACAATATAAATAATAATTACATTGTAGCTATTTTAGGATTTATATTTATTTTACAGACAACTTTGTATTTATTTTAACTAGGTACAATAGCTATTAAATAGTTAATAACTATTTAATAGCTACCTAGTTAAAATAAATACAAAAATTGCTGATTACTTTTGTATTTTAGAATAGGGTAGGGAATTTTTTATTTTGGGGGGCTTTTTTATTTTATTAGGGGGCTTAGATTAGGTATAATTAGTTTAAACTGCTTGTAATTCTTTTTTATTTTTTGTAATTTAGTTTTTTTTGTATTATAATAGTTTATTTTATTGTATTTTATTTTAGGTAATTGTAGGTAATTGATTTAATTAATTTAATGATAGTGTAGTAGGTTTAATTGTAACTTAGGTTAGGATTTATTTTACATGTAATTTTGTATTTATTTTAACTAGGTAGCAATTAAATAGTTATTAACTATATAATAGCTATTGTACCTAGTTAAAATAAATACAAAAAGTTGCCTGTAAAATAAATATAAATCCTAAAATAGCTACAATGTAATTATTAGTTATATTGTAGCTATATTAGGGTTTATTTTATAGGTAAGTATTTAGTTTTAAATAGGAATAATTTAGTTAATTTTAGGAATATTATTTCGTTTAATTTAAATTATATTTATGTTAGGGGGGGTTAGGGTTAGGTTTAGGGGTTAATAAATTTATTATAATAGCGGCGACGGTGCGGGCGGGAGATTAGGGGTTAATAATTGTAGGTAGGTGGCGGCGATGTTAGGGAGGGCAGATTAGGGGTTAATAAAATGTATTCTAGTGTTTGTGAGGCGGAGTGCGGCGGTTTAGGGGTTAATACATTTATTATAGTAGCGGCGAGGTCCGGTCGGCAGATTAGGAGTTAATAAGTGGTTAGGTAGCGGAGACGTTGGGGGGGCAGATTAGGGGTTAATAAATATAATATTGGGGTCGGCGATGTTAGGGGCAGCGGATTAGGGGTTCATAGGGATAATGTAGGTGGCGGCGGTGTCCGGTCGGCAGATTAGGGGTTAAAACATTTTATTATAGTGTTTGCGATGTGGGGGGGCCTCGGTTTAGGGGTACATAGGTAGTTTATGGGTGTTAGTGTACTTTAGGGCACAGTAGTTAAGAGCTTTATATTCCGGCGTTAGCCCATAAAACTACTGACTTTTTTTGGCGTTAGGAGTCTTGTCGGTAGAGGCTCTACCGCTCACTTCTCCCAAGACTCCAAATACCAGCGTTAGGCAGATCCCATTGAAAAGATAGGATACGCAATTGGCGTAAGGGGATCTGCGGTAGCCTGGAATCGCGGTAGGGAAGTTAGCGGTAGACCCTTTCCTGCCTCACTCTAAACACCAGCGGGCGGCCAAAATCAGCGTTAGGACCCCTTAATGCTGCTTTTGACGGATAACGCCAAACTCTAAATCTAGGCGAATGTTTTTCATGGTTTGGACCCTTAAAATGGAGGAACTGGATTCTTTGCTATTTTACTCATGCTATCTTAAAGGGACATGAAACCCCAACAAAAATCTTTCATGATTTATGTAGAACATACAATTTTAAACAACGTTCCAGTTTACTTAAATTATCATTCTCTTGGTATCATTTGTTGAAGGAGCAGCAATGCACTACTGGTTTTAAACACTTGATGATCCAATGACAATCAATATATATATGCCACCAACCAGCAGCTAGAACCTATGTTCATTGCTGCTCTTGAAAGCTTGTGTTTTAAGCAATGCTGAACTTCCCCGAACATTGTCACTTTTTCTTCTAGGCATATAGATGTCTATTATGTTATAAAGACAAAGAAACATAGTCACGGTTCTCTTGATTGTTTGGATTTCATATAAATATCCCTTCTTTCTCTATTTATGACCAGTCTCTAAACAAAACCTAGAACACCTATCGGAAAAAAAACGAACCTTACCTCATACCCACATAGACTTCACCCATGACCTCTCAGATTGCACCTGCAATATTCTGACTCTCACCTTCACACCTTGCCCCCAAGGCTTTGCCAGAGGTTTTACAAGGGACACCAACGTCAAAATTAAACTTTAAGAGACTTTCCAGTTTGCTTCCATAATAAAAAATGTATTTGAACAATTTCCGAGGAAACAGTGAGCATGTGCAAGACATTACAGTGTATACATTAATGGGAATGTAATTGGCTGATGGCTATTACATGATATAGGGGACAGCCAAATAAAAATAAATGTTTACATTTGTCAGGAAAAAAAAATACTGTGTAAGTATAATTCAGAGAAAGTGCTATTGCATTTATTATGCTCTTGTTGATTATGCAATTTTACTGTATGTAATGTAAAAACATAATTTATGCTTACCTGATAAATTTATTTCTCTTGTAGTGTATCCGGTCCACGGATCATCCATTACTTGTGGGATATTCTCCTTCCCAACAGGAAGTTGCAAGAGGATCACCCACAGCAGAGCTGCTATATAGCTCCTCCCCTAACTGCCATATCCAGTCATTCGACCGAAACTAGCCGAGAAAGGAGAAACCATAGGGTGCAGTGGTGACTGTAGTTTAATTAAAATTTAGACCTGCCTTAAAAGGACAGGGCGGGCCGTGGACTGGATACACTACAAGAGAAATAAATTTATCAGGTAAGCATAAATTATGTTTTCTCTTGTTAAGTGTATCCAGTCCACGGATCATCCATTACTTGTGGGATACCAATACCAAAGCTAAAGTACACGGATGATGGGAGGGACAAGGCAGGAATAAGCGGAAGGAACCACTGCCTGAAGAACCTTTCTCCCAAACACAGCCTCCGAAGCAAAAGTATCAAATTTGTAAAATTTTGAAAAAGTGTGAAGCGAAGACCAAGTCGCAGCCTTGCAAATCTGTTCAACAGAGGCCTCATTTTTGAAGGCCCAGGTGGAAGCCACAGCTCTAGTAGAATGAGCTGTAATCCTTTCAGGGGGCTGCTGTCCAGCAGTCTCATAGGCTAGGCGTATTACGCTCCGAAGCCAAAAGGAAAGAGAGGTTGCCGAAGCTTTTTGACCTCTCCTCTGTCCAGAGTAAACGACAAACAGGGAAGATGTTTGACGAAAATCTTTAGTAGCTTGTAAGTAAAACTTCAAGGCACGGACTACATCCAGATTATGTAAAAAAGACGTTCCTTCTTTGAAGAAGGATTAGGGCACAACGATGGAACAACAATCTCTTGATTGATATTCTTGTTAGAAACCACCTTAGGTAAAAACCCAGGTTTGGTACGCAGAACTACCTTATCTGCATGAAAAATCAGATAAGGAGAATCACATTGTAAGGCAGATAGCTCAGAGACTCTCCGAGCCGAGGAAATAGCCATCAAAAACAGAACTTTCCAAGATAAAAGTTTAATATCAATGGAATGAAGGGGTTCAAACGGAACTCCTTGAAGAACCTTAAGAACCAAGTTTAAGCTCCACGGGGGAGCAACAGGTTTAAACACAGGCTTAATTCTAACCAAAGCCTGGCAAAATGCCTGGACGTCTGGAACTTCTGCCAGACGCTTGTGCAAAAGAATAGACAGAGCAAAAATCTGTCCCTTTAAGGAACTAGCTGATAATCCTTTGTCCAAGCCCTCTTGGAGAAAAGACAATATTCTAGGAATCCTAACCTTACTCCATGAGTAATTCTTGGATTCACACCAATAAAGATATTTACTCCATGTCTTGTGGTAGATTTTCCTGGTAACAGGCGTTCGTGCCTGTATTAAAGTATCAATGACTGACTCGGAGAAGCCACGCTTTGATAGAATCTCCATGCAGTCAGTCTCAGAGAAATTAGATTTGGATGATTGAAAGGACCTTGTATCAGAAGGTCCTGTCTTAGAGGCAGAGTCCATGGTGGAAAGGATGACATGTCCACTAGGTCTGCATACCAAGTCCTGCGTGGCCACGCAGGTGCTATCAGAATCACCAATGCTCTCTCCTGTTTGATTTTGGCAATCAGTCGAGGGAGCAGAGGAAACGGTGGAAACACATAAGCCAGGTTGAAGAACCAAGGCGCTGCTAGAGCATCTATCAGCGTCGCTTCTGGGTCCCTGGACCTGGATCCGTAACAAGGAAGCTTGGCGTTCTGGCGAGACGCCATGAGATCCAACTCTGGTTTGCCCCAACGATGAATCAACTGAGCAAACACCTCCGGATGGAGTTCCCACTCCCCCGGATGGAAAGTCTGACGACTTAGAAAATCCGCCTCCCAGTTCTCCACGCCTGGGATATGGATTCCTGACAGGTGGCAAGAGTGGTACTCTGCCCAGCGAATTATTTTTGAGACTTCTAACATCGCTAGGGAACTCCTGGTTCCCCTTTGATGGTTGATGTAAGCCACAGTCGTGATGTTGTCCGACTGAAATCGGCTAACTGAGGCCAAGCCAGAAGAGCATTGAATATCGCTCTTAACTCCAGAATATTTATTGGAAGGAGTTTCTCCTCCTGAGTCCACGATCCCTGTGCCTTCAGGGAATTCCAGACTGCACCCCAACCTAGAAGGCTGGCATCTGTTGTTACAATTGTCCAATCTGGCCTGCGAAAGGTCATACCCTTGGACAGGTGTACCCGAGACAACCACCAGAGAAGAGAATCTCTGGTCTCTTGATCCAGATTTAGCAGAGGGGACAAATCTGTGTAATCCCCATTCCACTGACTCAGCATGCATAATTGCAGCGGTCTGAGATGAAGGCGCGCAAATGGCACTATGTCCATTGCCGCTACCATTAAGCCGATTACCTCCATACACTGAGCTACCGAAGGGCGCGGAATGGAGTGAAGAACACTGCAAGCATTTAGAAGTTTTGATAACCTGGACTCCGTCAGGTAAATTTTCATTTCTACAGAATCTATAAGAGTCCCTAAGACGGAGACTCTTGTGAGTGGGGATAGAGAACTATTTTCCTCGTTCACTTTCCACCCGTGCGACCTCAGAAATGCCAGAACTATCTCTGTATGAGACTTGGCAACTTGAAAGCTTGACGCCTGTATCAGGATGTCGTCTAGATACGGAGCCACCGCTATGCCTCGCGGTCTTAGAACCGCCAGAAGTGAGCCCAGAACCTTTGTAAAGATTCTCGGGGCTGTAGCCAACCCGAAGGGAAGAGCTACAAATTGGTAATGCCTGTCTAGAAAGGCAAACCTTAGAAACCGATGATGATCCTTGTGAATCGGTATGTGAAGGTAGGCATCCTTTAAGTCCACTGAGGTCATGTACTGACCTTCTTGGATCATGGGTAGGATGGTCCGAATAGTTTCCATTTTGAAAGATGGAACTCTGAGGAATTTGTTTAAGATCTTTAGATCCAAAATTGGTCTGAAGGTTCCCTCTTTTTTGGGAACCACAAACAGATTCGACTAAAAACCCTGTCCTTGTTCCGTCCGCGGAACTGGATGGATCACTCCCATAACTAGGAGGTCTTGCACACAGCGTAGGAATGCCTCTTTCTTTATCTGATTTGCAGATAACCTTGAAAGATGAAATCTCCCTTGTGGAGGGGAAGCTTTGAAGTCCAGAAAATATCCCTGAGATATGATCTCCAACGCCCAGGGATCCTGAACATCTCTTGCCCACGCCTGGGCGAAGAGAGAAAGTCTGCCCCCTACTAGATCCGTCACCGGAAAGGGGGCCGTTCCTTCATGCTGTCTTAGAGGCAGCAGCAGGCTTTCTGGCCTGCTTTCCTTTGTTCCAGGACTGGTTAGGTTTCCAGGCCTGCTTAGATTGAGCAAAAGTTCCCTCTTGTTTTGAAGCGGAGGAAGTTGATGCTGCACCTGCCTTGAAATTTCGAAAGGCACGAAAATTAGACTGTTTGGCCTTTGCTTTGGCCCTGTCCTGAGGAAGGGTGTGACCCTTACCTCCAGTAATGTCAGCAATAATTTCCTTCAAACCAGGCCCGAATAAGGTCTGCCCCTTGAAAGGAATGTTGAGTAATTTAGACTTCGAAGTCACGTCAGCTGACCAGGATTTAAGTCATAGCGCCCTACGCGCCTGGATGGCGAATCCGGAATTCTTAGCCGTTAGTTTAGTCAAATGAACAATGGCATCAGAAACAAATGAGTTAGCTAGCTTAAGTGTTCTAAGCTTGTCAATAATTTCAGTCAATGGAGCTGTATGGATGGCCTTTTCCAGGGCCTCAAACCAGAATGCAGCCGCGGCCGTGACAGGCGCAATGCATGCAAGGGGCTGTAATATAAAACCTTGTTGAATAAACATTTTCTTATGGTAACCCTCCAATTTTTTATCCATTGGATCTGAAAAAGCACAACTGTCCTCAACCGGGACAGTGGTACGCTTTGCTAAAGTAGAAACTGCTCCCTCCACCTTAGGGACCGTCTGCCATAAGTCCCGTGTAGTGGCGTCTATTGGAAACATTTTTATAAATATAGGAGGTGGGGAAAAAGGCACACCCGGTCTATCCCACTCCTTGCTAATAATTTCTGTAAGCCTTTTAGGTATAGGAAAAACATCAGTACACACCGGTACCGCATAGTATTTATCCAGCCTACACAATTTCTCTGGTACTGCAACTGTGTTACAGTCATTCAGAGCAGCTAATACCTCCCCAAGCAACACACGGAGGTTCTCAAGCTTAAATTTAAAATTAGAAATCTCTGAATCAGGTTTCCCCGAATCAGAGATGTCACCCACAGACTGAAGCTCTCCGTCCTCATGATCTGCATATTGTGACGCAGTATCAGACATGGCCCTTACAGCATCTGCGCGCTCTGAATTTCTCCTAACCCCAGAGCAATCGCGCTTGCCTCTTAATTCAGGCAACCTGGATAATACCTCTGACAGGGTATTATTCATGATTGCAGCCATGTCCTGCAAGGTAATCGCTATGGGCGTCCCTGATGTAATTGGCGCCATATTAGCGTCCATCCCCTGAGCGGGAGGCGAAGGGTCTGACACGTGGGGAGAGTTAGTCGGCATAACTTCCCCCTCGTCAGAATCTTCTGGTGATATTTCTTTTATAGTTAAAGACTGATCTTTACTGTTTAAGGTGAAATCAATACATTTAGTACACATTCTCCTATGGGGCTCCACCATGGCTTTCAAACATAATGAACAAGTAGTTTCCTCTATGTCAGACATGTTTAAACAGACTAAAGTGTTTTCCAAGCTTGCTAGTCTCATTGCTAAACAAGTTTACAAGCAATATAAAAAACGTTACTGCACCTTTAAGAAACACAAATTTTGTCAAAATTTGAAATAACAGTGAAAAAAGGCAGTTACACTAACGAAATATTTACAGTGTATGTAACAAGTTAGCAGAGCATTGCACCCACTTGCAAATGGATGATTAACCCCTTAATACCCAAAACTGAATAATAAAAGACAAAAACGGTTTTTTTTGTTTTTTTTCAAACAGTCACAACTGCCACAGCTCTACTGTGGCTTTTTACCTCCCTCAAAAACGACTTTGAAGCCTTTTGAGCCCTCCAGAGAAGTCCTGGAACATGCAGGAAGAAGCTGGATGTCTCTGTCAGTATTTTTATCTGCACAGAAAAGCACTAAAATAGGCCCTTCCCACTCATATTGCAACAGTGGAAAGCCTAAGGAAACTGTTTCTAGGCAGAATTCAAGCCAGCCATGTGGAAAAAAACTAGGCCCCAATAAGTTTTATCACCAAATACATATAAAAACGATTAAACATGCCAGCAAACGTTTTATATTACATTTTTATAAGAGTATGTATCTCTATTAATAAGCCTGATACCAGTCGCTATCACTGCATTTAAGGCTTTACTTACATTACTTCGGTATCAGCAGCATTTTCTAGCAAATTCCATCCCTAGAAAAATATTAACTGCACATACCTTATTGCAGGAAAACCTGCACGCCATTCCCTCTCTGAAGTTACCTCACTCCTCAGAATATGTGAGAACAGCCATGGATCTTAGTTACTTCTGCTAAGATCATAGAAAACGCAGGCAGATTCTTCTTCTAAATACTGCCTGAGAAACAGTACACTCCGGCACCATTTAAAAATAAACTTTTGATTGAAGAATAAACTAAGTATAAAACACCACACTCCTCTTACGACCTCCATCTTGGTTGAGGCTTGCAAGAGAATGACTGGATATGACAGTTAGGGGAGGAGCTATATAGCAGCTCTGCTGTGGGTGATCCTCTTGCAACTTCCTGTTGGGAAGGAGAATATCCCACAAGTAATGGATGATCCGTGGACTGGATACACTTAACAAGAGAAATTTGAAATGTTAGGATACAGATATACAGCACTATTTACTAACAAGCTATTTTAAAGACTATAAAATATCTGAGAACTAGTAGTAATCAGTCTATTAACAAAATATTAAAGGGACAGTCAACACCATAATTGTTGTTGTTTAAAAAGATAGATAATCCCTTTATTACCCATTCCCCAGTTTTGCATAACCAACACAGTTATAATAATACAAGTTTTACCTCTGTAATTACCTTGTATCTAAGCCTCTGCAAACTGCCCCCTTTTTCAGTTCTTTTGACAGACTTGCATTTTAGCCAATCAGTGCTCACTCCTAGGTAACTCTGCGTGCATGAGCACAGTGTTAACTATATGAAACACATTAACTAACACCCTCTAGTGGTGAAAAACTATCAAAATGCATTCAGATTGGAGTCGGCCTTCAAGGACTAAGAAATTAGCATATGAACCTCCTAGGTTTAGCTTTCAACTAAGAATACCAAGAGAACAAAGCAAAATTGGTGATAAAAGTAAATTGTAAAGTTGTTAAAAATTGCATGCCCTATTTGAATCATGAGTTATTTTGAACTTGACTGTCCCTTTAAGATACAGGAATAAATTAAGTTTTGTTGATATCTTTAATTTACAATTTGTTTTAAAAAAAATGGAGAACAGTCAATAAATAATTTGTTCAGAACCAACTACAGACCTGATTGATGTACAAAGTATAAAGTTGTGCAGTAAGGATTTTCATACCTAAACAATTACAGTAGGCTGCAATCCTTGCTACCTTTTAAAGGGACATGAAACCCCAAAATTTTATTTTATGATTCAACTAGAGCATAGATTTTTACCTCTATTACCAATTTTGTTTCATTTTCTTGGTATATACTTTTTACCTCTGTGATTACCTTGTATCTAATCCTCTGCAGACTGCCCCTTATTTCAGTTCCTTTGACACGGGTGTGAGCACAATGTTATCTATATGGCACACATGAACTAGCGCTGTCTAGCTGTGGAAAACTGTCAAATGCATTAAGAGGCGGCCTTCAAGGGCTTATAAATTAGCATATGAACCTCCCTAGGTTTAACTTTCAACAAAGAATACCAAGAGAACAAAGCAAATTTGAGGATAAAAGTAAATTGAAAAATTGTTTAAAATTGCATGCCCTATGTAAATCATAAGAATTTCATTTTGACTTTAATGTCCCTTTAACCACACCCTCCTTAGTATCAGAAGATGTACTACTGAGGAGCATCTGGCCCACTTTATTATCTATCAGCCACCTACTGACCACAGACACATCCCTTTACATACAATCTTTTTTTTTTAAACCTAGACAAGGCATCACACATACATTTGCAGTGACAGTGAGCAGCAGACAATATATGTAATACAAATTTTGAGACAGAAAAGTGAACAGTGAAACATTAACTTTATGTTAAACTTTTTAAATAAATATCAATGTCATTATTGCATTTAAAATGCAATCAACACTTTCTAACATAGTAGATGAGGTTGAAAAAAGATTGAAGTCCATCGAGTTCAACCTATACAAATCTAAAATATATACAAAAAGCTCCAGTTAAGCTTAAATAATCCCACTAAAAGGTGACCCATTTAATACTAGCAATCATATCCATGAATTTTGTTTATAGACAGAAATGTATCCAAATAATTTTTAAATGTATCTAGGGTATTGGCATTCACTACCTCCTTTGGTAATGGATTCCAAAATGTTATTGCTCTTACAGTGAAAAAACGTTTCCGTTGCAGGAGATTAAATCTCCTTTCCTCCAACCTTAAATTGTGACCTCTGGTCACAAACAATTTTCTTGGAATAAACAGCGCTTCTGCCATCTCTGTATATGGGCCTTGAATATATTTATATAAAGTAATCATGTCACCTCTTAAGCGCCTTTTATCTAAAGAAAAGAGACCCAGTTTGGCTAGCCTCTCCTCATAGGTTAAATTCTCCAATACCCTTATTAGCTTTGTGGCCCTTCTCTGAACTTTTTCTAGTTCTGCAATATCTTTTTTTGTGATCGGTCCCCAGAACTGCACTCCATACTCAAGATGAGGTCTTACCAGGGCTTTAAATAGTGACAGAATTATGCTTTCCTCCCTTGAGTCAATGCCTCTTTTAATACATGCTAGTATCTAATTAGCCTTTGAAGCCGCTGCCCTGCATTGTGCACCCATCTTTAGCTTGTTATCTATTACTACTCCCAAATCCCTTTCCTCCTGTGTTAGGATAAGTCTTGTCCCATTTAAATAATACGTTGCTTGCTTATTTTTACTTCCAAAATGTAGAACCTTGCATTTTCCCGTATTAAATCTCATTTTCCATTTACCTGCCCATACTTCTAATTTTTGCAGGTCCTTTTGTAACGAAAATTCATCCTGCTCTGACCTAATGACCTTACTTAACTTAGTATCATCTGCAAAAATAGAGATAATTTCTAAGCAAACAATTATAAAATTCTCAATTCTATGTAAAAAAAAGGGGGGGGGGGTGATACAGTGAAGCACATTCTGTATAGCTGAAGTACAGTTTGCTTTAAGATTTGCAATGCAATTTCGAATTACAACAGAAATATATGTGAAAATAATTTTCAGTACATGTGTATATGTTGCTATCATTTTATGGATAGATGTTTGCTAGAAGAAATAGAGATTCAAGTAAGATACTGAAGTATCAACTAATTTATTGATCAACTTATAAATACACACACAGAACAAAGACAGAATGTGCATATTACTAAAACTGCACACTAAGTGACTTTAGAACCTATACAAATATGTAACATATCACTTATAAATAAAAATACAAATGTTTAAATGTAAAGGGAAAACAATTATATTAAATGGTGCTGTATAGTACTTCTACTGTACTGACTCTTCACTTTATTCACTGTGGTGAGCACCCAGCAGGAGGACATGTCATGCTGGGTTTTGTTACATTGCTTGCAGCGTTGTTGTCAAAATGACCAACAAAACCATGGGCTTCATGCAGCCCTCATAGTGTCTAAAAGCTTAGGGAAAAAACAAAGACAAAAGGGAGAGAGGATGTTCAGTGTACACTAAAGGCCAGTCAGTTTTATTGCTGTCAGAAAGTAACCCTGTGAACTGCTGCCTCATACTACGGTGGCGAGGTCAAAGCCTGCCCTACTTTCATTTGCTGATTCAAAACAAAGGCAGCTCAAGCAGACACCATTTATCAACTTCCTAGGATGTGGAGCTACACATTCAGCTCTTTTTGTGGCAGTAACAGATGTTTAAAAAATAAAAGTATTAATTCAAAATTATTTGTCTGAGGTAGGAGCGTGCCCTGAGGTTTACGTCAAATGAAACAGGTTTGTGGTTTTTACCTCAGCATTTGAGTGACATTGGTAAAACTCTAATTACATGCTGCTATAATAGCTGTGTTTTTAACATCTTTTTAAAACTGTACAAGTCCATCACTTTAATGACTAATACAATTTATAAGGGGAATAGGAAGAAAAGTTTCCTCAATCAACAAGAACAGGCATTTGACACACTCAAAACTTAATAGAATTTAAAGGTAATGATGCCTCAGAAACTATTTTTAACACAGTAAATGAAAACAAGGGCCACACATGAGCTCTCTACATTTTAGTTTTAATAGTTATAATGAACTGGTCACAAAACAGCCATCTTTACTGCTTCATAGTAGAAAAGGCTTTTCAAGGGTTACTTCCGAAATCTGTGTGTGACCCCTGGGCTACCACTTAACTCTTTCCTACTATAGTAGAAGATAATGTGGACCTTAGGTTAAACTGCTTTCTTAATATTTTGGGCAAGCTCTGGCAGGCAGGGACATTATTGGTAGAGGTGCTGCTATTTCCTATACATCAAAAACATAATCTCTTTGGAAGAGCCAGCATTTGTACCGTAGTCCATCCCAAAACTAGAAATATTTGTCACAAAGACATCATCACTGCAATGCAGTAAAAGCTAGATTTCAACATGGTGGCACTCATGATGGGAAATAAAACTAATACCATGCTTGTAAAATGTATTTGTTTAATGTCCCTTTAAAAGGGGCATACTATGTTAGATCATTTTATTATTGTACTATTATTTGCATAAAACTATGTTTTAACACCTGCAAATGGCTTAAACACATAGCCAATATATTCCTTACTGAAGACTTCTGGTTAACCAATGACAATGAAAAGGGAACAAAGTAAATTTTATAATTGAATTTAAGTGTCTTAAAATTGCTTGCTCTATCTGAATAATGAACGTTTGACTTTCACGTCCTTTTAAATTCAGCAAAGTATGTACCGTCTGAAGCCGCACACACAGCTTTCTAGGATAGTTCTTTCTATTCTCCCTAAATATTGCAGTTCAATGTAACATAAAAAAACGCCTTGCTGTATGTAGGTGGTATTGGTAGATATCTTAGAAGTACATAATTAACAAGTGCATAATAAAAAGACAATGATTTAACAGAACTTTGCACGCTTCTGACTACACATTGACTCTCCTTACTATTGGACTTTGGTACGTTTTATTTTATTGGGCAGCGGAATAAATACATTTTTCATAATTAAAAATATCTTATAAAGCATGCAGAGCTTTTAGTAGGTGTATAATGAGACTTTAATGTGAAAGTAAATCCTAGCGTTGTGCAAACGCTAGGATTGACTATTGAAACAAATAAAGGGGACTTTTATTCATTAAGTATAAGATACTTCATGTAGAAAGCTCCTTATTTGTTTCAATCGGTCGCCGTTCTTAGCTGCTACAGCAGCCCACAGCTAAAAAACAAAATTTATGCTTACCTGATAAATTTCTTTCTTTTGCGATGTTCGAGTCCACGGTTTCATCCTTACTTGTGGGATATTATCCTTCCTAACAGGAAGTGGCAAATAGAGCACCCGCAGCAGAGCTGTCTATATAGCTCCCCCCTTAACTCCACCCCCCAGTCATTCGACCGAAGGCTTAGGAAGAAAAAGGAGAAACTATAAGGTGCAGAGGTGACTGAAGTTTTCAATAAAAAAATACTATCTGTCTTGAATAGACAGGGCGGGCCGTGGACTCGGTACAACGCAAAAGAAAGAAATTTATCAGGTAAGCAAACATTTTTTTTTTCTTTTGCAAGATGTACCGAGTCCACGGTTTCATCCTTACTTGTGGGATACCAATACCCAAAGCTTTAGGACACGGATGAAGTGAGGGACAAGACAGGAATCTAAACGGAAGGCACCACTGCTTGCAGAACCTTTCTCCCAAAAATAGCCTCCGAAGAAGCTAAAGTATAAATTTGGAAAATTTGGAAAAGGTATGAAGCGAAGACCAAGTCGCAGCCTTACAAATTTGTTCAACAGAAGCATCATTTTGAAAAGCCCATGTGGAGGCCACCGCTCTAGTAGAGTGAGCTGTAATTCTTTCAGGAGGCTGCTGTCCAGCAGTCTCATAAGCCAAACGGATGATGCTTTTCAGCCAAAAGGAAAGAGAAGTAGCCGTAGCCTTTTGACCTCTACGTTTTCCAGAATAGACAACAAAGAAGATGTTTGACAAAAATCTTTGGTTGCCTGCAAATAAAACTTCAAAGCACGAACCACGTCCAAGTTGTGCAACAGACGTTCCTGCTTAGGAGGAGGATTAGGACACAGAGAAGGAACTACAATTTCCTGATTGATATTCCTGTTAGTAACAACATTAGGGAGGAACCCAGGTTTGGTACGCAAAACCACCTTATCAGCATGGAAAACAAGATAAGGCGAGTCACATTGTAATGCAGATAGTTCAGAAACTCTTTGAGCTGAAGAGATAACAACTAGAAACAGAACTTTCCAAGATAGAAGCTTAATATCTATGGAATGCATGGGTTCAAACGGAACCCCCTGAAGAAATTTAAGAACTAAATTTAGACTCCATGGTGGAGCAACAGATTTAAACACAGGATTGATTCTAACTAAAGCCTGACAGAAAGCGTCCGAACGTCTGGGGACATCTGCCAGAGCTTGTGTAATAGAATAGACAAAGCAGATATCTGACCCTTTAAGGAACTAGCTGACAATCCCTTCTCCAATCCCTCTTGGAGAAAGGACAAAATCCTAGGAATCCTGATCTTACTCCATGAGTAACCTTTGGATTCGAACCAAAAAAGATATTTAAGCCATATCTTATCATAGATTTTCCTGGTGACAGGTTTTCGAGCCTGAATCAAGGTATCTATGACCGACCTCAGAGAAACCCCGCTTTGATAAAATCAAGCGTTCAATCTCCAAGCAGTCAGCCGCAGAGAAATTTGATTTGGATGCTTGAACGGACCTTGAATCAAAAGGTCCTGTCTCAGCGGTAGAGTCCATGGTGGAAGAGAAGACATGTCCACCAGGTCTGCCATACCAAGTCCTGCGTGGCCACGCAGGTGCTATCAAAATCACTGAAGCTCTCTCTGTTTTATTCAGGCAATCAAGCGAGGAAGGAGAGGAATGATGGAAACACATAAGCAGGTTGAACGACCAGGGTACTGATAGAGCATCTATCAGTACTGCCTGAGGATCCCTTGACCTGGACCCTTAACAAGGAAGTTTGGCGTTCTGACGAGACGCCATCAGATCCAATTCTGGTGTGCCCCATTGCTGAATCAATTGTGCAACCACCTCCGGATGGAGTTCCCACTCCCCGGATGAAAAGTCTGACGACTTAGAAAATCCGCTTCCCAGTTCTCCACTCCTGGGATATAGATTGCTGATAGATGGCAAGAGTGAGTCTCTGCCCATTGAATTATTTTGTAAACCTCTATCATCGCTAGATAACTCTTTGTTCCCCCTTGATGATTGATAAATGCTACAGTCGTGATATTGTCCGACTGGAATCTTATGAGTCTGGCCGACGCCAGCTGAGGCCACGCCTGAAGCGCGTTGAATATCGCTCTCAGTTCTAGAATATTTATCAGGAGGAGAGCCTCCTCCTGAGTCCACAATCCCTGTGCTTTCAGGAATTCCAGACTGCACCCCAGCCCAATAGGCTGGCGTCCGTCGTCACTATGACCCCATGCTGGCCCTGCGGAAACACATTCCCTTGGACAGATGATCCTGTGACAACCACCAAGAAGAGAGTCTCTGGTCTATTGGTCCAGATTTATCCGAGGAGATAAATCTGCATAATCCCCATTCCACTGTTTGAGCATGCAAAGTTGCAGTGGTCTGAGATGCAAGCGAGCAAACAGAACTATGTCCAGTGCCACTACCATTAAACCGATTACCTCCATACACTGAGCCACTGATGGCCGAGGAATGGAATGAAGAGCTCGGCAGATGGATAAAAGCTTTGATTTCCTGACCTCCGTCTGATAGATTCGGTGGACATGAAAAAATTTCTGAGTTCACAGAAACGGAACTCATGTGAGAGGGATAAGTGAACTTTTTTGCATGTTCACCTTCCACCCGTGAGATCTTAGAAAATCCAACACGATGTCCGTGTGAGACTTGGCTAATTGGTTCCAGATAAGGCGCCACAGCTATGCCCGCGGCCTTAGAACTGCCAGAAGGGACCCTAGCACCTTTGTGAAAATTCTGGGAGCCGTGGCCAACCCGAAGGGAAGAGCCACAAACTGGTAATGTTTGTCCAGAAAGGCGAACCTGAGGAACTGGTGATAATCTTTGTGGATAGGAATGTGTAGATACGCATCCTTTAAGTCCACAGTGGTCATATATTGACCCTCCTGGATCATTGGCAAAATAGTCCGAATGGTCTCCATCTTGAAGGATGGGACTCTGAGGAATTTGTTTAGGATCTTGAGATCCAAAATTGGTCTGAAAGTTCCCTCTTTTTGGGAACCACAAACAGATTGGAGTAGAACCCTTGCCCGTGTTCTTTATTCGGAACTGGGCAGATCACTCCCATGGAATATAGGTCTTTTACGCAGCATAAGAACGCCTCTCTTATTGTCTGGTTTACAGACCAATTCAGAAAGATGGAATCTCCCCCTTGGGAAAGAATCTTTGAAATCTAGAAGATACCCCTGGGTTACTATTTCTAAAGCCCAGGAGTCCTGAACGTCTCTTGCCCAAGCCTGAGTGAAGAGAGAAAGTCTGCCCCCTACTAGATCCGGTCCCGGATCGGGGGCTACCCCTTCATGCTGTCTTGGTAGCAGCAGCAGGCTTCTTGGCCTGTTTACCCTTGTTCCAAGTCTGGTTAGGTCTCCAGACTGACTTGGATTGAGCAAAATTCCCCTCTTGCTTCGCGGCAGAGGAAGAGGGACCACCTTGAAGTTTTGAAAGGAACGAAAATTATTTTGTTTGGTCCTCATCCTATTCATCTTATCCTGTGGAAGGGCATGGCCCTTTCCTCCAGTGATGTCTGAAATGATCTCTTTCAGTTCAGGCCCGAATAGGGTCTTACCCTGAAAGGGATGGCTAAAGCTTAGCTTTTGATGACACATCAGCAGACCCGGACTTAAGCCATAACGCTCCTGCGTGCTAAAATGGCAAACCTGAATTCTTCGCCGCTAATTTAGCCAATTGAAAAGTGGCATCTGTAATGAAAGAATTAGCTAGCTTGAGAGCCCAAATTCTATCTACAATATCCACTATGGAGTCTCAACCTGAAGAGCCTCTTCCAGAGCCTCGAACCAAAAGGACGCTGCAGTAGTTACAGGAACAATGCACGCTATAGGTTGGAGAAAAAAACCTTGAAGAACAAATATTTTCTTCAAGGCGACCCTCTAATTTTTTATCCATAGGATCTTTGAAAGCACAACTGTCCTCAATAGGTACAGTTGTACGCTTAGCCAGGGTAGAAATAGCTCCCTCCACCTTAGGGACCACCTGCCACGAGTCCCGCACGGCGTCTGATATGGGAAACATTTTCTTAAAAGTAGGAGGGGGATCGAACGGAATACCTGGTCTATCCTACTCCTTAGTAACAATTTCCGAAATCCTCTTAGGGACTGGAAAAACATCAGTGTAGACAGGAACTTCTAGGAATTTGTCCATTTTACACAATTTCTCTGGAACTACATAGGGTCACAATCATCCAGAGTCACTAAAAGCAATAAGCGTTCTAAGTGTTCTAGTTTAAATTTCAAAGCCATCATATCTGAATCTGTCTGAGGGAACATATTTCCTAAGTCAGAAATCTCTCCCTCAGCCAGCAAATCTCTCACATCAGAACATTGTGAGGGTACATCAGATATAGCTAATAAAGCGTCAGAGGGCTCCGTGTTTGTTCTCACACCAGACCTATTGCGCTTCCCCTGCAACCCCGGCAGCTTAGATAAAACCTTAGTGAGGGAAGTATTCATAACTGCGGCCATATCCTGCAGGGTTAAAGAATTAGACGCACTATAAGTACTTGGTGTCGCTTGTGCGGGCGTTAACGGTTGTGACACTTGGGGAGAATTAGATGATATAACCTGATTCTCTTCTGACTGAGAATCATCCTGTGACATACTTTAGTAGCTAAAATATGTTCTATACAATTTATTGACCTTTCAGTGCATGAGGGACACATTCTAAGTGGAGGTTCCACAATGGCTTCTAAACATATTAAAACATTGACTTTCCTCAATGTCAGACATGTTTGAACAGGCTAGTAATCACTACAAACATGAAAACACTTTATTTAGTGAAAAAAATAACTATCTTAAAAAACAGTTTATCACCTCTTTCACTTTACCCTTCCTGCTTAGAGTCGGCAAAGAGAATGACTGGGGGGGGTGGAGTTAAGGGGGAGCTATAGACAGCTCTGCTGTGGGTGCTCTCTTTGCCACTTCCTGTTAGGAAGGATATATCCCACAAGTAAGGATGAAACCGTGGACTCGGTACATCTTGCAAAAGAAAACATTTTTGCCAAGAGACAATGTTTTCACTTCTTAGCATATAGCCATGCGGTAAATCGGCTCCCATGGGCGCCCAAGCCGGATTTACCACACAGCTATTGGCTAAGAGGTGAAAACTTCACCTCTTAGCAAAATAAAGGAGCTTTCTACATGAAGTATCTTATACTTCATGAATGAAATTCCCCTTTATTTGTTTCAATAGTCAATCCTAGCGTTTGTACAACGCTAGGATTGACTTCAATTTAATATCGTTTTCTTCAACTATGGATTGAGTTTGCAATTATAAATGACTATATTGTCCCTTTAAACACTTAATAGTTTCTGTTAGTCTATTTTTATTCTGGATTCCTGAACCTTCTCTTTTTCGCCTCCTTTCAGTGCTATAACTAAGACCAGAATTGGCTTCTTA
The DNA here is from genome assembly GCF_027579735.1 of Bombina bombina. Classification (NCBI taxonomy): domain Eukaryota; kingdom Metazoa; phylum Chordata; class Amphibia; order Anura; family Bombinatoridae; genus Bombina; species Bombina bombina. The sequence continues at coordinate 570,301,367 of NC_069502.1, forward strand.
CGCGGATCAGTTTAGCAGAAAGATCAAATGTATCAGCAGCCAGATGGCCAATGCTACAATTTCTCAAATAACAATATATCGAACAAAATAAAAAAAAGCTTATTACAAGTAACAAGTGATAAGTAACAAAGTTTGACCCCAGCACAAACAGTTTAGCCATGTTAGTTTGATCTCTATTGCGTAATGACAATAAAGTCAATAGAAAAACAAACACAACACATTATTTTAACACACATAAAAAACAAACACAACACATTATTTTAACACATATAAATCACATTTTTTTAAATGCAGATACAATGCACATTTTACAAATACGTTAAAGGGCCAATATAGTGGAAAATGTTTTACTTTTTTTTTTTTTTAAAAAAAGGTTCTGTATAGTGCATGCTAACTGAAGTGCACCAATGTGCATCACTTCTATGGTGCAAGAAAACAACTCCAAGATGGTGGTATCCACTGTGAAGATGCAGAGTTTCACTAATGAGCAGATGTAAAAGGTGAAAATAAGAGAACGGCTTTAGAGATCTACGACCACAGGAAGAAAAATAACAGCATAGTAAGTAGTAGCGCTGCTTCTGTAGTTGTTCCCAGCAGTATAATAAATGTCCCTTTAGATCAACATCATGCAGCAAAGTGGTATGTATTAAAGGGATTTTAAACTAAATATTTAATCTCCCCCTTAAAATATTTAATTAATGAAAATAAAACCATTGTAATATACATTCATCATTATATCATCATCATCATCAATATTATAATTCTTGCTGTAAAAAATTCTTCCGAAATTTGGTGAGAAATTTACCTGAGCTAATCCAGTAAATGTGTTTTAATGATAATAAAACATGTATTTTGCAAAGCAGAGCTGAATTGATCTATGCGATGAATGAATATGCATTTAATAAGCAGGTAATTTAAAAAAAAAAAAAACACATTACTAAATTTTTTTTTTTTTAAAAATCAGTAATTGCAAACCTCCATGCACAGCATTAAAGGGATATGAAACCCACATTTTTTTTTCTTTCATGATTCAGATAGAACAATTCACTTTAATCAACTTTCTAATTTACTCCTATTATCAAATGTTCTTCATACTCTTGGTATTTTTTTTGATAAGCAGGAATGTAAGCTTAGGAGCCAGGACCATTTTTTTGTTCAGCACCTGGGTAGTGTTGCTGATTGGTGGCTACATTTAGGCACCAATCAGCATGCGCTACCCAGGTACTTAACCAAAAAATGAGCTGGCTCCTAAGCTTACATGCTTTTCCAAATAAAGATACAGAGAGAATTAATAAAAATTGATAATAGAAAGAAATGTGCTTAAAATTGCATGCTCTATCTGAATCATGAAAGAAAAAATGTGGGTTTCATATCCCTTAAACAGGTCTTATAATTGTTCTCTAATTTAGGAAAACTCCAAATTAATTGACAAAATCAATTATAAAAAGTGTTGTGTTTGTATCTATTTATAAACTAAAGCAGCTAAACATACATACAAATGCTGTTATAGTTTCCGTTTTTAGAAATGTAAAAGAAGTGACACAATTTATTCAGCTCTTCAAACAATGCAGCAGCACAGATAGTTTCTAGGTATTCTTAATAAAACAGAATGTGAAGAACTAACAATTATGAGAGGTTGTCTGTACATATTTCATAACATTACTACTAAATTTAAGGTCAAACTAACGACCCTGTGTGGTACAAAAATAAGCATCTAAGCCCTAAGGGACAGTAAAGGGAAAGGAATTTTCTGCAACAGCAGGCAGAACTTGAGCTTTATAATATTTGCAGAGACAAATTAGACATTTGTAACTTATCATTAGAGAAGTTCAGTTGATCCCTTTTTATGCAATAATTATCGAGGAGTAACTGAAATATAGATGCACTGATGTTTAAAAGGTCCAGCTGGTGCACCAGAATGTGTGCGTTTAATACAACACACATTTATTTATTTATATATATATATATTATATATACATACATACACACACACACATATATATATATACACTACACACACACTATTTTATACTGTATGTATATATATATATATATATATATATATATATATATATATATATATATATATATATATATTAGATTGATTCTGTAATGGTTTTCATTACTATTAAACAAATATTCTAAAATGTGCAACGTAAACCATTGTTTTTAAAAATAAAATACAATTTACTTCTATTATCAAATTTACTTTGTTTTCTGGGTATCCTTTGTTGAAGAGCATAACTATATATGACAGTGTTTGCAATGTAGGGTTCTGAGCCTACCTAGGTGTGCCTACCTAGCATACTAAACAAAGTAAAATTTATAATAGAAATAAATTGGCAACTTTTTTAAATTTGCTGCATTCTCTATGAAGTTTTATTTTTTTTATTTTTTTTATTTTCATGTTCCTTTAAAAGGGATAAGAAAACAGAGCTCTTTCTTTCATGATTCAGATAAAGCATGCCATTTTTAACAACTTTCAAATTTACTTAAATTATCAGATTTGCTTTTATTGTTTTGGTCTCCTTTTTTGAAGGAGAGACCTAGCTGAATACATTGAGCAAGGTTTATCATTCATTTTTCTCCCATATTTGCGCCTAAATATACGCTTGAGAATGAATGCTCTTATTTATCATTTAAAAATGCGCCTATACTTGGGCAAGTTTGACTGTAAATTCTGCTACTTGTCTGGCTTTTGCCTAGGCGCACAGGAGCACAAAAAGGGTTTAAAATTACATTGTCTAAGTTGTATTTTTATAGTACCCCTTATCAAATCTACTAGTTACATATTTATCATTCTATAGAGAACTTATAGGGACAAACACCCACAATTTTTTGTTGTTCAAAAGATAGATAACCCCTTTATTACCCATTCCCCAGCTTTTGCATAACCAACACTGTTATATTAATACACTTTTTTACCTCAGTGATTAACTTGTATCTAAGCATCTTCTGACAGCCCCCCCTGATCACATGACATTTTATACCTACTATTGACTTTAATTTTAGCCTATTAGTGCAGTGTCTGCCCCCAGCGTGATCACGTTATCTATATGGCTCACATGAACTAGCTCACCCGTGTTGGGAAAAGCAAATAAAAAAAGCATGTGATAAGTGGCGGCCTTCAAGGGTTTAGAAATTATAATATGAGCCTTCCTAGCTTTAGCTTTCAACTAAGACTACCAAAAGAACAAAGCAAAATTGGTGATAAAAGTAAATTGGAAATTTGTTTAAAATGACATGTCCTATTTAAAACATGAAAGTTGTTTTATGGACTTGACTGTCCCTTTAAAGTTCCTCCTACACAATGCGTGCACTGAAGTTCTCCCATAAGTATGTGGAGCTTGTGTTGTGTGCATATCACGGAGTTCTTCTTGATGTCAGCAGGAATAATAATAACACTTCACTTATAAGCTTTATTTTATTCATGGATATTACAGTAAAAACTATAAGGTAAGCTTGTCATAATGCTGTAGCACTCTTTAAACAATAGAAATCTCTGGAAACGTGAACTGGACATTTCTTCCCATTTTCAATAGTGACAGAAGCCATAAAAATATGTTTGCAAAAGTGCGCAAAAATAAGATACAAACAAACGAAAAAAAGTAAACAATATGCTTTGGTTTTATGGGTATTTCCTGTAAGCAAGATTTACACTTAAAGGGACACTGAACCCAAATTTTTTCTTTCGTGATTCAGATAGAGCATGCAATTTTAAGCAACTTTCTAATTTACTCCTTTAATCAAATTCTCTTCATTCTCTTTGTATCTTTATTTGAAATGCAAGAATGTAAGTTTAGATGCCAGCCTATTTTTGGTGAACACACTGTGTTGTTCTTGCTGATTGGTGGATACAATTCACCCCACCAATAAACAAGTGCTTTTCATGGTCCTGAACCAAAAAAATAGCTTAGATGCCTTCTTTTTCAAATAAAGATAGCAAGAGAACGAAGAAAAATTGATAATAGGAGGTAAATTAGTAAGTTGCTTTTAATTTGCATGCTCTATCTGAATCCACGAAGAAAAAAATTGGGTTCAGTGTCCCTTTAACTTGAGACTTATTTCAATGATAAATTAGGCGCATATGCTAATTCTACTGGAGAAATTTAGCATTACTGAGCTTGAATGAATGCAGAATGAGGAAGAAAATTTCTAAAAAAAATAAAAATAAAATAACTAAAAAACTATTTTTTTTTTTTTTTTTAAAATGGGCGCTTCAACAAGGATACCAATAGAATGGAGCAGCAAATTCAAAATGCTTGTCTGTAAAATGTATTTATTTATTCATTCCTTTTCATACGCGACACATTTGTATAGTTGTAGACAAAACTCTGCTTTTGCAGGTCCTTTTGAGGGAGGTATTTTTTGCAGGTTTTCTTCCCCATAACTGTAACTTTGTTAGAGTAGGGAGTTTGTCAAGGCCTGCCCTTTGTTTCTGCTGGCAGTTGTTTGTGTTATGTGTCCCCTGATTACTGTTTTATGAACAGACTGTAGCAATTACCTTTTTTTCTGCAGTTTCAGGACTAGTGATTTAGAATAGGTCAGAAATTACCCAATGAATTCAAGGCCTGCCAGAAGGGTGTCAGTCATTTACTATAAATTACACTGTAGTAGGCATCTTGAAGATAAAACTATGTGTAACATGCGTAAATAAATTACTGATTAGTCTTATTTAACAGAAAAGAAACTAAGGCCTATGTTGTATATAAGAACATTGTCATAGTTATATAGTTAGTAGGCACGTGCATTCAGTGATTCGTTTTATAAACAAATGCCAAATATGGCCACAGGTAGCCACATTCGATTCTCTTTGGAGCCAGATTAATTCTGTGCAAGTGCAACACACAAAGATCTGTGCAAATCCCGATCTTTGTATCCTGCACTTTCACAAGAATAAATCGGCTCAGAAAAAAATCAGAATCTCGCTATGCCCGGCCCCTATTTGGCATTTGTTTAAAAAGCAATCACTGAATGCAAATGCCTAATAGTCAATTAAGGGTTTTATCAGCCTCTAACTCATGTAGAACTTGCCATATTTCCATATATTCTATCATGTCATGTAAAGTTGGGTACCTCTGGGGCAGAATTATCGGTTATTATATAAAATGTTAACACTAGTTCTGTTTTCAAGAAACAACATGTAATTTATAACATCCTTTTTTACTCCAATTAGTATTTCACCTACTGCATATTTCTTACGTGGATTCAGAAAATACATTGCTCTTGCATTGCATTCTTCTAAATGTCATGTTTATGAGAACCTAGATAGAATGGTTTGACGTTAAAAAAGAAAAAAGCCCCCCAAAAACAAACTACTGCGGTTTGGATTCTAAGAGCATCCTGAATGTGTAATGAAATAAAGGGACATACTTTATATTAATGCATCTTAGACATTTTATTTATTGCATTAATCCCTTGCAGGTGACCCCTACCAGTAGAATTTGAATAATTTATACATGTGTTTTTGTAGCAAAAATGCCCCTATTCCTACATCCCTACTTCCTAGCCTAAACCTTTACGAGCTGGGCATACACAATGCCAGTCATGTGCTTGTTTGTTGTACACACCTTAAGGGACATTCTAGTCAAAATGTAAATGCACATAGATGAATTACATCTTTGAATAGAAACATATTTGCACTATACATGTATTGGCAAAAATGTTTCTAGTAACAGTTATCACTGTTTTAATGGTAACATTTTTCTCTGCACGTGAAGCTAGCTAGATATTGTCACTGCACCCGCATTTTAAATACTGCAAGCTGCTCAGAGCACCACTGGGGCTTGTATCATGTCAGGCAATTAACAAATTAAGTCAATTCCAGATGTGGTACAAGCACCTTAGGACTCTGAGCGAGGTGCTGTATTTAAAAATGCTGGTGCACGGTGCATACTTTTAAAACAGCTATTGCTTTTATTAGAAGAATTTTTGCGAATACATATATATTACAAAATGTTCTATTCAAAACTGAAATGCATCCATGTGGATTCCAATTTTGTCTGGAATGTCCATTTAAAGAAGAAAAATAAACTCAAAAGATATAAGGAGGCAAGGTAGGATCTCACAATGGATCTGCAGACCATGAGTGGTGTAATCCAAATAAAGCCATGCAATGTTTATTTTATAGTGGGGGCAGACAAGTTATGCAAAGTCCAACAAGGCACAGGTTGCAGATGTCAATACTTAAAGTCTATTCAAAATTAAAACTTGCATGAATTAGATAGGACATGCAATTTTAAACAACTTTCCAATTTACTTTTATCATCAACTTTGCTTTGTTCCCCTTGGTGGTATTTTTGAAAAGCTAACCTAGGTAGGCTCAAACTGATTTCTAAACCGTTGAAACCGCCCTCTTAGCTCAGAGCATTTTGAAAGTTTTTCACAGTTAGACAGTACTAGTTCATGCTGTGTCATATAGATGACATTGTGCTCACTCCCGTGGAGTTATTTAGGAGTCTGCAAGGATTGGCTAAACTGCACGTCTGTCAAAAGCACTGAGATAAGGGGGCAGTATGCAGATGCTTAGATACAAGGTAATTACAGAGGTAAAACATATATTAATATAACTGTGTTGGTTATGCAAAACTGGGGAATGGTTAATAAAGGGATTATGTATCTTTTTAAACAATAACAATTTGGTGTAGACTGCCCCTTTAAACATGAACAATCCACATTTTTTTATGTTTTTAACCTCTGACCCCTTGGTGAGCAAAGATGGTTTCTGGAAATGCTTTGTTTATTTAGGTGTATGTAGATAGCTGGAATTAAGGAAGACCATTTAGATCATAGTAACCCTGAGGAAAGCGTCATTTGGAATATGTAATTTGTCATCATTTAATAAAATATCAGGTGTAGAGTGGAAGAGAAGAATTACAAACAGTTTGGAATATTTTCACTTATTTTTATAGTTAACATGGTATCTCAAAATCCAAAGGAGACAACTCAGACTCTTGACAATTAAAAGTAAGTGAGTGTTACCTACAAAGAGAATACATTTATTTATAATGCAAAAAACTATACTGTGGAATTTGTTCTAAAACACAACATATATAACATTGTATAACAAATGAATTCAAAGAGGGCAGTGTCCCAGGAGGAAATGGTCAACTGCCCTTTGAAATTTCTGCAGATGTGTTGGTCGGTAGTAGTATGTTTGTACTAACTATACTGTGCTAAAGATAAAAGAACTGGCAGAATGGCACTTTCTTCTCCAGCTTGAGAAAGGGGGCCCGGAGCCCCGAAACGTTGCTCTATGAAAAGGTTATACAGTACCTTGGAGTGCTGCCTTCTTTTTTGTTTTTCTATATGTTACTCCGGATCCTTGAGGGGGATTAGAAGGTTTGAGCACCCTGATTAATATACACTGTGGAAGTGTTGAATGGCAATTGTATAACATAAGCTGGAGTGCTGATCTGTATTTTATACTTTCTTCTCTAATACTAGCAGTGGCTCATATAATTTATATGACTAAGATCTGCAACATTATAAAAGCCATTATAGAATGACAGATCAAGGCTTTTTTCCATGTTACCCCTTCATGGTTAAATAAATACAATTTATGTCATATGTTGAAGTTGTTTTAAAACAATTGTTTTAAATAAAAAAATAAAAAAAGAATTATTTTATTTGTCCATCTTTCATGAAAAGATTAGTTATCGTTGTAGATGCCTCAGGTTACATTGTTATACAATTATTAGTGATCTGTAAACAGTGACATGTCATTTTATAAAGTAGTTGTAGTAAGCGTGGGTGTTGAATGCAATTCACAATCTGGAGATAAATGCTAAATTCATTAAAAAAAATCCTGTGTCTTTCTATACACAGAATAAATTAAAACCTAATAACATGCAGAGCCTTCAACCGCAGGTTATTTTTAATGTGCATCACACCTCACAGTACTGTAATCCCCCCCTTTTGGCATAAACAAATCATAGAAGCACATAGCTGTCGTATAAAATCTTTTAAGAACTTACATAGAAGCTCACACTTTAGCACTGCCCCCTTTGAAAGGGGCTAAGAAACCAGGAAGAGCAGACACTCTCCGGCATATGAAAAGACCCCATTACACAAAAAACCACCCAGCAGGAATCTGTAGACTGGAGCCTACATCCTGATACTTTGGGGCTTGGTTAGAATCTGAAAATCAGTACAATGTTATTAAAAATAAACAAAACTATACATTGTTACAAAACATTCCCAGATGGGCTATATAAATGGATCCATCTAAAAAACATTTATGCAAAGAAAAATCCTAGTGTACAATGTCACTTTTAAGCTCCAGCTTAGTTTAGTTCAAATCTGTAGCTGTTTAAAACAAATACAGCAAGAGTATATGTCAGGGATGCAGATTTCAAGCCAGGCTCCTTATCAGAGGCGCTCGGGGCTTGCCTCAGTTGTGAAACCCTTTATTCTATCAAACCCTAATAATAAATAATATGCTCTTCTGAATATGACTGATGCAGATAAAGCTTGGAACCACTAGGAAATCAGACAGACTGATTTTTTTTTTTTTTTAGGTGCTAGAAAGTTGCTACAAAATTCCAAATATTCTTTAGCAATATGGATCTCTATAGTCCAAAGATATTGGACTCATTAAACTCAATAGTCAGCAGATTTCTAGGCCTATTACCATACAACTTCAATAGTACATTTGGTAGAAAGGCCTTTAGAGACATTTGCAGCAATATTGTGAGCCCTTGCCTTCATATGGCCCTAATCAAAACTATTATAGTTCTATGCAAGTGATTTTCTTCACACTCAAAGTCAGATACATAGGGAGGTCAGCTGAAACTGCATACATTTTCTTATGTGCATGTGTCTCTTACAGTCATTTTGGGGTCAGATCACTTTCTCATCCTTCTATCTAAACAGGTTCTGCTTGGACTATATAAAAATTACCCAAACAGAGGTGGGGCTCTTAACAAATGTTGTGTTCCCAACACTTCAGACAGAGATATTTCTGTCTGTAGTAATAGTCCAGGATCATATTCCCAAACATAAGAACATAAACTTGTATCAATAGTAAGCCTCTCGTCATTCCTAAGCCCTGATGCATGAAATGGTTTCTCCACTAGAGCTGTAGTATAACACTAGATCCAAATATTACACACTGCACTCTCAAAAAAATGTATACAACACAAGTTAGCTAGACATCATTTAAAAAAATGTAATATTTAATTATAACCATATTAAAATCGTGAGGAAACTGAAAAGAAAATTAAACGAGGAAGCTAAGCAAACAGAAGCATACATATTTGAACAAGTACGATCGATTTTTACTTCAATGGGCTAGGAAATTGATTGGCAAGTATAAATCCTGTGCCTTTTTTATTATTTCCATTTTTATAGAGCAACTATTTATAAAACAGATACATACCCAAAACGATACAAGTCAAAATGGATTACCAAGGCCCACGGGTTTTTGTTGCAATAATTGGCTTCTTAAAATAAACAATCAAGAGGATCCTTGTGATCCTAATTTAGACTTGAAGGCAAAATAGTTGTAATTAGACAGACATTTACTTGTCATACCATACTTACATATCAACATTTTTCCCCCTAATGCCCACCTCGAAGAACGTCTCCCCGCTTTAAGTGCATACATTATTATTTTTATATACGATGATTTTTGATGTTGCCTTACTTTCCTATATTGATGTTATTTTTACTTGTTTTAATGATATTTCTACTCATTCTCCCTCAATGTAAATATTGATCATCATATATCATCCTTATGCGGGATTTGGTTGGATAATTATGTTTATCAAATAACCAACTGATAACAAAAAAGCAATGAATAAATTGTGGGAGAAGTTTAGGAACTCCTTTTGACTACAATGTGTTTTCTTTCATGTAATTCGCACAGAGTCAATGAGCCTAGTGACGTATGGGATATACATTCCTACCAGGAGGGGGCAAAGTTTCCCAAACCCTCAAAATGCCCTATAAATTACACCCCTCACCACACCACAATTCAGTTTTACAAACTTTGCCACGATGGAGGGTGGTGAAGTAAGTTTGTGCTAGATTCTACGTTGATATGCGCTCGCAGCAAGTTGGAGCCCGGGTTTTCCTCTCTCAGGGTGCAGTGAATGTCAGAGGGATGTGAGAAGAGTATTGCTATTTGAATGCAGTGATCTCTTCTACGGGGTCTATTTCATAGGTTCTCTGTTATTCGGTCGTAGAGATTCATCTCTTACCTCCTTTTCAGATCGACGATATACTCTTATATATACCATTACCTCTGCTGATTCTCGTTTTCAGTACTGGTTTGGCTATCTGCTATATGTAGATGAGTGTCCTGGGGTAAGTAAGTCTTATTTTCTGTGACACTCCAAGCTATGGTTGGGCACTTTGTTTATAAAGTTCTAAATATATGTATTCAAACATTTATTTGCCTTGACTCAGAATGTTCACCTTTCCTTATTTTCAGACAGTCAGTTTCATATTTGGGTAATGCATTTTTTTGATTTATTCATTTTTTCTTACCTTCAAAATTTGACTCTTCCCGGTGGGCTATTAGGCTCACGGGGGCTGAAAATGCCTCATTTTATTACGTCATTTTTGGCGCGGGACTTTTTTGGCGCAAAATTCTATTTCCGTTTCCGGCGTCATACGTGTCGCCGGAAGTTACGTCATTTTTTCTGACGTTATCTTCGCGCCAAAAATGTCGGCGTTCCGGATATGGCGTCATTTTGGCGCCAAAAACACTTTAGGCGCCAAATAATATGGGCGTTCGCTTTAGTCTCCTCAATTATTTACAGTCTCATTTTTTATTGCTCTCTGGTTGCTAGAGGCTTGTTCTTGGCATTTTTTCCCATTCCTGAAAACTGTCATTTAAGGAATTTGATCACCATTTTGCTTTATATATATGTTGTCTTTTTCTCTTACATATTGCAAGATGTCTCACGTTGCATCTGAGTCAGAAGATACTACAGGAAAATCGCTGTCAAGTGCTGAATCTACCAAAGCTAAGTGCATATGCTGTAAACTTTTGGTAGCCATTTCCTCCAGCTGCTTGTTTGTATTGATTGTCATGACAAACTTGTTAAAGCAGATATATTTCCTTTAGTAAAGTACCATTGCCTGTTGCAGTTCCTTCAACATCTAAGGTGCAGAATGTTCCCTGATAATATAAGAGATTTTGTTTCTGAATCCATAAAGAAGGCTATGTCTGTTATTTCTCCTTACTAGTAAACGTAAAAAATCTTTTAAAACTTCTCTCCCTACAGATTAATTTTTAAATGAACATCATCATTCTGATTCTGATGACTCTCCTGGTTCAGAGGATTCTGTCTCTGAGGTTGATGCTGATAAATCTTCATATTTATTTAAAATGGATTTATTCGTTCTTCACTTAAAGAAGTACTAATTGCTTTAGAAATAGAGGATTCTGGTCCTCCTGATAATAATTCTAAACGTTTGGATAAGGTATTTAAAGCTCCTGTGGTTATTCCAGAAGTTTTTCCTGTTCCTAATGCTATTTCTGCAGTAATTTCCAAAGAATGGGATAAATTCGGGTAATTCATTTACTACTCCTAAACGTTATAAGCATTTATATCCCTGTGCCGTCTGACAGATTGGAATTTTGGGACAAAATCCCTAAAGTTGATGGGGCTATTTCTACCCTTGCTAAACGTACTACTATTCCTACGTCAGATGGTACTTCGTTTAAGGATCCTCTAGATAGGAAAAGTGAGTCCTTTCTAAGAAAAAGCTTATCTGTGTTCAGGTAATCTTCTTAGACTGCTATATCTTTGGCTGATGTTGCTGCAGCTTCAACTTTTTGGTTGGAAACTTTAGCGCAACAAGTAACACATCGTGATTCTCATGATATTATTATTTCCTTCTACAGCATGCTAATAATTTTATCTGTGATGCCATTTTTGATATTATCAGAGTGATGTCAGGTTTATGTCTCTAGCTATTTTAGCTAGAAGAGCTTTATGGCTTAAAACTTGGAATGCTGATATGGCTTCTAAATCAACTTTACTTTCTATTTCTTTCCAGGGGTAACAAATTATTTGGATTCTCAGTTGGATTCCATCATTTCAACTGTTACTGGTGGGAAAGGAACTTTTTTACCACAGGATAAAAAATCTAAAGGTAAAAGTAGGGCTAATAATCGTTTTCGTTCCTTTCGTTTCAAACAAAGAACAAAAGCCCTGATCCTTCATCCTCAGGAGCAGTTTCAGTTTGGAAACCATCTCCAGTCTGGAATAAATCCAAGCCAGCTAGAAAGGCAAAGCCTGCTTCTAAGTCCACATGAAGGTGCGGCCCTCATTCCAGCTCAACTGGTAGGGGCAGGTTACGTTTTTTCAAAGAAATTTGGATCATTCTGTTCACAATCTTTGGATTCAGAACATTGTTTCGGAAGGGTACAGGATTGGTTTCAAGATGAGACCTCCTGCAAAGAGATTTTTTCTTTCCGCTATCCCAGTAAATCCAGTAAAAGCTCAAGCATTTCTGAAATGTGTTTCAGATCTAGGTTGACTGGAGTAATTATGCCAGTTCCAGTTCTGGAACAGGGGATGGGGTTTTATTCAAATCTCTTCATTGTACCAAAGAAGGAGAACTCTTTCAGACCAGTTCTGGATCTAAAATATTGAATCGTTATGTACGAATACCAACGTTCAAAATGGTAACTGTAAGGACTATCTTGCCTTTTGTTCAGCAAGGGAATTATATGTCCACAATAGATTTACAGGATGCATATCTGCATATTCCGATTCATCCAGATCATTATCAGTTCCTGAGATTCTCTTTTCTGGACAAGCATTACCCAGTTTGTGGCGCTGCCGTTTGGCCTAGCTACAGCTCCAAGAATTTTTACAAAGGTTCTCGGTGCCTTCTGTCTGTAATCAGAGAACAGGGTAATTGTGGTATTTCCTTATTTGGACGATATCTTGGTACTTGCTCAGTCTTTACATTTAGCAGAATCTCATACGAATCGACTTGTTGTTGTTTCTTCAAGATCATGGTTGGAGGATCAATTTACCAAAAAGTTCTTTTGATTCCTCAGACAAGGGTAACCTTTCTGGGTTTCCAGATGGATTCAGTGTCCATCGACTCTGTCTTTAACAGACAAGAGACGTCTAAAATGATTGAGCTTGTCGAAACCTTCAGTCACAATCATTCCCTTCGGTAGCCTTATGTATGGAAATTCTAGGTCTTATGACTGCTGCATCGGACGCGATCCCCCTTTGCTCGTTTTCACATGCGACCTCTTCAGCTCTGTATGCTTGAAGCAATGGTGCAAGGATTACACGAAGATATCTCAAACCAATATCTTTAAAGCCGATTGTTCGACACTCTCTAACATGGTGGACAGATCACCATCGCTTCTAATTCAGGGGCTTCTTTTGTGCTTCCGACCTGGACTGTAATTTCAACAGATGCAAGTCTCTCGGGTTGGGGACGCAGTGTGGGGATCTCTGACAGCACAAGGAGTTTGGGAATCTCAGGAGGTGAGATTTCCGATCAATATTTTGGAACTCCGTGCAATTTCAGAGCTCTTCAGTTTCGGCCTCTTCTGAAAGAGAGAATCGTTCATTTGTTTTCAGACAGACAATGTCACAACTGTGGCATACATCAATCATCAAGGAGGGACTCCCAGTCCTCTGGCTATGAAAGAGTATCTCGAATTTTGGTTTGGGCGGAATCCAGCTCCTGTCTAATCTCTGCGGTTCATATCCCAGGTATAGACAATTGGGAAGCGGATTATCTCAGTCGCCAAACGTTGCATCCGGAGCGAATGGTCTCTTCACCCAGAGGTATTTCTACAGATTGTTCAAATGTGGGAACTTCCCAGAAATAGATCTGATGGCCGTCCCATCTAAACAAGAAACTTCCCAGGTATCTGTCCAGATCCCGGGATCCTCAGGCGGAGGCAGTGGATGCATTATCACTTCCTTGGAAGTATCATCCTGCTTATATCTTTCGCCTCTAGTTCTTCTTCCAAGAGTAATCTCCAAGATTCTGAAGGAATGCTCGTTTGTTCTGCTGGTAGCTCCGGCATGGCCTCACAGGTTTTGGTATGCGGATCTTGTCCGGATGGCCTCTTGCCAACCGTGGACTCTTCCGTTAAGACCATGACCTTCTGTCACAAGGTCCCTTTTTCCATCAGGATCTGAAATCCTTAAATTTAAGGTATGGAGATTGAACGCTTGATTCTTGGTCAAAGAGGTTTCTCTGACTCGTGTGATTAATACTATGTTACAGGCTCGTAAATCTGTATCTCGAGAGATATATTATAGAGTCTGGAAGACTTATATTTCTTGGTGTCTTTCTCATCATTTTCTTGGCATTCTTTTAGAATACCGAGAATTTTACAGTTTTCTTCAGGATGGTTTAGATAAGGGTTTGTCCGCAAGTTCTTTGAAAGGACAAATCTCTGCTCTTTCAGTTCTTTTTCATAGAAAGATTGCTATTCTTCCTGATATTCATTGTTTTGTACAAGCTTTGGTACGTATAAAACCTGTCATTAAGTCAATTTCTCTCCTTGGAGTTTGGAATTTTGGTTCTTGGGAGCTCTTCAAGCTTCTCCGTTTGAACCTATGCATTCATTGGACATTAAATTACTTTCTTGGAAAGTTTTGTTCCTTTTGGCCATCTCTTCTGCCAGAGAGTTTCTGAATTATCTGCTCTGTCTTGTGAGTCTCCTTTTCTGATTTTTCATCAAGGATAAGGCGGTGTTGCGAACTTCTTTTGAATTTTTACCTAAAGTTGTGAATTCCAACAACTTAGTAGGGAAATTGTGGTTCCTTCATTATGTCCTAATCCTAAGAATTCTAAGGAGAAATCGTTGCATTCTTTGGATGTTGTTAGAGCTTTGAAATATATGTTGAAGCTACGAAATCTTTCCGTAAGACTTCTAGTCTATTTGTTATCTTTTCCGGTTCTAGAAAAGGCCAGAAAGCTTCTGCCATTTCTTTGGCATCTTGGTTGAAATCTTTAATTCATCTTGCCTATGTTGAGTCGGGTAACAACTCCGCCTCATCGGATTACAGCTCATTCTACTAGGTCAGTTTCTACTTCTGGGGCGTTTAGGAATGAAGCTTAGGGTTGACCAGATCTGCAAAGCAGCAACTTGGTCCTCTTTGCATACTTTTACTAAATTCTACCATTTTGATGTATTTTCTTCTTCTGAAGCAGTTTTTGGTAGAAAAGTACTTCAGGCAGCGGTTTCAGTTTGAATCTTCTGCTTATGTTTTTCGTTAAACTTTATTTTGGGTGTGGATTATTTTCCAGCAGGAATGGCTGTCTTTATTTTATCCCCTCCCTCTCTAGTGACCTCTTGTGTGGAAAGATCCACATCTTGGGTAGTCATTATCCCATACGTCACTAGCTCATGGACTCTTGCTAATTACATGAAAGAAAACATAATTTATGTAAGAACTTACCTGATAAATTCATTTCTTTCATATTAGCAAGAGTCCATGAGGCCCGCCCTTTTTTTGTGGTGGTTATGATTTTGTATAAAGCACAATTATTCCAATACCTTATTTTATATGCTTTCGCACTTTTTTATCACCCCACTTCTTGGCCTATTCGATAAACTGAATTGTGGGTGTGGTGAGGGGTGTATTTATAGGCATTTTGAGGTTTGGGGAAACTTTGCCCCTCCTGGTAGGAATGTATATCCATACGTCACCTAGCTCATGGACTCTTGCTAATATGAAAGAAATGAATTTATCAGGTAAGTTCTTACATCAACTTAAGTTTTTTAATTGAATTAATCACTCACTCATTGAAGAAGGCCAATCCTGTGCAGATATGTGCTGGGCTTGATTTGAGTAGTAGGGGTAGATTTTAACAAGCAGCGGATGCTGCTTTCTACGCCTGAAGTTCTGGCTTGCCGGAAAACGTAAGTTAAGAAAGCAGTGGTCGCAAGCTTTTAGGTGGTGGACTACAATCATCCCGATCCGATCGGTTTGATTGACAACCCTCCTCTAGAGGCCAATTGGCCACGACATGTGCAGGTGGCAGCATTGCAAAAGCATTTCACAAGAAATGCTTGTGCAATGTGAGGCGGCATTTAGCGATGTTGGGCAGACATGATTCGCTATAGCAAATCATGTCCGCCCCGGCACTTGATAAATTGACCCGTAGAATAAACTTTTTTTTTCTGTGTATGCGGAGTATCTCGTCTCCTGTGAGTAGCTCCTTTCAGAAGCAGAACAATACTGCTGGCAATACTATTTCATGTATGGTTTTTCTTCTAGTTGTGAACTGATTCCAGGCACATATGAGTAGTCCTTCAAACAGAAACATTTATGCGAGTACCTATTTACAGTTTTGAAAGGTGGTTTATATACTTTGTTTTGTGTTTTTTCTTTTCCCTCTATGTGTAAGTATCCCCCTGCTGTGTACTCATTAAGTGCATTTCATGTTTGTTTTTTAAAATCTATTATTTATTTTGGCGTTATCACATAGGAGTAAATTTGCCCTGAAAGGATATTTTTAAAAAATCTACTGCTAGTAAAAATAAATAAATTAATAAGAGAATGCCATTCTTCTTCACACTTTGTCATCAGATGTCAATGTACTCACATTATGTACATAATTAAGTTTGCCACCTTTGTAAGAAAAAGGGGCAGGCATAATAAATAGATAATTAATCAACTGTACACTCATATCTGACATTACCTGGAAACAAAATCATTACTAATGAAATAAAAATAACCTGTGTTTCAAAATGGATGCTCTTAAAAGGAACAGAAATATCAGGGCCAATGAAGCTGCTACATTACAAATAATAATAAGTAATATGGCCTAAGTGAGTGAACATAATTTAATATTAAATCACAATGCATCTAAGAGATTACATATTGCTAAAAGTTAAAGTAAACCATGTGACAAAATGGACTTGTCTGTCATACAACTGCTGCTGAAGAAGAGGCACTGTGGGAGTGCTCTGTTTACTGTCAATGGAGGCCAGGTGGTATGGCTTATAACTGTCTAAATCCGCCGTATGGGTGGGGGGACTACGTACAGTGTCAAAGTGATTTAAAATATACAGTTTTTATTGTAATTTTGTCACTTTAAATGACTAGATGCTTATATCACAAGATATTTAGACTACATGGATAGCATGTCAGCATAAATCTTTAAAATATTAACTAAATTAGTTTAGTAGTATGTATTCATATGTATCCTCCTCCAATGCTTTAACAGTTAGATAGGATAGCAGGACTAGTCAGATGTATTTCGCTTGCATATGGCAACAAAAACTAATAATATCTAATGAAACTAACAGATAATTACTGCTACCATGGAAATTGCCTACACTAAAGGACAGACTCTCCTCTTTCACATGATGGTGTCTCATGTCGGTGTCTTTATTTCTGGCATCATTAATTTTCTAAAGACTCTACTGTTCAGGGATGCATAAAAACCTACATAACCCTTCTCATTATACCGTTTCCTCTACTCATTGCTATCCCCCTGAACCCCCTCCAGCAGGTAAGCCTAGAGTCAGCTGTTTGTAGATCACCTTCTTAAGAGCTGACAACAACAGTGGACTCTTGGCAGGGCCCTCTACCCATTTGATCCCTATAAATGTTTTGTTGTACTCCACCTTTGTTTATAGCACTGCGGAATCTGTTAGCACTCTACAAATAACTGATAATGATAAAAGGCTGCTGCAATTTCTGCCATTTTGTAAACAATTCACATGACCACTATAGGGTTGTGTGAACCTAAATTAGCAAGAAGAGACTTTTTCTCCATATTCAACGCTTGGTGTGAATTTGGTTTCATTAGTTTGCCTACAGCATCTTCAAAAATTCAAAGAAGTTTCCAACATAAGTAAAATAATGTGATTGCCATCATGTCAATAAAAATATCAGAACATATTTAATATATCGGCACCTGTGTCACAATAAATTATACATGAACAAAAAATATATATGCGTTTGTGTGTAAAGGTTCTGAGCAGCAACAGATTTAAAATAAAATAAAACTGACATTAAAAATAAAGGAAACAGTGCTTGGACAGCTTGATTTCTGCATCTGTCAAGTCTGTTGCTAAGCAACACTGTGTACACACCTCTACTGGGTGAGCAGGAACTTACTACCTTCCACATGCACTGTAGAGGGCTTGACTACTAAATCAAGTGACTAGATTCACAGAGAAAACCTAGGTTTCAACATGGCGACTCCTTTCGCATCCTGCAGGCAGTGGCTTCGCTGAGGACTTCAAAGTGCTTGTTTCTTTTACTGTTTTGTATCCCTTTAAGTCTGATCGCAAAATCCTTTTTCTGCCTTTTTATTTTGTTTTGTTTCTTGCTGCTTTTCATCCATTTCCACTTTTCCTTTCCAACCCAAATGCTGTATGAAGTCAACAAGTTGGGCAGCATATGTAAATCAAGAAATATCTGAGGGGAACTACAAAACAGGATACCCTAAAATCTCAATCTAAATAGGTCAGGGAGCATATTTCATTGATAAAACAAACTAAAACTTGTGAACTTTAAATCTATGGTGGATGGGTATGGAGCAGATATATGCTCACAGCTATACCACATCCTTTCCAGAGCCAATACAGCTGGAGGGGTTTAAAGGGACGTTGTGGTTAGATCAGAAAACGAAACCATGTGCAATGTACTCTGTTTTATCCCAGGTATGCTAAAGAGTTTAAATTTGTTTAGGGACAGCATTATAGAGAACATATATTACACATACACACACAGATGTACTGGGGTAAAAAAACAAGGTATATATTGCTACACACTGGAGTATTTGGAGTGTAAAATAAGAGAACCACAATCCTGTATTTGTTATAGTAACATATTAATCCCACAGCACCTAAATGTTTGGTAAATAAGCAAAAATGTGATTGTACAGTTTTTTAAAATTTCAAAAATCCTATTTGCAGCACTTTGTCAGCTGTAATGATGTTATCTCATTAAAAGAGATAAATTGACTAATGCTTTATCAAAGGCATCTGCTTCTTCTTTATTTCACGCTCTCAACAGAAGGGCTCTGAACAGAAGTACATTAAAATCAAATTGAAATCCAATGGAGATGCTTGTAGAGTGCCTTCCCAAGAAAGGTCTTCAAAACTGGAATGCTTCAATTCCTCTTTTTATTAGTGAAGCATTTAAAATCATATTACTCATTATGTTAACTAATTGCTTTTTTATTTCTAGGGTATAATTAGAATTCATTCTCTATACTTCAGATTAAAGGGACATAAAACAAAATGTTTTCTTTTGTGATTTAGACAGGGCATGCAATTTTAAATAATTTTCAAATGTATTTCTATTTTATTTGTTTTGTTTTTTTGTTGTTGAAAAGTATACCTAGGTAGGCTCAGAAGCTGCTGATTGGTTGCTGCACATATATGCCTCTTGTCATTGGCTTTAAGCAAGCTCCCAGTAGTGCATTGCTGCTCATTCAACAAACGATACCATGAGAATTAAGCAAATTAGATAATTGGAAAGTTGTTTAAAAATGATCTACGTGAATGATGAAAGAAACATTTTGGCTTTCTTGTCCCTTTAATATGCACTTTGTGCTGCTTCCCCGTACCTAGTGCCAGTCATGCCCAGTACCTAGAGAACGTTTCATTGCTAGACGTAAGCATGGCTGCTAGAATCTTTACTGCTTCTACACTAAAGACTTTAGTAGTCAAAAGTGGTTAAACGATAAGCTTTAACTTTATCCAAAAATCTGATCTAACAGGTTTCTCACTATAGTAGCTTACTTAGGCCTAGATTACGAGTGGAGTGCAAAATTGCATGGAAGCTTTGCTCTCATTAGAGCGTGCTTCCATAGTCTCCAATGGAAGTCTTGTTCTAATGCCTATAGTCACTGCAGTGAAGGTGGTAAGTAGTGCAACAATGGCCAGCAAAGTGTAAATATATATGTATATGATTATATACATATATATTTATGTGTTTATATATACACACACATATATATATATATATATATATATATATATATATATATATATATATATATATATATATATATATATATATATGGTGAGAAGATATATTTAATAATAATAATATATATATATAGTACACCCCTCACATTTTTGTAAATATTTTATTATATCTTTTCATGTGACAACACTGAAGAAATGACACTTTGCTATAGTGTAAAGTAATGAGTGTACAGCCTGTATAACAGTGTAAATTTGCTGTCCCCTCAAAATAATTCAACACACAGCCATTAATGTCTTAACCGTTGGCAACAAAAGTGAGTACACTCCTAAGTGGAAATGTCTAAATTGGGCCCAATTTAGACATTTCCCTCCCCTGTCATGTGACTCAGTGTTACAAGGGCTCAGGTGTGTTAAATTTGGTGTTATCGCTCACACACTCTCTCATACTGATCATTGGAAGTTCAACATGAAGATTGCTAAGACCCTGAAACTGAGCTGCAGCACGGTGGGCAAGACCATACAGCGGTTTCACAGGACAGGTTCCACTCAGAACAGTCCTCGCCATGGTCAACCAAAGAAGTTGAGTGCACGTACTCAGCGTCATATCTAGAGCTTGTCTTTGGGAAATAGACGTACGGGTACTGCCAGCATTACTGCAGAGGTTCAAGGGGTGGGGGTTCAACCTGTCAGTGCTTAGACCATATGCCGCACACTGCATCAAATTCGTCTGCATGGCTGTCATCCCAGAAGAAAGCCTCTTCTAAAGATGATGCACAAGAAAGCCCGCATACAGTTTGCTGAAGACAAGCATACTAAGGATATGGATTACTGGAACCATGTTCCGTGGTCCGATGAGACCAAGATACACTTATTTGGTTCAGATGGTATCAAGTGTGTGTGGCAGCAACCAGGTGAGGAGTACAAAGACAAGTGTGTCTTGCCTACAGTCAAGCACGGTGGTGGGAGTGTCATGGTCTGGGCCTGTATGAGTGCTGCCGGCACTGGGAAGCTACAGTTCATTAAGGAAACCCATGAATGCCAACATGTACTGTGACATACTGAAGCAGAGCATGATCCACTCCCTTCAGAGACTGGGCCGCAGGGCGGTATTCAAACATGATAACGACCCCAAACACACCTCCAAGACGACCATGCCTTGCTAAAGAAGCTGAGGGCAAAGGTGATGGACTGGCCAAGCATGTCTCCAGACCTAAACCCTATTGAGCATCTGTGGGGCATCCTCAAACGGAAGGTGGGGGAGCGCAAGGTCTCTAACCTTCAATCAGCTTCATGATGTCGTCATGGAGGAGTGGAAGAGGACTCCATTGGCAACCTGTGAAGCTCTAGTGAACTCCATGCCAAAGAGGAAAAAGTCTGTTGGACTACCCTGTCTTCATAAACTTTATCAAGCTTAGGAATAGTAGGTTCCTTTGGTAACTTCGGTTCCGGAACATCTAGAGTAGCCAACACCTCTTTTAATAAAAAGCATAAGTGCTTCATCCTAAACCTAATGCCTGGTTCCTCCGCAGCCGGAGATTTAGAGGCCGCAGATTCTGACCCAGAGAAAGAGTCCTCCGAAGTATCGGAATCCTCTGCATTAGCGGATAATCTAGATCTAGCTACATCCAACGGAGTAGATGACCCCTGGGAAGGATAGCAATGTTTAACCTTTCGCTTGCGCTTAGCAGTGCGACGTAAAGCACTGCAGGTCGCAGACACCACCGTTTGCAACTGATCAGCAAAATCTGGCGGTCACAGGGTCCCTCCCACTGGAGGATTAGTAGTGCACTGGGGAGCTGCATGTGTAATCGGAGATGATTGTAGGGAACGCACCTCACGGGACGGAGACCCCTCAGGTGGACAGCTCAGTGGTACTAAACATCTTATTTCTTTTAGATAGCACTTTTTTATCAAGGCATGTGAAACATAGTTGAGCAGGCAGGTATACCGAAGCCTCCTCACAAAAAACACAGGCATTAGATTTAGGTAAAGAGGGAGTACCCTCTAACGCATCAGAGTCCTCCATAGCTTGCGTCTTTAACAAGGACTATAGAAAATGTTAAATGGCACCTTTATACTCCCAATGGCCGGGGCACTCACCACCACCTATAAACCAGGCCCACAAAGAAACTGCTTTTGTCTCCTGCAACCGACGGTCAGGAAAAGGAAGGGAAGAAGCCACACCCGGTCACATGGAGTATCGTGCCGGACCACCCCTGCATCCAAGAAAAAGCACACCAATGAAATCAGGCTGCGCAGTAACCAAAAGAAGGAAAAACCTGACTGTTCCACATTGCCAGAGCCACATCTCACACATGCCGCAGCAAAAAACACAATAAAGCAATAATGTATACATCCCCCCCTGTTTAATAATCACCTTCCAGAGATATTAACCCTTGATTCTATACAGATATATAAAAAAATGAAACAATCTTACCAGAATCAACGCCGTGGAACAGGAACACGGCCTCTCAAGTTTAACAGTGTGTAGCATCGCTCCTGACATGGACTTGAGTGAAAAAAGCCAGCAGTAAAACTCGTCAACACCGATTGCTTAAGGAGCTTTTAATACGAGTCTGGATGGTTTTGCAGAAAGACTCTCCCTGCATCAGGCTGACAAGACTACTTAAACTCCAGTCTCATTCTGAAGAGTACTGCCCTCCATAAGAGACTACTCCAAAATTTTCCGACACTTCTCTGCCATCCTCCTGTGAAGAAAGGCAAAGAATGACTGGGGGATGAGGGGAGTGGGGGAGGTATTTAAAAGGATACTGAACCCAAATTTTTTCTTTTGTGATTCAGATAGAGCATGCAATTTTAAGCAACTTTCTAATTTACTCCAATTATCAATTTTTCTTAGTTCTCTTGCTATCTTTATTTGAAAAAGAAAGTCCAGAACCCTGGACAACACTTGTTTATTTGTGGATGAATTTATCCACCAATCAGCAACAACAGCCCAGGTTGTTCATCAAAAATGGGCCGGCACCTAACCTTACATTCTTGCTTTTCAAAAAAAAATACCAAGAGAATGAAGAACATTTGATAATAGGAGTAAATTAGAATGTTGCTTAAAATTGCATGCTCTTTCTGAATCACAAAATAAAAAAATTGGGTTCAGTGTCCCTTTAAGCCTTTGGCTGGGGTGTCTTTGCCTCCTCCTGGTGGCCAGGTTCTGTATTTCCCACAAGTAATGAATGAAGCCGTGGACTGTCCTCGTATTAGATGGAAATGACACTTTGCTTGAATGTAGTCACATGAAAAGATATAATAAAATATTTACAAAAATGTGAGGGGTGTACTCACTTTTGTGAGATACTGTACATATATATTTACAGTAAAAACACAGTCCCCATAGACTGCAATGTAAAGGCACTTTTCAGTGCCTTTTTTTTCTAACACCCCACCTCCCCTCACTTTAACCACTAAAAACTGCTTTGTGCAATTATTATTTATGCTACTTTTTTTATTTTTACAAAACAACATTACACTTTATTTTGGGGGCAATTGGGGGACATTTTTAAAATTAACCAGAGATCTGATCTCTGGTTAATTTTCAGAGCACTAATTGCTACTGTGAGCTGGCCGTAGCATTAAAGGGCCAGTAAACCTAGGAAATAATGTTATATAATTCTGCACATAGTGCAGAATTATATAACATTAGCTTAGCTCCAGATTTAAAAAGTGAATAGTTAAAAAGATATCACACAAAGAAAACAGAACACCGCTCTTGGCTCTACTGAGCGGGTCTGTTTTCTTTTGCTAAGCGCATCACGGGCACGCTGCTGTCTATTCACAGCGCGCCCAATCAAGCTATTAAAATCAATGTAGCTCGCTCCCGCTCTGGTCTGGTAGCGGGCTACATTGATAGTGCGATCGGACCAGCTGTGATTAGACAGCGTGCCCAGATGCGCTTAGCAGAAGAAAACAGACCCGCTCAGTAGAGCCAAGAGCGGTGTTCTGTTTTCTTTGCGTGATATCTTTTTAGCTATTCACTTTTTAAATCTGGAGCTAAGCTAATGTGCACTATGTGCAGAATTATATAACATTATTTCCTAGGTTTACTGGCCTTTTAAAGCAGCCACTTGTAACGGCTGGTTATTTATTGTGCGCTCTTAAATGGGTGAATTTGCCCGTTTATGGGTGCACGATAAATTAGCGCTCCACTAGCCCATAATGTTTTGATGGATATGCACCATTTACTATAAATATTGTTGTTGCCTATCAATAGGTTGTGTGAGGTTAAAGCTTCCAACCTGTGAATAGATCTCTTGTAAGAGCGGAAATAATTGTTTAGCTATTAGCTCCAGTTTTCCTATATCTATCTTTTCTGCCCATTTAAAGTTTGGGACACATCCTATCTTACTGTAATAAAGAAAGATCTGTGCAATTTTGATGAGATATAGAACAGTTGGTTGGGTTACAAGTTTCTGCATTTGCAACATCTTTTTTCAACTTAAAAAAGAACTATAGACTTATGAGTTCCTATAGTCACTTACATGTGTCCTTTTAAAGTAACATGAAACCCAATTTTTTTTTACCTTTTCAATTTACTTATTTTATCAAATTTGCTTCATTCTCATGGTATTCTTTGTTAAAGCAAAATCCATACACTACTGAGAAGTAACTGAACACACCTGGTGAGCCAATGACAAAAGGCATATATGTACAGCCATCATTTACCAGCTAGTTCCCAGTAGTGCATTGCTGATTCTGCGCCTATCTAGGTATTCTGTTAACAAAGGATACACAGAGAGCAAACTAAATGCGATAACAGAAGTAAATAAGAAAGTTGTTTAAAACTGTATGCTAAAGATGATTCATTAAAGGAAAAAAAAAATTAAATTTCAGATCTCTTTTAGGGTTTGTTATGCAACAGATGTGTGTAATGTACCATCACTTAGTTTACATAGTAACATAGTAGATGAGGTTGAAAAAACATAATTTATGCTTACCTGATAAATTTATTTCTCTTGTAGTGTATCCAGTCCACGGATCATCCATTACTTATGGGATATTCTCCTTCCCAACAGGAAGTTGCAAGAGGATCACCCCAGCAGAGCTGCTATATAGCTCCTCCCCTAACTGCCATACCCAGTCATTCGACCGAAACAAACAGAGAAAGGAGAAACCATAGGGTGCAGTGGTGACTGTAGTTTAATAAAATTTTAGACCTGCCTTAAAATGACAGGGCGGGCCGTGGACTGGATACACTACAAGAGAAATACATTTATCAGGTAAGCATAAATTATGTTTTCTCTTGTTAAGTGTATCCAGTCCACGGATCATCCATTACTTATGGGATACCAATACCAAAGCTAAAGTACACGGATGATGGGAGTGACAAGGCAGGGATTAAGCGGAAGGAACTACTGCCTGAAGAACCTTTCTCCCAAAAACAGCCTCCGAAGAAGCAAAAGTATCAAATTTGTAAAATTTTGAAAAAGTGTGAAGCGAAGACCAAGTCGCGGCCTTGCAAATCTGTTCAACAGAGGCCTCATTTTTAAAGGCCCATGAGGAAGCCACAGCTCTAGTAGAATGAGCTGTAATTCTTTCAGGGGGCTGCTGTCCAGCAGTCTCATAGGCTAGGCGTATAAAACTCCGAAGCCAAAAGGAAAGAGAGGTTGCCGAAGCTTTTTGACCTCTCCTCTGTCCAGAATAAATGACAAACAGGAAAGATGTTTGACGAAAATCTTTAGTAGCTTGTAAGTAAAACTTCAAGGCACGGACTACGTTCAGATTATGTAAAAGACGTTCCTTCTTTGAAGAAGGATTAGGACACAATGATGGAACAACAATCTCTTGATTGATATTCTTGTTAGAAACCACCTTAGGTAAAAACCCAGGTTTGGTACGCAGAACTACCTTATCTGCATGAAAAATCAGATAAGGAGAATCACATTGTAAGGCAGATAGCTCAGAGACTCTCCGAGCCGAGGAAATAGCCATCAAAACAGAACTTTCCAAGATAAAAGCTTAATATCAATGGAATGAAGGGGTTCAAACGGAACTCCTTGAAGAACTTTAAGAACCAAGTTTAAGCTCCATGGGGGAGCAACAGATTTAAACACAGGCTTAATTCTAACCAAAGCCTGACAAAATGCCTGGACGTCTGGAACTTCTGCCAGACGCTTGTGCAAAAGAATAGACAGAGCAGAAATCTGTCCCTTTAAGGAACTAGCTGATAATCCTTTGTCCAACCCTCTTGGAGAAAGGATAATATCCTAGGAATCCTAACCTTACTCCATGAGTAATTCTTGGATTCACACCAGTAAAGATATGTACGCCATATCTTGTGATAGATTTTCCTGGTAACAGGCTTTCGTGCCTGTATTAAGGTATCAGTGACTGACTCGGAGAAGCCACGCTTTGATAGAATCAAGCGTTCAATCTCCATGCAGTCAGTCTCAGAGAAACTAGATTTGGATGATTGAAAGGACCTTGTATTAGAAGGTCCTGTCTCAGAGGCAGAGTCCATGGTGGAAAGGATGACATGTCCACTAGGTCTGCATACCAGGTCCTGCGTGGCCACGCAGGCGCTATTAGAATCACTGATGCTCTCTCCTGTTTGATTTTGTCAGTCAGTCGAGGGAGCAGAGGAAACGGTGGAAACACATAAGCCAGGTTGAAGAACCAAGGTGCTGCTAGAGCATCTATCAGCATCGCTTCTGGGTCCCTGGACCTGGATCCGTAACAAGGAAGCTTGGCGTTCTGGCGAGACGCCATGAGATCCAACTCTGGTTTGCCCCAACAATGAATCAACTGAGCAAACACCTCCGGATGGAGTTCCCACTCCCCCGGGTGAAAAGTCAGACGACTTAGAAAATCCGCCTCTCAGTTCTCCACGCCTGGGATATGGATTGCAGACAGGTGGCAAGAGTGAGTCTCTGCCCAGTGAATTATTTTTGAGACTTCTATCATCACTAGGGAACTCCTGGTTCCCCCTTGATGGTTGATGTAAGCCACAGTCGTGATATTGTCCGACTGAAATCTGATGAACCTCAGTGTTGCTAACTGAGGCCAAGCCAGAAGAGCATTGAATATTGCTCTTAACTCCAGAATATTTATCGGAAGGAGTTTCTCCTCCTGAGTCCACGATCCCTGAGCCTTCAGAGAGTTCCAGACTGCACCCCAACCTAGAAGGCTGGCATCTTCCAATCTGACCTGCGAAAGGTCATACCCTTGGACAGGTGGACCCGAGACAACAACCAGAGAAGAGAATCTCTGGTCTCTAGATCCAGATTTAGCAGAGGGGACAAATCTGTGTAATCCCCATTCCACTGACTTAGCATGCATAATTGCAGTGGTCTGAGATGTAGGCGCGCAAATGGCACTATGTCCATTGCCGCTACCATAAAGCCGATCACCTCCATACACTGAGCCACCAAAGGGCGCGGCATGGAATGAAGAATACGGCAAGCATTTAGAAGCTTTGATAACCTGGACACCGTCAGGTAAATTTTCATCTCTACAGAATCTATAAGAGTCCCTAAGAAGGAGACTCTTGTGAGTGGGGATAGAGAACTCTTTTCCTCGTTCACTTTCCACCCGTGCGATCTCAGAAATGTCAGAACTATCTCTGTATGAGACTTGGCAATTTGAAGGCTTGACGCCTGTATCAGGATGTCGTCTAGATACGGAGCCACCGCTATGCCTCGCGGTCTTAGAACCGCCAGAAGTGAGCCCAGAACCTTCGTAAAGATTCTCGGGGCTATAGCCAACCCGAAGGGAAGAGCTACAAATTGGTAATGCCTGTCTAGAAAGGCAAACCTTAGGAACCGATAAAGATCTTTGTGAATCGGTATGTGAAGGTAGGCATCCTTTAAGTCCACTGTGGTCATGTACTGACCCTCTTGGATCATGGGTAGGATGGTCCGAATAGTTTCCATTTTGAAAGCTGGAACTCTGAGGAATTTGTTTAAGATCTTTAGATCCAAAATTGGTCTGAAGGTTCCCTCTTTTTTGGGAACCACAAACAGATTTGAATAAAAACCCTGTCCTTGTTCTGTCCGCGGAACTGGATGGATCACTCCCATTCCTAGGAGGTCTTGCACACAACGTAGGAATGCCTCTTTCTTTATCTGGTTTGCAGATTATCTTGAAAGGTGAAATCTCCCTTGTGGAGAAGCTTTGAAGTCCAGAAGATATCCCTGAGATATGATCTCCAACGCCCAGGGATCCTGAACATCTCTTGCCCACGCCTGGGCGCAGAGAAAAAGTCTGCCCCCTACTAGATCCGTCGCCGGATAGGGTGCCGTTCCTTCATGCTGTCTTAGAGGCAGCAGCAGGCTTTCTGGCCTGCTTGCCTTTGTTCCAGGACTGGTTAGGTTTCCAGGCCTGCTTAGATTGAGCAAAAGTTCCTCTTGTCTCGAAGCGGAGGAAGTTGATGCTGCACCTGCCTTGGAATTTCGAAAGGCACGAGAATTAGACTGTTTGGCCTTTGATTTGGCCCTGAAGGGAATGACCCTTACCTCCAGTAATGTCAGCAATAATTTCTTTCAAACCAGGCCCGAATAAGGTCTGCCCCTTGAAAGGAATGTTGAGTAATTTAGACTTTTGAAGTCACATCAGCTGACCAGGATTTGAGCCATTGCGCCTGGATGGCGAATCCTGAATTCTTAGCCGTTAGTTTAGTCAAATGAACAATGGCATCAGAAACAAATGAATTAGCTAGCTTAAGAGTTCTAAGCTTGTCAACAATTTCAGTCAACGGAGCTGTATGGATGGCCTCTTCCAGGGCCTCAAACCAGAATGCCGCCGCAGCAGTGACAGGCGCAATGCATGCAAGGGGCTGTAAAATAAAACCTTGTTGAATAAACATTTTCTTAAGGTAACCCTCCAATTTTTTATCCATTGGATCTGAAAAAGCACAACTGTCCTCAACCGGGATAGTGGTACGCTTTGCTAAAGTAGAAACTGCTCCCTCCACCTTAGGGACAAGTCTGCCATAAGTCCCGTGTAGTGGCATCTATTGGAAACATTTTTCTAAATATAGGAGGTGGGGAAAAGGACACACCGGGCCTATCCCATTCCTTACTAATAATTTCTGTAAGCCTTTTAGGTATTGGAAAAACATCAGTACTCACCGGCACTGCATAGTATTTATCCAGCCTACACAATTTCTCTGGCACTGCAATTGTGTCACAGTCATTCAGAGCAGGTAATACCTCCCCAAGCAATACACGGAGGTTCTCAAGCTTAAATTTAGAATTAGAAATCTCTGAATCAGGTCTCCCCGAATCAGAGACGTCACCCACAGACTGAAGCTCTCCGTCCTCAGGTTCTGCATATTGTGACGCAGTATCAGACATGGCTCTACAGCATCTACGCGCTCTGTATCTCGTCTAACCCCAGAGCTATCGCGCTTGCCTCTCAATTCAGGCAATCTGGATAATACCTCTGACAGGGTATTATTCATGATTGCAGCCATGTCCTGCAAAGTAATCGCTATGGGCGTCCCTGATGTACTTGGCGCCATATTAGCGTGCGTCCCTTGAGCGGGAGGCGAAGGGTCCGACCCGTGGGGAGAGTTAGTCAGCATAACTTCCCCCTCGACAGACCCCTCTGGTGACAATTCTTTTATAGATAAAGACTGATCTTTACTGTTTAAGGTGAAATCAATACATTTAGTACACATTCTCCTATGGGGCTCCACCATGGCTTTTAAACATAATGAACAAGTATCCTCAATTTCAGACATGTTTGTACGGACTAGCAATGAGACTAGCAAGCTTGGAAAACACTTTAAAGCAAGTTAACAAGCAATATAAAAAACGTTACTGTGCCTTTAAGAGAAACAAATTTTGACAAAATTTATAACAGTGAAAAAAGGCAGTTACACTAACAAAATTTTTAGTGTATGTAACAAGTCAGCAGAGCATTGCACCCACTTGCAAATGGATGATTAACCCCTTAATGCAATAAACAGATAAAAAAAAAAACGACAGACGTTTTTTAACAGACACAACAAAACTGCCACAGCTGAGCTGTGGATTACCTTCCCTATAAAGGATTTTGGAAGTCTTTTTAGCCCTTTAGAGATGTCCTGTAGTATTCATGGGACTGCTGAGGGAATCTGGATGATTCATTTTGTAATTTTAACTGCGCAAAAAAGCGCTAAAATAGGCCCCTCCCACTCATTATTACAACAGTGGGAAGCCTCAGTTAACTGTTTCTATGCAGAAAATAAGTCAGCCATGTGGAAAAATTATGCCCCAATAAGTTTTATCACCAATGTACCTCAAAAAACGATTAAACATGCCAGCAAACGTTTTAAACATCCTTTTTTAAAGAGTATGTATCTCTATTGATAAGCCTGATACCAGTCGCTTTTACTGCATTTAAGGCTTTACTACATTACTTCAGTATTAGCAGCATTTTCATAGTCAAATTCCATTCCTTAGAAAATTATTTTACTGCACATACATTAATAAGCCTGATACCAGTCGCTTTCGCTGCATTTAAGGCTTACTTACATTACTTCGGTATCAGCAGTATTTTCTTAGTCAATTCCATTCCTTAGAAAAATATTTTACTGCACATACCTTAGTTGCAGGAGACCCCGCACGCCATTCCCTTTCTGAAGTTACCCCACTCCACAGAATGTGTGAGAACAGCCACTGGATCTTCGTTACTTCTGCTAAGATCATAGAAAACGCAGGCAGATTCTTCTTCCAAATACTGCCTGAGAAAAAACAGCACACTCCGGTGCCATTTAAAAATAACAAACTTTTGATTGAAGAATTAATTAAGTATAAAACACCACACTCCTCTCACGACCTCCATCTATGTTGAGGGTTGCAAGAGAATGACTGGGTATGGCAGTTAGGGGAGGAGATATATAGCAGCTCTGCTGGGGTGATCCTCTTGCAACTTCCTGTTGGGAAGGAGAATATCCCATAAGTAATGGATGATCCATGGACTGGATACACTTAACAAGAGAAAAGACAGAAGTCCATCGAGTTCAACCTATACAAATCTTAATATACTTACAAAAAAGCTCCAGTTTATCTTAATTAATCCCATTAAAAAGGTGACCAATTTAACACAAGCAATCATATCCCTGAATTCTGTTTCTAGCCAGAAATGTATCTAAACCATTTTTAAATGTAACTATGGCATTGGCATTTACTACCTCCTCAGGTAATGAGTTCCACAATTTAATTGTTCTTACAGTAAAAAAAAAGTTTATGTTGGAGGAGATTAAATCTCCTGTCCTCCAGCCTTAAAAGGATAGTAAACCCCAAGATTTTATTTTATGATTCGGATAGAACATACAGTTTTAAACAACTTTCCAATTTGCTTCATTCTCTTGTTATCCATTACTAAAAATGACAGCATTGCACTACTGGCAGCTAGCTGAACACATATAGTTAGCCAATCACAAGAGACAAATGTGAGCAGGCACCAATTAGCAGCAGCTCCCACTAGAGTATGATATGTGCGTATTCATTTTTAAACAAGGGATACTAAGAGAACGAAGCACATTTGAAAATAGAAGTGAATTTAAAATAAGAATCAAGCAAGTTTAATTTTGACTTTCCTATCCCTTTAAATTGTGACCTCTTGTCACAGACTATTTTCTTGGAATAAACAAAGCTTCTGCCATCTCTGTATATGGGCCTTGAATATATTTATATAAAGTAATAATGTCACCTCTCAAGCACTTTTTTCTAGAGAAAACAGAGCCAGTTTGGCTACCCTCTCATCACAGCTTAAATTTGCCATTCCAATAAGCTTTGTGTCCCTTCTCTGAACTTTTTCTAAGTTTGCAATGTCTTTTTTCTTAGATTGGTACCAGAACTGCACTCCATACTCAAGGTGAGGTCTTACCTGCATTGTGCATCCATCTTTAGTTTGTATTCTATTACTACTCCCCAAATCCCTTTCCTCTTCTGTTTGGCTAAGTCTAACTCTAGTCCCATTTAAATAATGGATTACCTGCTTATTTTTACTTCTAAAATGTAGAACCTTGCCCATTCTTCTAATTTTTGTAGATCCCCTTGTAAAGAAAGTTCATCCTGCCCTGATCTAATGACCTTACACAACTTTGTATCATCTGCAAAGTCTGAAAAAGTAAAAACCTTGGTAAGATCAAATTGCAGTGGTGACATTAAATGTACTTTGATCATCAAATTTGTTTTGTTCTTTTGGTATTCTTTGTTGAAAGCTAACTCTAGGTAGGCTTCTATGCTAATTTCTAAGCCCTTGAAGGCCGTCTCTTATCTGAATGTATTTGACAGTTTTTTTCACAGCTAGAGGATGTTAACATTGTGCTCATCCCCGTAGAGTTACATAGTTACATAAGAGTCAGCACCGATTAGCTAAACTGAGATAAGGGGGCAGTCTGCCGAGGCTAAGATACAAGGTAATCAGAGGTAATAAAAAGTATATTAATAATACTGTGATGGCTATGCAAATATGGGGAATGGGTAATAAAACAATTATCTATCTTTTTAAAACAATAACATTTTTGGTGTTAACTGTCCTTTAAACCACTTTTAGT
The DNA here is from genome assembly GCF_027579735.1 of Bombina bombina. Taxonomy (NCBI): domain Eukaryota; kingdom Metazoa; phylum Chordata; class Amphibia; order Anura; family Bombinatoridae; genus Bombina; species Bombina bombina. The sequence continues at coordinate 570,333,769 of NC_069502.1, forward strand.
TTTACATTATAAAAATGGGGAAAAGGACAGTAGAATGATGATTTCAAACACAAATGATAAATACAAGTCCTCTGAGTCCATGTTAGAAATATCTGGGTTAGGCTTTATTTAGCAATATTATTGATGCACCTTTTAAAAACACTGTAGACATAGCAGGCTTTTGAGTTCCTTTTGTTTTTCATTCTTTTCTTTCTGCGCAATCCATACAGCTATTTTTAGCTTCACTCAGACCACTTCCAGCATGGCGTAATCCTTTCCTACGGCTGTCAAGATGGGAATATAGCAATGTGGTTTGAAATTATAGCAAAAGAGTTGAAAGACTACAATGGTATTTTGCTCTTCACTGATTTTTTCCCCCCTAAAATACTGGAAAGATTATTTCAACCTCATGTTGCTTTTTTTTGCAGTTAATTTTTTAAAACAATGTGCTTTATTTTTTAATATCAGCATGGTTGAGAGTTGTGACGCATCAACAAAAGCCAATACTGTACTGATGACATTCCACTGCTGGATTTTTACTAAAGCATTGGTGTCACTAACACTAACTGATCAATATTGATAAGTAATAAACTATTAGGTTTGGGGAGTTTATTCAGTTAGCCTTTCAGAGATTATTTAACTCTTTTGTTAAAGGGACACTAAAGTCAAAATAAAAAACTTTCATGATACAGATAGAACATGCAGTTTTAAGAGCCTTTCTAAATTTACTTCTATTATCAAATTATACATATTCTTTTGATATACACTTTCTGCGGCACCTGCTCCTACTGAGCATGTGCACAAGTTCATAGGGTATACGTATACTAGTCTGTGATTGGCTGATGTCTGTCACTTGATACAGGGGGCTGGAAAATGTGGGGAAATTACATTTATAAGAAAAAAAAATATTGCTTATATGAAATTAAGAATAAGTTTTATTGCATTGTTTTTATTATGCACTTGTTAATTATGCTATTCTACTGTATTTAGAGGTCTTTGAAAAAGAAACCAACAAGAGCAAGTTTACAGTTCTTTGTTTAGTCATTGAATAAATTTGCACACTGGCATCTTATAGGGGCCAGTTCTAATACTATGAGTTATGTTTGACGGTTAATTGTAATTTTCACACAAAATATGCCAATTTTATTTTGCTTATGACGCATAATGTAAAACATATATACATTTTTACAGATTCAATGTAAAGTATCTGTTATGAAGAAAACTAAGGGATTTTGAAGGCCAAAGTTTTTCAGTTCTTTGCTACCACCATGTTAGTAAGTAGTGTGCTTAGTCTGGATTCCATTGTGTGACCATTTGTCCGTTTACTGCTCTTTACCCATGTGCTAGGATCCAACAGACTACAGAACTTCTCAAACTTAAACACAGTCAACCCTCCCCAAGTCAATATGGATTTACATCTACAGTTGTTCCTGCCTTTCAAAAACTTATGGCCAGTGTTCATAGCACAAGCCTTAATCTAGGACATCAAACCCAAAATGCAAGGGGCCTTTATTATAATGTGGTGACTACCATCATGCTCTTCATACTATTTTTGAAAAAAAAAAAAAAATATTAGTTTAGGACAATTTACTATAAAGTGGTGTTTTTGTTTTTAATTATCAATATTTACTTACAGGGTCAGTGTAATCTTCTGCTCCATGTTGGAAATTATATGCCCATCATTAAAGTGACCCACACTTATTTCTAGGACATCCAACTTCATATATCTTCTTTGAGGAATCATCCACTAGCTGTGCATTCATCCTCCTCTCTAGCCTGAACAGATAGTAACCATGGCAACTACTAAAGGTGCCTCCACAGATTAGCAGCATCACTCAAACAGCACATACATCCACCAGTTGTGCAGTTCTCCTTGCCCTGCTTTTCTCTTAGTTCATTATACATAAGCGTCATTTTGTAAATGTACCAACTGTTTCACTTACAAGCTATAAACTGTCAGTGCCGAGATCATGCAGAGAGGAGTTCGGATTATTTTCATGTTGTCATTTATTAAAGGGACAGTACACTGTAAAATTGTTTTTATATGAATGTATTTTCAATGACTTGTTATACCAGCTTCAGAGTATAAAATTGATGAGAAATTGCATTTTTTGGTTTATTTGTGTATATGAAGTATCTGGTTTTGTGCTTTTAAACCACAGCCTATTACAATGGGTTGAGCATCAGGTAATATCAGATCTCATTATGTTATCACTTTTATTCACACAGACTTGCTTCATTATCTTATATCTGTTTGTAAAGCAAAGCTCAATACTTAGAAAGGACAATGGAACATTATCATTTTATTACTTAACTATCATGCCCCCCACTGAGAGTGTAATCTCTTCTGCTGACTGTGTTTACTTAGGCTATTCAATAAAATATACTCCAGTATAGAAACTTTCAGTATAGGTTGGGAAACCACAAGCTAAATCAGCTATTTCAAATGCCAAATTAGGGGTATAGGAGCCACTTGTAAACAAATTAATACACTCCAGCAGGTAAAATTAATCATTGGGAACAGTTTAAAGGGGAGAACATTTTTGGGTGAACTGTCCCTTTAATTAGAAAAGCAGCAATTGCGCAGAGTGCAATATTATGCTAAAAGTGAATTAGCGCAGGTGATTTGTCAGTGTATTTTTACTACAAATATAAAAAGGTGTGGTGATTTTAAATCGAGTTCTATAAAATCAAGGAAGAAAAATGCACATAAAGCAAAGAAAAACTAGTTTATAAACGAATACCAGTAACAAGATAAGGATTCTATAAACTCTTTAATAAGCTGTTTAGAAAAACCAATATTTATCTTGTTAACCATAAAGTGTTTTATAGTGTAAGTACAGTTGTGAAAGTACACTAATCACAGTGTCGGCAAGTTCAATATTTTGTGAAGCTCGATCAAAATAAACTTTTCTATGAATTTTCAAAATAAAAATCAGACTGTAATAAAATCATTACACTACTTTAACTTTAGAAACTATATAATATAAACTATAAAGCCAGAAAGCAGACAGTCTAGACTAGTGAAATACAATCTATTGCACTTGAAGCACTTCACTTACAGCTTAGTATTTTAAATTACCCTTTAAAATTATAGGAAGTGAACCACAGAAAAGGGGTTAATATTAATTGTATAAATGCGGAGGACATTAAACAAACGCAAATCCTACCATCCACATGGAGGATGCATCTAAAAAAAAAGATTATTTTAAGGCAGATAAAAAATAATTATTTGATTGCACTATTCCTAGCACATTATTGTGTGTAAGACCCCTGTAAAGCCATATTAACATAGGCATGCACCAATCTCTGCAGATAGAATAAACTCTGGAATATCTCTGCAGCATTGTATTGTGAAATAGTGTTATTTAATTCATTCATAATCAAAATGCGGCATTAGATGAGAGTTTAGTTCTCATGTGATTTAAGAACAAACATACATGTAATATGTGTCAGAATAATACAGTTCTGTTTAATCAGTGGCCTTATAAACCACACAGAGCAATATCAGAATGTTACAATTGATTTAATTAATGATAACCCACAGCCATATAACTTTTTTAAATGAGATGTTACTGGAATACTTTAAAGAAAACATTAGAAATATAGATTTTGTGTAATCAACAATGTGAATATAACCAGCTTATTGATTTCCTGCAACAAAAATCATCTTGGATAAATAGAGTAATTTAAATAGGTCCAGACCAGTGTAAACAGAGGTAGGCCCTTAGCTCTGCTACACATCAGTTTCCTGGCTTTGTTTTTTCGTGGAAAATCTAAACAAAAATAAACACTTTCTTGAGAACAACTAAAAATGAACAGCTAGATTCTAGACCTAAAGAAGTATTTAGCTTAAATATTCAAACCAGTAGAGGAAGAAAGAGCAAAAGAATAATATTACCAGGATTTATCCGAGTGTGGTGAAATGTGTAGTTACATTACAAAAGTAACTACTGTAGCTTTCATGTAGCTTTGAAATTATTCTTTTTATTTGTGAGAAATTAGCTTTTTTCTTCTTAAAAATGACCATGAACCAGTGTCGCGTGTAACTTAATTGCCAATAATAATGATCAACATTAACTCTATAAGAACCTGGTATCACGTTTTTTTTTACAGGAGCTTTACTGCGTACCTGTTGCACAAAGGCTGCTTTTGCATTAATGTTGCTTTTCTCACTACAACACTAGCAATAACTACACTATTAACCTACTCAAAGTTTTTTCAGTATATCAAACCACGCACACATATATATACATATAAATAAAAAACCACGCACACATATATATACATATAGATAAAAACACAAACAAAAATACATCTCCTGTGTAGAAAACAAGCAAAGAAACAGTGACTATACATTAGAAATTAATTTTTTAAACAATTTCTTGATGCACACGTCTGGTGTAAATACTTTAAAACCCCTGTCTATACACTTCCCTACATATATGTTTAAGTTTTCACCACCTGATGTCCAAGCACAAGATAGACAACTTTTGCCATGTGATATTAAAATACCAAAAATATGTCCTTGTTACACTGAGCCCACAATCGTCAACTTAACACTTTCTGATTGGTTGTGCTAGCCAATTAATATACAGAAAACATATATATTAAGAAGGAGCAATTGGCAAAGTGTTATCACATGGCCAGTCACAAAGGGGCCTTTCTAAAAGAAAGGGACCCATGGCTTATGTAGTAATAAGATATGTGGTTGTGTCACCACATAGCTATTTAAAGGGACAGGAAACACCCAAAATGTAATTTGGACAGAACAGCATTGCACTACTGGCATCTAGCTGAACACATCTAGTTAGCTAATTGCAAGAGACAAATGTGAGCAGGTACCAACAACAAACAGCTAGTTCCCACTAGTGTAGGGTATGTGCATGTTCATATGGATACCACAAGAACAAAGCACTCCTGTGTTTATGGCACTACAGTCCTATTTGACTGAACATATAGAAAATAAAGAAAAAACATAATTTATGCTTACCTGATAAATTTATTTCTCTTGTGGTGTATCCAGTCCACGGATCATCCATTACTTGTGGGATATTCTCATTCCCAACACGAAGATGCAAGAGGATCACCCACAGCAGAGCTGTCTATATAGCTCCTCCCTTAACTGCCACCTCCAGTCATTCGACCGAAGACAAGCAAGAGAAAGGAGAAACCATAAGGTACAGTGGTGACTGTAGTTTAAAGTTAAAAAATACCTGCCTTAAAATGACAGGGCGGGCCGTGGACTGGATACACCACAAGTGAAATAAATTTATCAGGTAAGCATAAATTATGTTTTCTCTTGTAAGGTGTATCCAGTCCACGGATCATCCATTACTTGTGGGATACCAATACCAAAGCTAAAGTACACGGATGAAGGGAGGGACAAGGCAGGTACCACTGCCTGTAAAACCTTTCTCCCAAAAATAGCCTCCGAAGAAGCAAAAGTATCGAATTTGTAGAATTTTGAAAAAGTATGAAGCGAAGACCAAGTCGCCGCCTTGCAAATCTGTTCAACAGAAGCCTCATTTTTAAAGGCCCAAGTGGAAGCCACAGCTCTAGTAGAAGCAGTCTCATAAGCTAAGCGTATTATACTTCTTAGCCAAAGCGAAAGAGAAGTTGCCGAGGCCTTTTGGCCTTTCCCCTGTCCAGAGTAGACAACAAACAAAGCAAATGTTTGACGAAAATCTTTAGTAGCTTGTAAATAATACTTTAAAGCATGAACCACGTCAAGATTGTGTAATAGACGTTCCTTCTTTGAAGAAGGATTAGGGCACAATGACGGAACAACAATCTCCTGATTGATATTCTTATTAGATACCACCTTAGGTAAAAACCCAGGTTTGGTACGTAAAACTACCTTATCTGCATGGAAGATCAGATAAGGGGAATCACATTGTAAGGCAGATAACTCGGAAACTCTACGAGCCGAGGAAATAGCTACTAAAAATAGAACTTTCCAAGATAAAAGCTTGATATCTATGGAATGAAGAGGTTCAAACGGAACCCCTTGAAGAACTTTAAGAACCAAATTTAAACTCCATGGCGGAGCAACAGGTTTAAACACAGGCTTGATTCTAACTAAAGCCTGACAAAATGCTTGAACGTCTGGAACATCCGCCAGACGCTTGTGCAAAAGAATAGACAGAGCAGAAATCTGTCCCTTTAAGGAACTAGCTGACAAACCTTTTTCCAATCCTTCTTGGAGAAAAGATAATATCCTGGAAATCCTGACTTTACTCCATGAGTAACCCTTGGATTCACACCAATAAAGATATTTACGCCATATCTTATGATAGATTTTCCTCTGGTTTGCCCCAACGATGAATCAATTGTGCAAACACCTCCGGATGGAGTTCCCACTCCCCCGGATGGAAAGTCGGACGACTTAGAAAATCCGCCTCCCAGATCTGTACTCCTGGGATATGGATAGCTGATAGGTGGCAAGAGTGAATCTCTGCCCAACGAATTATCTTTGAAACTTCCAACATCGCTAGGGAACTCCTTGTTCCCCCTTGATGGTTGATGTAAGCCACAGTCGTGATGCTGTCCGACTGAAATCTGATGAACCTCATTGTCTCTAGCTCCATGCTTGTCGAGAGTTGCAAGAGAATGACTGGAGGTGGCAGTTAGGGGAGGAGCTATATAGACAGCTCTGCTGTGGGTGATCCTCTTGCAACTTCCTGTTGGGAATGAGAATATCCCACAAGTAATGGATGATCCGTGGACTGGATACACCTTACAAGAGAAACATTGGCAAAGTAAAGTTGGTGTCATACTGTAACCTAGCTTATTCTAATAAACTTTGTGTTTTCAACTTTCCAGTCCCTAGAAGATTATCCATTATAGACACTGATGCATTTGTTGTCCTTGGTGATTACAATAATTATTTATTGTTACTGTGTGGAATTATGTTCTGAATTCCATTATCATTGTAGAGCGCAGACATATTCTGCAGCGCTATCAACACAGCAAAATATACAACAGTGACATTTTATAAGGGGCAATAATACACCAGTTTAATGGGTAGAGGGTCCTGCCGGTTTGTTGCCAACTGTTGTGGGTAACCTTGCATGGAGGTGATTTACAAGACAGCTGGACTCTTGAGCATTCATATTTACTAATGTAAATACAGGTCTACTGTTAAGCCTTGAGGAACATTTTTTTAATTTTTTTCCCCTAATAAATGTACTAAAGCACTTTGTACAAGTTAGTATCATATTTTATTTTGCACAATCTACCATAAATAAATGTAAATGAAAGCCATTTAAAAACAAATTTGAAAAACTGTAAAAAATGATTGTGTTTTTCACATATTAAGAGAACGTATGAGATGTCGCTTAGTTTTACCCTAGAGATAAATATATCATTGTAAAATCTGCAGCATGGCTTCTGTGCATTCAGTAGTTCATATGCCCTAGTTGAATCTTTGTCAAGAAAGCAGAAAAACAGTTGAGTACAGGCGATCTTATTGTACTGAACACATCATTATTTTGGAGAAAGATTCCCTTTTATAGATCGGTTCAGCTAGCACAACATACTGGCCCCACCTCTTTCTGTAAAATAGACATTACCTTATTCAAGAAAGAATCTATGCTGCATTCTTCTGTCTGGTTCTTGAAAGGATAATTTTCATGTAAGTTTAATAATGTTTGAAACAGGTTTAAGAGCGGCAGAGCAGTTATTTTTTTCTGGTCATAAGAGCCTCTATACCAGAGCTTTCCAAACTTTTTATGTTGGTGACACACTTTTTAGACCTACATAATTTCGTGACACAGTAATTTAGTTGTACTAGCAAACAAGAGGTTAAACTAACTTGCTTTAAGAGATACAGACACATACATAAATTATATAATAACGAAATGTATTTACAAGTAACAGTATGTATGTGCAAGAATTAAAAATAAGTTTAATAACACCAATAGCTACTTACTATTTTAATGGGATGTATGAGGTTGATGGGATGAACACAGTTTTTGGTGGAATATTAGATAAAGACACTCGCATTTTTAATCCATATATCAAGAGCAGGAGCAGCAATGCACTACTGGGAGCTAGCTGCAAAAAAACAAAACACTTTGACTTCTGACTTCAGCTCAGCGTTTAAGCTCTGCGAGTTGCACGGACTACTGCCCGCGCTGCAAACACACTGCTATCCCACTCACTGACTACACATGCAGTCACGAGCCGATTGAGGAGACTACATGTGCAGTCAGGAGCCAATGTGCCGCCAAAGTCCCAATGGGAATAGTTTCAGTTCCCACTGTGCTGCGGCAATAGGTTAAGATGATGTTGAACAATCATGTGTCAACCATGTGATATGCGTAGTAGGCAGGCGGAAAGTCGGAAACTAAAAACAAAAATTTTAAAAAATGTAAATTAAAAGAAATTAGTGCCTAAGCAGGGACACACCTACACACTGCCACCGACACACTAACGTGTCACGACACACAGTTTGGAAAGCACTGCTCTATACCCTGCAAGGAAACTCTATATTATATACAGGAACTGAGCTCCCAAAAATGCTTTTAGCCATGTCAGAAAAGAATGAAACAGGGCCGTTGAGCATTTGCATCTCTGAATTCCCAAACACACTTTATTAAAGAGGCATACAAATCCATATTTAAATGAAGGGCATTTGAAATTGCATGAATGTTTAAAGCAGTGCTCGACAAAACTGTTTTTAAAAATTAGGAGCCAGACAGTGGTATTTGTATATAGACATATGGAGAATAACCCAAAAAGTTAGGAGCCAAGGATAGAATTCTAGGAGCCAGCCAGGCTGGGTTTGTCGAGCCCTCGTTTAAAGAGACATTAAAACAGTAAATAAATGCTTGTTATAATTATGTATTCAACGCAAACAGTCTGAGAATAGCATGTAGATGAGAGAGAGAGAGAGAGAGAGAGAGAGAGAAAGAAAAAGAGGGAGAGAGAAAGAAAAAGAGAGAGAGAGAAAGAAAAAGAGGGAGAGAGAAGAGAGAGAGAAGAGAGAGAGAGAGAAAAGAGAGAAAAGAGAGAAAAAGAGAGAGAGAAAAGAGAGAGAGACAAAGAGAGAAAGAAAGAGAGAAAGAAAGAAAGAGAGAAAGAAAGAAAGAAAGAAAGAAAGAAAGAGCCCTCATTTAAAGAGACATTAAAACAGTAAATAAATGCTTGTTATAATGATGTATTCAACGCAAACAGTCTGAGAATAGCATGTAGATGAGAGAGAGAGAAAGAAAAAGAGGGAGAGAGAGAGAGAGAGAAAGAAAGAAAGAGAGAAAGAGAGACAGAGAGACAGAGAGACAGAGAGAGAGAGAGAGAGAGAGAGAGAGAGAGAGATATTTTTATTGTCTGTCTTAGATCTGTCCATAGCAAAAGAAACAAATACAGGGAAATCTTGGTTTCAACGTGATAGCACTCATTACTATATAGAAACATTAAATATTACAATTTCAAAAAAGGCATGTGCTAGGTCACGGTGGGTATTCAGTCATTATGTCAGCAGGGGCATAAACGAGGGAACAAATTGTGGTTAAAAAACAAAAACAAACCTTTACAAGATATGTGGCGTTTTACTTTGTTTATCATATACAGAGAATGTATGTATGAAATGTATTCTCATGTACAGAGAATTTCTGTATAAAAAGTATTCTCATTTATATCCACAAAAATAGTGATTCCAAATTGTCATTACAACTGAATACATCTAACTACGTTGACCATAAAAATGTTTACATTATTAAATGAAAAAATAAAAAACTAATGGGGGACTTAGTCTCACATTTGTGAAAGCTAAGTGTGCATGTATATTTTAAACCCCCCACACCAAATCCATTTCTAAGAAATCACTTAATTGCATCTCTCCTGCCTTTGTCTCCAAAGACTGCTCAACTTATTCTGCTCACTATATATTTTTGTGTAAATGATCTCACATGACTCAACAAATCCATCAGCCTACAGCAGGCCAAGTTCGGAGTCTTCCCAGGAGGGGAGGAGAAGAATTGCTTTGTGGAAAGGACCTGGAGCTCTGCCCTTTCTCTGGCTCAAATTACCCGCCTGTCAGGCTTGACAGATTTGGCTGAAAATAAAAGGAAACGGCCGTGAAAAGCAGATGAATGAGCTCAGCAGTTCCGTAGATAACACAGGCCTTAGTGTAGCCCAGATCTCCCAAAACACAATCTTTAAATGCCACGTAGATTAGCAGTAATATTGTACTGAATGCTAATAGGCCTAAGGAAGCTCTATTACTGTAAACATAATAAAAATAGACAAAAAATACACTCCTTTGCAACCCAGAGGAAAATTACAAATCTAAAAAGTTAGCTTATGAGGTCAACCTTTTCTGTGCCAACAAAGAGCCGAGTCATTGGTGTATGTGCATGCCCGGCTACCACAGTGGGTATTAAAGCACTTAGCTTGGCAATGACATAACAGACCACAATATGAAGCAGTCAGCAGAGCTCTGGCTCTGCAATGTATTTCTTGCTACCATTAACCATATGTTTGGCCTCTCTGTTTTCAGAGAGGGTGTTCCAGCAGACCATCTGGTTTATATGGAATGAGGCAAATGTAAAGCACAGAGTATTTCCCTATGTGGACACAGTTTTCCCTCTCTCACTCTCTGCCTCCCTCCCTTTCTTTTAAACTACTTTCCCAGACACTGTTTCTTTTCATTCAACAACTTTCAAAGCAAACTTTACCTCATATAGCATCCTGTCCTCCCGTCCCCCTTTCCCTCTGGTTCCATTACTATAATTACTCAAGAATGTACTGAGCTGAAGTGTAAACAAGGCAAGTAGAGGCATTCCCATTTGTAGACTACACAGAGGAGGGCTCCCTCATACACACACAGATAAGGATTTGTAACTCGCAGTGCTGATATTTGATCCACAGTGTTTAAAAATAGGCACATTCTTGGCAGATGGAAGAGTTGCTGTGGCGCCCTTGACACTTGTCTCACATAGAGGGAAACAGGCTCCCACCCCTCCCTAAAAAACTGAAAAAAGATGATAAGCACATTCAGACTGCATTACATCAGCTCATAGCTGATTGGAGATAGAGTTACAACTATCTAAATTGCTATTCTCTGACCTCCCTATAAATACAGTCTACTTAATCACAATGTAAGGGAAACTGACAAAGCAAAATTATTCAGAGCAAGTCACCAAAACAAATACATTCGGAACAACTCCTCCTGCTTCTAACTATTAGGTCTCAAAACAATATACCAAAGTATGTTATAGGGAGGAGAAATATTCAAATCCAAGGTCATGTCCAACATTTCTAGACAGATCAAAATTACAATTATGCTGCCCATTGTTTCTGGCATGTATGCAGCGTCCAGTTTGTATTTAGTGCACTATGCCTCTAACTTAAATATGTACACTTGAATATTAGCTACAAATAACTGCAGTATAAGTGTGTGTACTTAAATGTGTGTCATCAAGTCAGTATTAAAATAGTGGATTCATATTGTAAAAAAATTATAAACATCCAGCAATGTTCACAGACTTTGCGGAATTGAAATATACCTGCAGTTTTATCTGACAGCTTACTTTACTACAGTATAGAATCTTGGGAAGACTTAGGGCCCAATATTCAAAAGTTAACCGGCATGGAGAGTAATCATGCATAATCTCTGGAATATTTTTTTTATACCTTATATAGTAATGTAGGAATCTCTTCTTCACGTCAAGAACCCTGCATAGTGAGATAAATATCTTTCAAATTAAAATTAAGGTTTCTCCAGACAGCAGTAGTGTCCCAGGACTCAAGTCATACATAATCATTCACTGTTAGTTTCACCTCTCAAGAATCAATTTAAAAAGCTTTTAATTACTCTGTTTTACATATAAAAACTTTGTAAATAAATTTAACTGTTAATTCATATACATGGTAGAAAAACTACTTTGTCCCTTTAAAAGAAAGCTGAATAAATCTAACACTATAATAATAATAATAATACATATTTTCTGATCATTTCTTCTATATTTCACACAATCCAAACATTGCCATAGTTCCTTTCCTGATATGGCTGCCTTTGTAATTAATAGTTAATTAAACTGGGATTTATAACGTGGCAACATAATTGTGTCTCTGTGGCACCCTCTTTATTACTATAATATATAAGTATTAAATAAAGGACAAAACTCTTCCATAGCAAAACATTAACAGTAATTATGGAAGTGCATGTGTGTGTTTGCTCTGCACAACACAGCTTCACACACTAGTACTTTGCTCATTAATAAAGTTCCACTCCCAAACATGAGATTTGCAGACTAAATGAAACATTCTGGGACATGTCAGATTTTTGCAGGGTTGGTGCACCTCAGCAATTTAAACTACAACAGCCTGTGCTGAGGTTTTATTTTTATGCCAGAAAGCAAGTGAAACAGAACCCAATAAAAGGAAATGCAGGTAATTAGCAGTACAAAACGCCTAAGCCCCTTGAGGACAGCATTGGTGTTTGTATGTGAATACAAATTAAATGGGAGTCTAGGGCAAGGAGAAAAAATGCAGCTTTCCTTTTCATACCACAGCATAGAGTACATACCAATTAGCACCTGAGTCACAATAGCACATTCAGTAGCTTGACTCACTAACCGCTGAGCCACCAACAGCTATAGGGAATCCTGGAGATTTAGCACATCTATCATTCTACTATGGAATATGCAGGGAGCATTTCTATTTTGTTTGATCAGTGTTGGTTTAACCTTCTAGATACCTAACTGTTCCTACAACGAAACTGTGGACTCCCCCGTGGTTGTCGATTATAACACAAAACTACTTATTTGTTAATTATGTTTTTCACACAAATACCGACTGAGAAAAAAAAAAAGTTGAATCATTTAGCAACTACTAAAAATAAAAAGTATGACAACTTCTGTTTTTGTTATGCATCACTAATGTGAATGGGAAACATTCTGATTGTGCAGAATTATGCCTGGAATTTACTTCCCTATTCTTCCTTCCTTTATAGGTCCTATTTGGAAATTTACGCAGTATAAACAAAACACAATGTGGTACATTACTTCCTTTTGCTGACTGAAATTACATTTTATTTCAAACTTACATCACATAACAGTACAGACAAGATTTAACAATTATGGAAAATGTCAAATTCCAAAAACAACTTCCCACTTAAGCTGTATTAGTAAATGACACTCAATTTTTAAACCTTGGCTTTTAGGGGAACAGTGGTAATCAGAGGAATTAAAAGGATACTAAAGTAAAAAGTTTACTTTTTTAATTTTGATTCAAGCAATAAAAAAAAAATACAATTTACTTCCATTATCAAATTGTGCAGTCTTTAAATGTGCACACTTTCTGATGCACCAGCTCATACTGAGCATGTGCAAGTTACAGGGCAATGGGAGGAAACTTTGAAAATTGTCAGAAATAAAATCTACTGTACATTTGACATCTGGAGCTGCTGTTGCAATGTCTTATTATGCATTTGATGGTTAGGATTGCTAAAGTGTATTTACTGATCCTTTAAAATGAACTCTGAAAATAATATATATATTATTAAAAAAACAAAAATGCATCATCAGAAATCAGAAGTTTTGTCTTTAAAAGCATCAATTTTTTTTAAAAAGAAGTAAAAAGTTCAATAAATATGTCAAAGAAAATATTCGATGTTATATAATACATTGCTACTTACAAAGTAATACTGACACTGACAACAATTAAACCTAAATTTGTATAGAAAATGAAAAAGTCATTTTGAGCTAATAGAAAAACATATATATTGTAGTTATAAGTAAAAAGGTCCATTTTATATTCAGACTCACAAAAATATATCCCGTTGTGACAGCATATTTTAGCCTATTTTTAAAAAGGACTAGATTGGAATAGCAAACCCACAAATTCTTCTATTTATATTCTTACTATTGTTAACAAATCTCCCTTTTTTCATTGTACTAAGGGACACAGGCACATTCTAAACAGTTAAAGGGACATAAAACACTAATCACAACAAAAGTTGAACAAAGTTACCCACAATGTAGGTTTGTGTCCCATCATTACTATGCCCTGAAAACAAGTGTACCTCATTGTCACTGCACCCAAATTACATTTCACTGTTGTCTGACACTTCTTCCTTGATTTAGATAAGGGGGCTGGGGCGTAATCTTGAAACATTTCATCATTGAACGACAGCGTGCTTGCATGCGCACACATGAAATAATTTTTCACCGTTTTGACGTCGCCACGCTCAGTTGAATTCGAGCCAGCTACACTTCATATAGCTGATGCGGTATAGTGGCAGTTATTTTAAAACTTTGGTTTTATGTGAACTTATTATATGAGACACTTTGCTGTATTGACTCTACACAAATATCGTATTTCTAACCAGGATTGTGGGAGATCCCTAAGATGCTGTCTCTCTCCCTCTCTTTTGCGCTCTCTCTCTCTCTCCCCCCTCTCTTTTGCTCTCTCTATCCCCCATCTTTTACTCTCTCTCTCCCCCTCTTTTGCGCTCTCTCCCCCTATCTTTTGCTCTCTCTCCCCCTATCTTTTGCTCTCTCTCTCCCCCCCCTATCTTTTGCTCTCTCCCCCCTCTCTTTTGCTCTCTCCCCCCTCTCTTTTGCTCTCTCTCTCTCTCTCCTGCCCTTACTTTTGCTCTCTCTCTCCTCCCCTTTTGCTTTTTCTCTCCCCCATTCTACTGTGCATGACAGCTACAGACAAACACACTTGGCCTTTTATATTATAGAATATATATATATATATATATATATATATATATATATATATAGTAACAAGGGAGAGCACTCTCACTCAGTATATCAACTGCCAGGGTGCTAGTGTAATTTAATATAGCTGAACACAAAACTGGCACTCGCTGATCTTTCCAAAAAAAATCTTTTACTGTGAAAGTAGTGACGTTTTGGGGACAAAGTATCATCTGAGGAAGGGGATACTTTGGAAAACAGAAAACAGAAGAGATGTGACTGCCCCTCACTTCTTTCTGCTCCATATTTGTAGTAAGTTGGGCAAAGGAGACTTTTTACATTTAACAAACACTCAAGGATTTTTAAAAAAATGGACATTTAAGAGTCCAGTATTTTTGTGAAAATTTTACTGGACAGTCTACTAAAATACTGGCCTTAGAAACAAAGGGGAAAAGCGCAGCTCCAGGTTCAGCACAAATGGCAACTAATTGGCAATCACAGGCGCTGAAAGCAGTGTAAACACGCTTGAAAAGTTCCAGTATTGAGGTGCCAGCCTGAAAAGAGGGGTATAGCAAATCCACAAAGCAAATGTAGAATGAAGAGGTAGGCAGCACACCAGGGTATTCGTGAAAATCTTGATGCTTTATTCCAACATGAAAATACACACAAACTCACGAACAGGAGGAAAGGGGGCGTCCTTTACGCGTTTCGTGTCGTGCGGCACTTAGTCAAGTGCCACATGTATTCATGTTGGAATAAAGCATCAAGATTTTAACGATTACCCTGGTGTGCTGCCTACCTCATTATTCTATTAAAATACTGGACTGCCTGGTTGAATACTGGACACCAAGCAACCCTTTTATCGACTGTGCCATCATTCACTGCACTGTATTCACTAATCTGCATTTACTAAAAGGTAATTAGATTCACTGCTGACACTCACCTTTCCTTTGTCCAAAAAGCAGTCATTTAATAGTACACCGTTTGTGCAGTGCTGTCAAGTGGTACATTTAAAGGTTTCCTGAAGAAATGTATCAAAACACCTCCTGTCAAAAGTTCACTTTTTCTGATAGCATTACCTGTTGGAAGAAATTGAACTGCATTAACATGAGCAAAATAAGTGTTGAATAATACAAAAACAAGGATTAATTCAATTTTAAACTAGGAAAAAAAATAGTAAAAGGGAGAAAAATGGAACACTATAAAAATTTGCAATTAGTTGTAAACTAGTAATTCATTTGCATATTTTAAATTAACCCATTAACAGGTTTGAGCATACAACCAAAAATATTTTCTCACTTCCTATGTTGTGATTGCACACAAAAAAAAAAGAGGGAAAAACACAAACATTTATAAAAAAATAAATTAAAACATTATCACATATCTATTTTTAAAGAGCCAGCATTTCACAGTACAATAGTATGAGGCACAGGGAAAAATTTATCAAGGTTGATAAAATCTCAGGTAAAGAACCTGACTGCAGTCGCCAGCTGTGATGCAGCATTGTTTGTCAAAACGTAACATTGCACAAGAGCTCTCTTGTGGAATGCCACTGCCTGCTCTCTCACAACAAATTAAAGGGACAGGAAACCCCAACATGTTCTTTCATGATTTAGAACATACAATTTTAAAAAATCAGCAGCTAGCTCCCACTAGTGTAGAATATGTGCGTATTCTTTTTCAACAAGGAATACCAAGAGAACAAAGCACATTTGAAAATAGAAGTGAATTTAAAAGGGTCTTAAAGTGAAAGTCAAGTTTGATGAATCAGTGCCCGGTTTTTAAAAATCCTATTAAAAACAGGGGCACTTTCATTCATCAAACTTTACATTTCACTCGTTTTGTTAAAATACTTACCTTTTAATCTTGAAAGCCGCTCCAGCGCTTCCCCCGCCTGTCGCAAGCCTCTTCATATGTCAAAAATGACGAATCCAGCTTCCTCCAATCACAGCGTTGTCTTAGGCAATGATTCCCCTGGGGGGAAGCCGTGATTGGAGGATGCCGTATTCGTCATTGCTGACTTATGAAGTGACGAGTGGCAGGAGGGGAATTGCTGGAGCAGCTTTCAAGATTAAAAGGTAAGTATTTTAACCCCTTAATGACCGGACCATTTTTCAATTTTCTTACCCTTAATGACTATTTTTACGTTTCTGCAGTGTTTGCGTTTAGCTGTAATTTTCCTCTTACTCATTTACTGTACCCACACATATTATATACCGTTTTTCTCGTCATTAAATGGACTTTCTAAAGGTACCATTATTTTCATCATATCTTATAATTTACTAAAAAAAAAATATAAAATATGAGGAAAAAATGGAAAAAAAACACACTTTTTTCTAACTTTGACCCCCAAAATCTGTTACACATCTACAATCACCAAAAAACACCCATGCTAAATAGTTTATAAATTTTGTCCTGAGTTTAGAAATACCCAATGTTTACACGTTCTTTGCTTTTTTTGCAATTTATGGGGCAATAAATACAAGTAGCACTTTGCTATTTCCAAACCACTTTTTTTCAAAATTAGCGCTAGTTACTTTGGAACCCTGATATCTGTCAGGAATACCTGAATATCCCTTGACATGTATATATTTTGTTTTTAGAAGACATCCCAAAGTATGATCTAGGCCCATTTTGGTATATTTCATGCCAACCATTTCACCGCCAAATGCGATAAAAAAAAAAAAGTTCACTTTTTCACAAATTTTATCACAAACTTTAGGTTTCCCACTGAAATATATTTACAAACAGCTTCTGCAATTATGGCACAAATGGTTGTAAATGCTTCTCTGGGATCCCCTTTTTCAGAAATAACAGACTTATATGGCTTTGTGGTTGCTTTTTGGTAATTAGAAGGCCGCTAAATGCCGCTGCGCACCACACGTGTTTTATGCCCAGGAGTGAAGGGGTTAATTAGGGAGCTTGTAGGGAGCTTGTAGGGTTAATTTTAGCTTTAGTGTAGTGTAGTAGACAACCCCAAGTATTGATCTAGGCCCATTTTGGTATATTTCATGCCACCATTTCACCGCCAAATGCGAGCAAATAAAAAAAAAAAAAACTTTACATTTTTCACAATTTTAGGTTTCTCACTGAAATTATTTACAAACAGCTTGTGCTATTATGGCAGAAATTGTTGTAAAAGCTTCTCTGGGATCCCCTTTGTCAGAAATAGCAGACTTATATGGCTTTGGCGTTGCTTTTTGGTAATTAGAAGGCCGCTAAATGCTGCTGCGCACCACACGTGAATTATGCCCAGCAGTGAAGGGGTTAAATTAGGTAGCTTGTAGGGAGCTTGCAGGGTTAATTTTAGAGATCAGCCTCCCACCTGACACATCCCACCCCCTGATCCCTCCCAAACAGCTCTCTTCCCTCCCCCACACCCACAATTGTTCCCGCCATCTTAAGTACTGGCAGAAAGTCTGCCAGTACTAAATAAGAGGGGTTTTTTTTTTTTTTTAAATAAAAATAATAAAATATTTTAGTTGTGATGGACCCCTGCCTTAGCACCAACCTCCCTGATCCCCCCCTCCAGATCTCTAACCCTCTCCCCTACCTAATTACCGCCATCTTGGGTACTGGCAGCTGTCTGCTAGTATTCAGTTTGGCCCCACAAACCAAATTATTTTAATTTTATTTATAACTTTTTTTTTTATTTTTTATTATTATTTCTGTAGTGTAGCAGCCCCCCCACAATACCCCCACCCCCTCCCCCTCCCTTTTATATGTAAAAAAAAAAACAACAACTTTTTTTTCCCCTTCCTGCCTTCACTGGTGTCAGTGTGGCTAATGCGCGCACGTGCGCGCGCATCATGCACGCGCGCGCACGCTCCCTCCTCCCACCCGGACAACGGCACAATTGGCACCATCGCTACCGGTGCAGAGAGGGCCACAGAGTAACTCTCTCTGCATCGGAGGCTTGTAAAGGGGTATTGCAGGATGCCTCCATATCGAGGCATCACTGCAATACCCTCAGAGCTGCTGGAAGCGATTGTGATCACTTCCAGCACTCTGTTAGACAACTGACGTACCAGGTACGTCTATTGTCATTAACAGTTAGTTTTTGCATGACGTACTTGGTACGTCAGTTGTCATTAAGGGGTTAACAAAACAAGTGAAATGTAAAGTTTGATGAATGAAAATGCCCCTGTTTTTAATAACCGGGCACCGATTCATCAAATTTGACATTCACTTTAAAATGACATGCTCTATCCAAATCATGCAAGTTTAATTTTGACTTTCCTATCCCTTTAAGTGAGAGGTGAACATGCAAATCACCCCGAACAAGGAAGAGTTGGAGTGTTTTATCTTGCCACACTAACTAACAACATGTTTTGTTTAAGTGTACAGTTATTTTTTAAAACATGTATTTAATAAAAATTGATAACATCATTTATGGGATAGATGCTTTCTTTTTTCATGAGAATGGATATGTGGATAACATCTATTTTTTGAAACAATTCAAAAGAAATAAAAAAGAAAATGTATGCTTACCTGATAAATTTATTTCTTTTTGGATACGATGAGTCCACAGATTTCATCCTTACTTGTGGGATTACACCTCCTGGTCAGCAGGAGGAGGCAGAGAGCACCACAGCAGAGCTGTATATATAGCTCCTCCCTTCCCTCCCACTTCAGTCATTCGACCGAAGTAAGGAAGAGAAAGGAAAAGCCAAGGTGCAGAGGTGACTGAAGTTTAACAAAAATAAAGACCTGTCTCATAAAACAGGGTGGGCCGTGGACTCATCGTATCCAAAAAGAAATAATTTTATCAGGTAAGCATAAATTTTCTTTTCTTTTTTAAGATACGATGAGTCCACGGATTTCATCCTTACTTGTGGGATACAATACCAAAGCTATAGTACACAGATGAAAAGGGAGGGACAAGACAGGGAACCTAAACGGAAGGCACCACTGATTGAAGAACCTTCCTCACAAAAACCGACCTCAGCCGAGGCAGAAGTAACAAATTTGGAAAATTTGGAAAAAGTGTGAAGAGTCGACCAAGTTGCAGCTTTGCAAATTCGTTCAACAGAAGCATCATCTTCGAATGCCCATAAGGAAACCACAGCCCTAGTGGAATGAGACGCAATTCGTTCAGGAGGCTGCTGACCAGCAGTCTCATATGTAAAAAGGATAAAACTCTTCAGCCAAAAAGAAAGAGGTAGCCATAGCTTTCTGACCCCTACGTTTCCCTGAAAAAATGACAAACAAGGGAGACGAATGACGCAAATCCTTAGTCGCTTGTAAGTAGAACTTCAAAGCACGGACTACGTCTAAATTATGTAACAGACGTTCCTTCTTAGAAAAAGGATTAGGACACCAGGAAGGAACAACAATCCCCTGATTAATATTTTCGTTTGAAACAACTTTAAAAAGAAAACCTGATTTCGTATGAAACACCACATTATCCGAATGGTAAATAAGATAAGTAGAATCATATTGTAATGCCAAAAGCTCAGATACTCATCGAGTAGAGGAAATAGCAACCAGAAATAAAACTTTCCAAGATAATAAATTAATATCTATGGAATGCATAGGTTAAAACGGAACCCCTAGAAGAACTCTAAGAACCAAATTTAAACTCCATGGTGGAGCAATTGATTGAAACACAGGTCTGACTCTAATCAGAACCTGACAAAAAAGATTGTACATCTGGGACATCTGCCAGACGCTGGTGTAACAAAGTAGAGAAAGCAGAGATCTGACCCCCTAGGGAGCTTGCTGAAAAAACCCTGCTCCAAGCCCTCTTGAAGAAAACACAAATTCTGGGAATCCTTACTCTACAACATGAGTAACCCTTGGATTCACACCATAAAGATATTTATGCCCTATCCTATGGAAAATCTTCCTAGTTACAGGCTTTCATGTCTGAAGTAAGGTATCTATGACCGAATCAAAGAAAACTCGCTTGTATAGTATCAAGCGTCCAATCTCCAAGCAATCAGCTTCAGAGAAACTAGACTGGGTGGCAGAAGGAACCCTGAATAAGAGGTCCTGCCTCAACGGAAATGTCCAAGGTTGCAGAGATGACATGCTCACCAGATCGGCATACCGAATCCTGCGAGACTATGTAGAAGCGAGAAGGAATACTGATGCCTTCTCCTATTTGATTTGAACAATCACCCGGCAAAGAAGCGCAAACGGGGGAAATAGATATTCTAGGCCAAGGGACCAAAGAACTGTCCGGGCAGTTATCAGCCTGGACTGGGGGCCCTGGACCTATAACCCAAAAGCCAGGCAGTCTGACAAGCTGCCATGAGAACCAACTCCGGCCGACCCTATTTAAAAATTCAGGCTGGAGAATACTCCCAGATGGAGTTCCCACTCTCCTGATTGAAAAGTCTGTTTACTCAGAAAAACCAAGTCCCAAGTGTCCACCCCTGGGATATGGATCACCGACAGATAGCAAGAATGAAACTGGCCCAAAGCCAACTGAGGCCAGACCAGACGAGCCGTGAAGCTCGCTCTCAGTTGCAGGAAGCCTATAAAAAGTACAGACTCCTCTTGAGTCCACACTCTGCTAAATCATGGTCCCTGGAATAGGTGATCCAGAGACAACCTTACCATAGAAAAAAAGAGTCCCTTGTCTCCTGATCCTAAGAGTTATTTGAAAAGACAAGTTTGCATAGTCTCCGTTCCATTGCCTGAAGACGCCTAACTTCATAGGTCTGAGGCGGAACGATCAAACGGAATTATAAGCGACACAAGGCGCTGCTCCTTTTATTAACCTTAGAAGGCTGAAGGTTGAGTGGACCTCACCGGGGATGGAACCTGCAACCCTCAGGTTGTAACAGAACACAGCTACAGTGCCTTAGCATGCTGAGCCATCTGTCCGGCTTATGTCCATTGCCGTCACCATCAGCCCGAATATCTCTATGAACTGAGCCACTGAAAGCCGAGAAACGGACTGAAGGACTAGACCAGAATAGAAAGACCTTGATTTCTTGACCGCAGCCAGAAAAAGCTTTATTGATATGGAATTCGTCATGATTCCCAAGAAAGCTACCCTTGTGTTTGGGACTAACTAACACTTTTCCAAAGTCACCATCCACCCGTGAGCTCACAGGAAGTATAACACCAAGTCAGTGTAAATCTTGCTTGCTGAAAGGATGACACCTGGACTAGTATATTAGCCAGATAGGGCGCCCTTGCAATGCCCCTCAACTGAAGCACCACTAACAGCGATCCCAGAGCCTCCGTAAGAACTCGGAACTGTGTCAAGACTGAAAGGAAAGACCACGAAAAGGGAGGAGTTTGTCCAGAAAGGCAAACCCTAGAACTTGCGACGATTCTCGTGAACGGCACATGAAGGCACTTTAAACCTTAACCCACCGTTGACAGAAATTGACCCTCCAGGATCAAGGAAGAAATGGAACAAATGAATGTTTTCCATCTTGAAGGAGAGTAACCTACTTAAAAAATGGTCTGAAGAGTCCCCCCTTTTTTTTTTTTTGAACCCCAACCCGACCACAAACCCTAGATCCTGTACCAGTATTAGAACTGGAACAACCACCCCCAGGTCTGAGAGGTCTCCAACGCAGTGTAAGAACGTCTCTCCCTTTGACTGATCCTCAGACAATCTTGAAAGCAGAAACTGCCTCTGAAAGGAAAAACAATGTCCGGTCGGCATTTGCTGTCAAGAATTGCCTCCCATGAAAGGAGAAAACATACCTGAATAAAGTGCCCATCTACTTTCTCTAAGGGCTTCTATTCACCATTTGAGTGGCCAACTTCCTCTGAGTTTTTTCTATCTTCCCCAGATATAAAAAATGGCACTTACCTCACCATCTGCCAACAGCAAAGGCAGCTCCCAGGCGTGTGAAGTTCTACTGCTCACATGGACCTGAGGATTACAAGGAAAACACTGAGTAAGATCTCTCCGATTTTTTTCCCTGAATAGGGCAGCAACAGTATATGGGAGGCACTGTGAAAAATTATGTCCCACAAGTTCCCATTGCTTTAAAGCCACCAAATGCTCTAGTGTAGAGGCTGATCTGGTCTAGGCTACACGCTAGCACGAAGTAGCACTCTTTGGCACTACTTTAAAAATAATAAACTCTTGATTGAAGAATCTATAACTAACACCTCATTTTACCTCTTCCTATCACTAACACAGGCAAAGAGAATGACTGGAGTGGGAGGGAAGGGAGTAGCTATATATACAGCTCTGCTGTGGTGCACTTTGCCTCCTCCTGCTGACAAGGAGGCGTAATCCCACAAGTAAGGATGAAATTCGTGGACTCATCGTATCTTAAAAAAGAAATCAACTTGGGAGTCGGAAAGTTAATTAAATTGACACAACCATATAGGTTAGATCAGCATTTAGCATAAAAAAAAAAGATAACTGTAATGGGGTTTGCAGTCTTCGCCCAAAAATTAAACTAAAACAAACTTACACTTGTAAAGAGAAGTACAAAACCAATATAATAAGCCATGAATAATAATGAATTAAGCCAAGAAGAAATTTGTTAACAAAAAAATATTAAAAGAACATTCTAGTTTACATTTAAAATGCTAAGGGTTAAACACATAATCAAAGACAAGCTCCCATCATATTACTGTGCTGCTGCAGATGAAGATATAGACAGTGAGTGGAACATGCAGGACTTCACAATTCACAGAAGACAGGGAGCCATGGTAAACAAAAAAATACATATTTTACTTTACATAATGTAAATTTCTTCCCTGCTTGGTTTCTTAAAAACTGATTTCCAAGTTTCATTAAAAAATTGTCAACATGTACGCCACCCTTGACCAGCTGACTGATGACATGTACGCCACCCTTGACCAGCTGACATGTACACATGTACGCCACCCTTGACCAGCTGACTGATGACATGTACACATGTACGCCACCCTTGACCAGCTGACTGATGACATATACGCCACCCTTGACCAGCTGACATGTACACATGTACGCCACCCTTGACCAGCTGACTGATGACATATGCACCACCCTTGATCAGCTGACATGTATACATGTACGCCACCCTTGACCAGCTGACATGTACACATGTACGCCACCCTTGATTAGCTGACATGTACACATGTACGCCACCCTTGATTAGCTGACATGTACACATGTACGCCACCCTTGATCAGCTGACATGTACACATGTACGCCACCCTTGATCAGCTGACATGTACACATGTACGCCACCCTTGACCAGCTGACTGTTGACATGTACACATGTACGCCACACTTGACCAGCTGACTGTTGACATGTACACATGTACGCCACACTTGACCAGCTGACTGTTGACATGTACACATGTACGCCACCCTTGATCAGCTCACTGTTGACATGTACACCTGTACGCCACCCTTGACCAGCTGACTGTTGACATGTACACCTGTACGCCACCCTTGACCAGCTGACTGTTGACATGTACACCTGTACGCCACCCTTGACCAGCTGACTGTTGACATGTACACCTGTACGCCACCCTTGACCAGCTGACTGTTGACATGTACACCTGTACGCCACCCTTGATCAGCTGACTGTTGACATGTACACCTGTACGCCACCCTTGACCAGCTGACTGTTGACATGTACACCTGTACGCCACCCTTGACCAGCTGACTGTTGACATGTACACCTGTACGCCACCCTTGACCAGCTGACTGTTGACATGTACACCTGTACGCCACCCTTGATCAGCTGATTGTTGACATGTATGCCACCCTTGATCAGCTGATTGTTGACATGTACACATGTATGCCACCCTTGATCAGCTGACATGTACGCCACCCTTGATCAGCTGACACGTACACATGTACGCCACCCTTGATCAGCTGACACGTACACATGTACGCCACCCTTGATCAGCTGACACGTACACATGTACGCCACCCTTGATCAGCTGACACGTACACATGTACGCCACCCTTGATCAGCTGACATGTACGCCACCCTTGATCAGCTGACATGTACACATGTACGCCACCCTTGATCAGCTGACTGATGACATGTACACCTGTATGCCACCCTTGATCAGCTGACTGTTGACATGTACACCTGTATGCCACCCTTGATCAGCTGACATGTACACATGTACGCCACCCTTGACCAGCTGACTGTTGACATGTACGCCACCATTGACATGTACGCCACCCTTGACCAGCTGACTGATGACAAGTACGCCACCCTTGACCAGCTGACTGTTGACATGTACACATGTACGCCACCCTTGATCAGCTCACTGTTGACATGTACACATGTACGCCACACTTGACCAGCTGACTGTTGACATGTACACATGTACGCCACACTTGATCAGCTCACTGTTGACATGTACACCTGTACGCCACCCTTGACCAGCTGACTGTTGACATGTACACCTGTACGCCACCCTTGACCAGCTGACTGTTGACATGTACACCTGTACACCACCCTTGACCAGCTGACTGTTGACATGTACACCTGTACGCCACCCTTGATCAGCTGATTGTTGACATGTATGCCACCCTTGATCAGCTGATTGTTGACATGTACACATGTATGCCACCCTTGATCAGCTGATTGTTGACATGTACACATGTATGCCACCCTTGATCAGCTGATTGTTGACATGTATGCCACCCTTGATCAGCTGATTGTTGACATGTACACATGTATGCCACCCTTGATCAGCTGACATGTACGCCACCCTTGATCAGCTGACATGTACACATGTACGCCACCCTTGATCAGCTGACATGTACACATGTACGCCACCCTTGATCAGCTGACATGTACATATGTACGCCACCCTTGATCAGCTGACATGTACACATGTACGCCACCCTTGATCAGCTGACATGTACACATGTACGCCACCCTTGATCAGCTGACTGATGACATGTACACCTGTATGCCACCCTTGATCAGCTGACATGTACACATGTACGACACCCTTGATCAGCTGACATGTACACATGTACGCCACCCTTGACCAGCTGACTGTTGACATGTACGCCACCATTGACATGTATGCCACCCTTGACCAGCTGACTGATGACATGTACGCCACCCTTGACCAGCTGACTGATGACATGTACACATGTATGCCACCCTTGACCAGCTGACTGATGACATGTACACATGTACGCCACCCTTGACCAGCTGACTGTTGACATGTACACCTGTATGCCACCCTTGATCAGCTGACATGTACACATGTACGCCACCCTTGATCAGCTGACATGTACACATGTACGCCACCCTTGACCAGCTGACTGATGACATGTACACATGTACGCCACCCTTGACCAGCTGACTGATGACATGTACACATGTACGCCACCCTTGACCAGCTGACTGATGACATGTACGCCACCCTTGACCAGCTGACTGATGACATGTACACATGTACGCCACCCTTGACCCGCTGACTGTTGACATGTACACCTGTATGCCACCCTTGATCAGCTGACATGTACACCTGTATGCCACCCTTGATCAGCTGACATGTACACATGTACGCCACCCTTGATCAGCTGACATGTACACATGTACGCCACCCTTGACCAGCTGACTGATGACATGTACACATGTACGCCACCCTTGACCCGCTGACTGTTGACATGTACACCTGTATGCCACCCTTGATCAGCTGACATGTACACATGTACGCCACCCTTGATCAGCTGACTGATGACATGTACACATGTACGCCACCCTTGACCAGCTGACTGTTGACATGTACGCCACCCTTGATCAGCTAACTGTTGACATGTACACCTGTATGCCACCCTTGATCAGCTGACTGTTGACATGTACACCTGTATGCCACCCTTGATCAGCTGACTGTTGACATGTACACATGTACGCCACCCTTGACCAGCTGTCTGACGACATGTACACATGTACGCCACCCTTGACCAGCTGTCTGACGACATGTACGCCACCCTTGACCAGCTGACTGTTGACATGTACGCCACCCTTGACCAGCTGTCTGATCACATGTACACATGTATGCCACCCTTGACCAGCTGACTGTTGACATGTACGCCACCCTTGACCAGCTGTCTGATCACATGTACACATGTATGCCACCCTTGACCAGCTGACTGTTGACATGTACGCCACCCTTGACCAGCTGTCTGATCACATGTACACATGTACGCCACCCTTGACCAGCTGACCTGTACACATGTACGCCACCCTTGACCAGCTGACTGTTGACATGTATGCCACCCTTGACCAGCTGACGGTTGACATGTACACAAGTACGCCACCTTTGACCAGCTGACTGTTGACATGTACACATGTACGCCACCCTTGACCAGCTGACTGTTGACATGTACACATGTATGCCACCCTTGACCAGCTGACTGATGACATGTACACCTGTATGCCATCCTTCACTTGCTGACTGGCAGCATGCATGTACACCAGTCTTCTCCACAGAAAATGTTGCCAGCCATGTGGCATAATGTAGTAGCTGGGTGTGGTTAGTGTTTTTACTTTGCAATATTATAACATCTTCTAGCCGAGTGGTATGCCCATTAAATAGGTGGTAGAAGGAACAGTATACACATGTATGGCACCATTTACTGGCTGACTGGCAACAAGTACACATGTATACCAAATTTTACTGGCTGACTGGCAACAAGTACACAAATATGGCACCATTTACTGGCTGACTGGCAACAAGTATACATGTATGCCACCATTTACTGGCTGACTGGCAACAAGTACACATGTATGCCACCATTTACTGGCTGACTGGTAACAAATATAAATGTATGCCACCATTTACTGGTTGACTGGTAACAAGTACACATATATGTCACCATTTACTGGCTGACTGGTAACAAGTACACATGTATGCCACCATTTACTGGCTGACTGGCAACAAGTACACATGTATGCCACCATTTACTGGCTGACTGGTAACAAGTACACATATATGGCACCATTTACTGGCTGACTGGTAACAAGTACACATATATGGCACCATTTACTGGCTGACTGGTAACAAGTACACATATATGGCACCATTTACTGGCTGACTGGTAACAAGTACACATGTATGCCACCATTTACCGGCTGACTGGTAACAAGTACACATGTATGGCACCATTTACTGGCTGACTGGCAACAAGTACACATGTATGCCACCATTTACTGGCTGATTGGCAACAAGTACACATGTATGCCACCATTTACTGGCTGACTGGTAACAAGTACACATGTATGGCACCATTTACTGGCTGACTGGTAACAAGTACACATATTTGGCACCTTTACTAGCTGACTGGTAACAAATACACATGTATGGCACCATTTACCCTGCATTGCCTGACTGTCCTTACCTTCATTAGGAGTAGAATCAGAGCATGACTTTAACCCCTTAGCAGGTGAAAGAAGGGAAGTTTGATATACATTTTATTTTTACACTGAAATAACCCTTTTATATTTGTTTTCCTTCTTACTATACGTGGCTTTGAAGGGAGCAAAAACCGTCAATAGTTTTTCAATACAATACATTATTGTTTTTATCTGTCATTTTTGAGGAATTTTTCCAGTCAGTGCGAAAGATCAATAGTTAACAAAGTGGCTTTGTTTTTGACCCTTACACACACTTACTACACAACATGTAGCTAGATAAACTGAACTCTAATGACCTAGAACAACACTCCTTATATGAGAAACATGTTTGAACGTGAAAGAATGTGGGGGAAAATGTAAATGATCAATATTATTAATTTAATTTTTACTCTAATAACAACACAGATAGCCACATAACAATCATGTAAAACTTTGCTTCAAACTGTATCCTAACTTTGATATCAAATACTGTTGATATAACATGATGAATTGTGGTCCATTAAGCCTGCTTGGGCATTCAGGCAGACATATGTGTTAGAATATGATGTATTCTAAATGCCATCTATGGAATATGCATCAGTTACCATGGAAACCAAGATGGTAATTCGCAACTCAAACACTTATAGAAATACTGAAATTACTGTGAGTAGGCGGCTATGCAGCAAGATGAGCCTTTTCTCTTTCACAGTTACCAAATATCATATCAAAACTTTGCTGTTTTGATTAAATGCTAAGAGATTTCTGAGGCCAACAATAATAAAAAAACAATACAAAGTGTAGTTAGTTGTTTGAATTATTTTAGAAGTTCTGAACTGTGATAAACTTATAAAACAGCACAACAGACAGAAGACATTCAGAAAAGTGCAGAGATGTGGAATATATTGGCTACAAAAATAAAGAACAATAAGTTAGTGATTGATCTGTTTCTCCAGCCAGAGATGAGAAGCCACAACATAGTTTTTCTTCCTTTTTACAATCCGAACACCTACAAATCTTTCAATGTGGATACAAACAACCATAAAAGATGTAGATTTATTCTTTCCTGACATAATTTACTTTTCTTGGATGATTAAAATATTGGCACTCATTAAAAGAGAGAACTTACTTCTTAAATAGAAATGAAACAGCATTTAAAGGGTCACTAAACCCAAAATCTTTCATTCATGATTCAGATAGAGAATAAAAATTTAAACAACATTACAATTTACTTCTATTATTTATTTTGCTTCCTTTTTTAGATATCCTTAGTTGAAGAAAAAGCAATGCACATGGTGAGCCAATCACACAAGGCTTCTATGTGCAGCAACCAATCAGCAGCTACTGAGCATATCTAGATATGCTTTTCAGCAAAGAATATCAAGAGAATAAAACAAATTAGATAATAGACGTAAATTAGAAAGATGTTTAACAGTGCATTCTCTTTCTAAATCATGAAATAAAAAATGTGGGTTTCATGTCCCTTTCAGTTAAATTTAAAAACAAAATTATATTAAAATAGTAAACATAAAAAAAGTATTATATTAAAATAGTAAACATAAAAGAAACATATTTTGTTAAAAAAAAAAACAGCAAACAACTCGTTTTCTTGCAAAATGAGCACTTAGAAAATCTCAATGTAGCCACTGACTTTACTGGGATAAGGGAGATTACATAATACAACTTAAGATCTACTGTCATATGATTTTTGCTGCAAAAGTTCTTTACTTTGCATGGTCAAGAGACTGACTGGAACTAGTGTAGGTGTATTGTAGCAACCACTTCAAAGGCAAAGCTGCTCCTTTGCTTTCCTCTAGAGACCAAAGCCCCCTTGTGAGGCTATGACAAGAAATAATGGACACTGCACAAAAAAGGAAAAAATGAAAAGGTAAAATCCTTTTATAATTATGAATAATACATAGTGCAATGATTTCTATTATGTATAACACACTGTTTATTACAAGACGATGAAAAGTACAGCAATTTCACTATTCTTCCTTAAGGGGACATTCTAATGCAACAATTGCATGAATGATCTTAGCTATGTGTTTATTAACCCCTGCAAAGGTAACAAACATGTCAATTGCAGCTCTCCAGCCGAACATATATAGTGAGCCAATCAAGAGCAGCAGTCGCATGACTCATCAACCACTGGCTGTGTTCTGTTCTGGAGCTGCAATGTTTGATACTTCCTAACTAGACTTTTCCATAATTGAAGAGGTTAACCACATAGTTAGCTAGGGTCAGTAATATAAGCATTATGTGTACAACATAATTTATGTAAGAACTTACCTGATAAATTCATTCCTTTCATATTAGCAAGAGTCCATGAGCTAGTGACGTATGGGATATACATTCCTACCAGGAGGGGCAAAGTTTCCCAAACCTCAAAATGCCTACAAATACACCCCTCACCACACCCACAAATCAGTTTAACGAATAGCCAAGAAGTGGGGTGATAAGAAAAAAGTGCGAAAGCATAAAAAATAAGGAATTGGAAAAATTGTGCTTTATACAAAAAAATCATAACCACCACAAAAAAAGGGTGGGCCTCATGGACTCTTGCTAATATGAAAGAAATGAATTTATCAGGTAAGTTCTTACATAAATTATGTTTTCTTTCATGTAATTAGCAAGAGTCCATGAGCTAGTGACGTATGGGATAATGAATACCCAAGATGTGGATCTTCCACGCAAGAGTCACTAGAGAGGGAGGGATAAAATAAAGACAGCCAATTCCGCTGAAAAATAATCCACACCCAAAACAAAGTTTAAATCTTATAATGAAAAAAACTGAAAATATAAGCAGAAGAATCAAACTGAAACAGCTGCCTGAAGTACTTTTCTACCAAAGACTGCTTCTGAGGAAGAAACACACATCAAAATGGTAGAATTTAGTAAAAAGTATGCAAAGAAGACCAAGTTGCTGCTTTGCAAATCTGATCAACCGAAGCTTCATTCCTAAATGCCCAGTAAGTAGAGACTGACCTAGTTGAATGAGCTGTAATCCTTTGAGGCGGAGTTCTACCCGACTCAACATAAGTATGATGAATCAAAGACTTTAACCACGATGCCAAAGAAATGGCAGAAGCCTTCTGACCTTTCCTAGAACCAGAAAAGATAACAAATAGACTAGAAGTCTTTCGGAAATCTTTAGTAGCTTCAACCATAATATTTCAAAGCTCTAACTACATCCAAAGAATGCAACGATCTTCCTTAGAGTTCTTAGGATTAGGACACAATGAAGGAACTACAATTTCTCTACTAATGTTGTTAGAATTCACAACCTTAGGTAAAAATTTAAATGAAGTTCGCAAAACCGCCTTATCCTGATGAAAAATCAGAAAAGGAGACTCACAAGAAAGAGCAGATAATTCAGAAACTCTTCTAGCAGAAGAGATGGCCAAAAGAAACAAAAAACTTTCCAAGAAAGTAATTTAATATCCAGCGAATGCATAGGTTCAAACGGAGGAGCTTGAAGAGCCCCTAGAACCAAATTCAAACTCCAAGGAGGAGAAATTGACTGAATAACAGGTTTTATACGAACCAAAGCTTGTACAAAACAATAAATATCAGGAAGACTAGCAATCTTTCTGTGAAAAAGAACAGAAAAAGCAGAAATTTGTCCTTACAAGGAACTTGCAGACAAACCTTTATCCAAACCATCCTGAAGAAACTGTAAAATTCTAGGAATTCTAAAAGAATGCCAAGAAAAATGATGAGAAGAACACCAAGAAATGTAAGTCTTCCAGACTCGATAATATATCATCCTAGATACAGATTTACGAGCCTGTAACATAGTATTAATTACGGAGTCAGAGAAACCTCTATGACTGAGAATCAAGCGTTCAATCTCCATACCTTCAAATTTAAGGATTTGAGATCCTGATGGAAAAAAGGACCTTGCGATAGAAGGTCTGGTCTTAACGGAAGAGTCCATGGTTGGCAAGTAGCCATCCGGACAAGATCCGCATACCAAAACCTGAGAGGCCATGCTGGAGCCACCAGCAGAATAAACGAACGCTCCTTTAGAATCTTGGAAATCACTCTTGGAAGAAGAACTAGAGGCGGAAAGATATAAGCAGGATGATACTTCCAAGGAAGTGACAATGCATCCACTGCTTCCGCCTGAGGATCCCTGGATCTGGACAGATACCTGGGAAGCTTCTTGTTTAGATGAGAAGCCATCAGATCTATTTCTGGAAGTCCCCATATTTGAACAATCTGAAGAAATACCTCTGGGTGAAGAGACCATTCGCCCGGATGTAGCGTTTGGCGACTGAGATAATCCGCTTCCCAATTGTCTGTACCTGGGATATGAACCACAGAAATTAGAAAGGAGCTGAATTCCGCCCATACAAGTATTAGAGATACTTCTTTCATAGCCAGAGGACTGTGAGTCCCTCCTTGATGATTGACATATGCCACGGTTGTAACATTGTCAGTCTGGAAACAAATGAACGACTCTCTCTTTAGAAGAGGCCACGACTGAAGAGCTCTGAAAATTGCACGGAGTTCCAAAATGTTGATTGGTAATCTCGCCTCCTGAGATTCCCAAACCCCTTGTGCTGTCAGAAACCCCCATACAGCTCCCCAACCTGTCAGACTTGCGTCTGTTGAGATCACAGCCCAGGTTGGAAGAACAAAAGAAGCCCCCTGAACTAAACGATGGTGATTTGTCCACCACGTCAGAGAGTGTCGAACAATCGGTTTTAAAGATATTAATTGAGATATCTTTGTATAATCCCTGCACCACTGGTTCAGCATACAGAGCTGAAGAGGTCGCATGTGAAAACGAGCAAAGGGGATCGCGTCCAATGCAGCAGTCATAAGACCTAGAATTTCCATGCATAGGCTACGAAGGGAATGATTGAGACTGAAGGTTTCGACAAGCTGAAACCAATTTCAGACGTCTCTTGTCCGTCAGAGACAGAGTCATGGACACTGAATCTATCTGGAAACCTAAAAGGTTACCCTTGTCTGAGGAATCAACGAAACTTTTTGGTAAATTGATCCTCCAACCATGTTCTTGAAGAAACAACACTCATAAAAGACTGGAAAGGTTCTTTCTATTGAAAATGAGCAAAGGGAATTGAATCCAATGCTGTGGCCATAAGACCTAAAACTTCTATGCATATATAGCAACTGAAGAAAATAATAGAGACTAAAGGTATAGACAGACGGAACCCAATAAAATTGTCCCTTGTCTGATAGAGACAAAGACAGTGACACAAACTATCTGGAAACCTAAAAAAGGTGACCCTTGTGTGAGGAATCAAGAGCTTTTGAAAAAAAGATCCTCTAACTATGTCCTGAAGAGAAAAGTGAATCATATGAGATTCCGCATCCTCAGAAAATAATCTGAATGAAAACAGAAAAATGAAAATATGCATTTATTGTATCTAATGAAAACAAATAATGCTATCAATGACCATAAAAAGGCAGAATAGTTTGAATAAAACTCCAAAACCCAGTTCCTAAAAAAGGAACTGGAAGAAATACCCCAGAAGATTCCAGGTCTGAGCAGTGCTTGAACCCCATATGGGTGCCCAGCCATGCTTCAACAGTACCCAAAATATATAGGACAGAAACACACTTAAAGAAAGTGTTAGCCTTACTGGAATAAAATCAAAGAAATTTGGACCAAATAGAACCAAATAAATTTCAAAGAAGTCTTAACCTGCCCATTACCAGCCAAGCTGGAATACAGAAACAGAAAAAATGAAGCAATTGCAATATCCAAATAAATCACAGGACCAAGAAAAGTACCTGAAACTAAATAATTTTCCATAAATAAGATACAACCATCTAAAGGAAAATAAATACTATTTTGCTATAGAAACAATAGCATAATTAGTAGGAGTAGAGATAGCCCCAATAAATTGGAGAACCCTCCAAATTGAATTTAACTGCTGGCAAAGAATATAGTTTAAAACCTTTGAAGAAGGAATAAAAGAAAATTCTCAGCCTATTCCATTCCCTAGTATGGGGAATTGGAAAGAAAACCTCTGAAAACACAGAAGAATAAATAGGCAGAAATAGTGTCAGCTAGTCTTAAAGAACTAGTTACCTTAATATCCAAAATAATCAACACCTTTTCAACAAAGAACATTTGTACTTTAATAATAAAAAAATAATAAAAAACATAATTTATGTAAGAACTTACCTGATAAATTCATTTCTTTCATATTAGCAAGAGTCCATGAGCTAGTGACGTATGGGATATACATTCCTACCAGGAGGGGCAAAGTTTCCCAAACCTCAAAATGCCTATAAATACACCCCTCACCACACCCACAATGCAGTTTAACGAATAGCCAAGAAGTGGGGTGATAAAAAAAAGTGCGAAAGCATATAAAATAAGGAATTGGAATAATTGTGCTTTATACAAAATCATAACCACCACAAAAAAAGGGCGGGCCTCATGGACTCTTGCTAATATGAAAGAAATGAATTTATCAGGTAAGTTCTTACATAAATTATGTTTTCTTTCATGTAATTAGCAAGAGTCCATGAGCTAGTGACGTATGGGATAATGATTACCCAAGATGTGGATCTTCCACACAAGAGTCACTAGAGAGGGAGGGATAAAATAAAGACAGCCAATTCCTGCTGAAAATAATCCACACCCAAAATAAAGTTTAATGAAAAACATAAGCAGAAGATTCAAACTGAAACCGCTGCCTGAAGTACTTTTCTACCAAAAACTGCTTCAGAAGAAGAAAATACATCAACATGGTAGAATTTAGTAAAAGTATGCAAAGAGGACCAAGTTGCTGC
Organism: Bombina bombina; assembly: GCF_027579735.1. Classification (NCBI taxonomy): domain Eukaryota; kingdom Metazoa; phylum Chordata; class Amphibia; order Anura; family Bombinatoridae; genus Bombina; species Bombina bombina. The sequence goes on from NC_069502.1 coordinate 570,368,471, forward strand.
TTTGCAAATCTGATCAACCGAAGCTTCATTCCTAAACGCCCAGGAAGTAGAAACTGACCTAGTAGAATGAGCTGTAATCCTCTGAGGCGGAGTTTTACCCGACTCAACATAGGCAAGATGAATTAAAGATTTCAACCAAGATGCCAAAGAAATGGCAGAAGCTTTCTGGCCTTTTCTAGCACCGGAAAAAATAACAAATAGACTAGAAGTCTTTCGGAAAGACTTAGTAGCTTCAACATAATATTTCAAAGCTCTAACAACATCCAAAGAATGCAACGATTTCTCCTTAGAATTCTTAGGATTAGGACATAATGAAGGAACCACAATTTCTCTACTAATGTTGTTGGAATTCACAACTTTAGGTAAAAATTCAAAAGAAGTTCGCAACACCGCCTTATCCTGATGAAAAATCAGAAAAGGAGACTCACAAGAAAGAGCAGATAATTCAGAAACTCTTCTGGCAGAAGAGATGGCCAAAAGGAACAAAACTTTCCAAGAAAGTAATTTAATGTCCAATGAATGCATAGGTTCAAACGGAGGAGCTTGAAGAGCTCCCAGAACCAAATTCAAACTCCAAGGAGGAGAAATTGACTTAATGACAGGTTTTATACGAACCAAAGCTTGTACAAAACAATGAATATCAGGAAGAATAGCAATCTTTCTGTGAAAAAGAACAGAAAGAGCAGAGATTTGACCTTTCAAGGAACTTGCAAACAAACCCTTATCTAAACCATCCTGAAGAAACTGTAAAATTCTCGGTATTCTAAAAGAATGCCAAGAAAAATGATGAGAAAGACACCAAGAAATATAAGTCTTCCAGACTCTATAATATATCTCTCTAGATACAGATTTACGAGCCTGTAACATAGTATTAATCACAGAGTCAGAGAAACCTCTTTGACCAAGAATCAAGCGTTCAATCTCCATACCTTTAAATTTAAGGATTTCAGATCCTGATGGAAAAAAGGACCTTGAGACAGAAGGTCTGGTCTTAACGGAAGAGTCCACGGTTGGCAAGAGGCCATCCGGACAAGATCCGCATACCAAAACCTGTGAGGCCATCCCGGAGCTACCAGCAGAACAAACGAGCATTCCTTCAGAATCTTGGAGATTACTCTTGGAAGAAGAACTAGAGGCGGAAAGATATAAGCAGGATGATACTTCCAAGGGAGTGATAATGCATCCACTGCCTCCGCCTGAGGATCCCGGGATCTGGACAGATACCTGGGAAGATTCTTGTTTAGATGAGACGCCATCAGATCTATTTCTGGAAGTTCCCACATTTGAACAATCTGAAGAAATACCTCTGGGTGAAGAGACCATTCGCCCGGATGCAACGTTTGGCGACTGAGATAATCCGCTTCCCAATTGTCTATACCTGGGATATGAACCGCAGAGATTAGACAGGAGCTGGATTCCGCCCAAACCAAAATTCGAGATACTTCTTTCATAGCCCGAGGACTGTGAGTCCCTCCTTGATGATTGACATATGCCACGGTTGTAACATTGTCAGTCTGGAAACAAATGAACGACTCTCTCTTTAGAAGAGGCCACGACTGAAGAGCTCTGAAAATTGCACGGAGTTCCAAAATATTGATCGGTAATCTCACCTCCTGAGATTCCCAAACTCCTTGTGCCGTCAGAGATCCCCACACAGCTCCCCAACCTGTGAGACTTGCATCTGTTGAAATTACAGTCCAAGTCGGAAGCACAAAAGAAGCCCCCTGAATTAAACGATGGGGATCTGTCCACCACGTTAGAGAGTGTCGAACAATCGGTTTTAAAGATATTAATTGAGATATCTTTGTGTAATCCTTGCACCATTGATTCAGCATACAGAGCTGAAGAGGTCGCATGTGAAAACGAGCAAAGGGATCGCGTCCGATGCAGCAGTCATAAGACCTAGAATTTCCATGCATAAGGCTACCGAAGGGAATGATTGTGACTGAAGGTTTCGACAAGCTGAAATCAATTTTAGACGTCTCTTGTCTGTTAAAGACAGAGTCATGGACACTGAATCTATCTGGAAACCCAGAAAAGTTGCCCTTGTCTGAGGAATCAATGAACTTTTTGGTAAATTGATCCTCCAACCATGATCTTGAAGAAACAACACAAGTCGATCCGTATGAGATTCTGCTAAATGTAAAGACTGAGCAAGTACCAAGATATCGTCCAAATAAGGAAATACCACAATACCCTGTTCTCTGATTACAGACAGAAGGGCACCGAGAACCTTTGTAAAAATTCTTGGAGCTGTAGCTAGGCCAAATGGCAGAGCCACAAACTGGTAATGCTTGTCCAGAAAAGAGAATCTCAGGAACTGATAATGATCTGGATGAATCGGAATATGCAGATATGCATCCTGTAAATCTATTGTGGACATATAATGCCCTTGCTGAACAAAAGGCAAGATAGTCCTTACAGTTACCATCTTGAACGTTGGTATCCTTACATAACGATTCAATATTTTTAGATCCAGAACTGGTCTGAAGGAATTCTCCTTCTTTGGTACAATGAAGAGATTTGAATAAAACCCCATCCCCTGTTCCGGAACTGGAACTGGCATAATTACTCCAGCCAACTCTAGATCTGAAACACAATTCAGAAATGCTTGAGCTTTTACTGGATTTACTGGGACACGGGAAAGAAAAAATCTCTTTGCAGGAGGTCTCATCTTGAAACCAATTCTGTACCCTTCTGAAACAATGTTCTGAATCCAAAGATTGTGAACAGAATTGATCCAAATTTCTTTGAAAAAACGTAACCTGCCCCCTACCAGCTGAGCTGGAATGAGGGCCGCACCTTCATGTGGACTTAGAAGCAGGCTTTGCCTTTCTAGCAGGCTTGGATTTATTCCAGACCGGAGATGGTTTCCAAATTGAAACTGCTCCTGAGGATGAAGGATTAGGCTTTTGTTCTTTGTTGAAACGAAAGGAACGAAAACGATTATTAGCCCTGTTTTTACCCTTAGATTTTTTATCCTGTGGTAAAAAAGTTCCTTTCCCACCAGTAACAGTTGAGATAATAGAATCCAACTGAGAACCAAATAATTTGTTACCCTGGAAAGAAATGGAAAGTAGAGTTGATTTAGAAGCCATATCAGCATTCCAAGTCTTAAAATGACGCAACGTCAAAAAATGACGCAACTTCCGGTGACACGTATGACGCCGGAAACGGAAAAGAATTTTTGCGCCAAAAAAGTCTGCGCCAAGAATGACGCAATAAAATGAAGCATTTTCAGCCCCCGCGAGCCTAACAGCCCACAGGGAAAAAAAGAGTCACATTTTTGAAGGTAAGAAAAAATGAATAATTCAAATGCATAATCCCAAATATGAAACTGACTGTCTGAAAAATAAGGAAAGTTGAACATTCTGAGTCAAGGCAAATAAATGTTTGAATACATATATTTAGAACTTTATAAACAAAGTGCCCAACCATAGCTTAGAGTGTCACAGAAAATAAGATTTACTTACCCCAGGACACTCATCTACATGTTTGTAGAAAGCCAAACCAGTACTGAAACGAGAATCAGCAGAGGTAATGGTATATATAAGAGTATATCGTCGATCTGAAAAGGGAGGTAAGAGATGAATCTCTACGACCGATAACAGAGAACCTATGAAATAGACCCCGTAGAAGGAGATCACTGCATTCAAATAAGCAATACTCTCCTCACATCCCTCTGACATTCACTGCACGCTGAGAGGAAAACCGGGCTCCAACTTGCTGCGGAGCGCATATCAACGTAGAATCTAGCACAAACTTACTTCACCACCTCCATCGGAGGCAAAGTTTGTAAAAACTGAATTGTGGGTGTGGTGAGGGGTGTATTTATAGGCATTTTGAGGTTTGGGAAACTTTGCCCCTCCTGGTAGGAATGTATATCCCATACGTCACTAGCTCATGGACTCTTGCTAATTACATGAAAGAAAAGTAGATTTGTTAGTGTCAATATCTGATGAAGAAAATTTCTGAAAGAGAAAAAACATCATCAGAGAAGGATAAATCAGTATGTTGTTGGTCATTTGAAACTTCAATAATTAAAAAAGAAGTGAAAAAGACCTAAAAATTTTATTAGAAGGCATGAAGTCAGACAAAGCCTTTAAAATAGAATCAGAAAAATATTTCTTATAAATCTTCTAAATATTTCTTGTACATAAGATGCAAGAATGGCAATATATAAAGCATAAATACTAATGGATTCTGCATGTAAAAGTATATCATAATAACTTATTACAAACCATAGCTAAAGATAAACATTTATAACATTTAAAATAAATGAACTTAGCTTTGGTAGAACTGAAACTCAGTTAAGCGTTTTTCCAGAAGTGGCTTCTGATTCAGGGTCAATCTGAGACATCTTGCAATATGTAATAGAAAAAACAACATATAAAGCAAAATTGATCAAATTCCTTAAATGACAGTTTCAGGAATGGGAAAAAAATGCCAATGAACAAGCTTCTAGCAACCAGAAGCAATAAACAATGAGACTTAAATATTGTGGAGACAACAATGACGCTCAAATTTTTTACCGCCAAAAAAGCCGCCCACATTATTTGGCGCCTAAATGCTTTTGGCGCCAAAAATGACGCCACATCCGGTAACGCCAACATTTTTGGCGCAAAAACGTCAAAAAAATGACGCAACTTCCGGCGACACATATTACGCCGGAAATGACAAGAAAATTTTTGCGCCAAGAAAGTCCGCGCCAAGAATGACGCAATAAAATGAAGCATTTTCAGCCCCCGCGAGCCTAACAGCCCACAGGAAAAAAGTCAAATTTTAAGGTAAGAAAAAATTGATTTATTCATATGCATTATCCCAAATATGAAACTGACTGTCTGAAATAAGGAACGTTGAACATCCTGAATCAAGGCAAATAAATGTTTAAACACATATATTTAGAACTTTATATAAAAGTGCCCAACCATAGCTTAAAGTGTCACAGAAAAACAGAATTTATGCTTACCTGATAAATTACTTTCTCCAACGGTGTGTCCGGTCCACGGCGTCATCCTTACTTGTGGGATATTCTCTTCCCCAACAGGAAATGGCAAAGAGTCCCAGCAAAGCTGGTCACATGATCCCTCCTAGGCTCCGCCCACCCCAGTCATTCGACCGACGGACAGGAGGAAATATATATAGGAGATACCATATGGTACCGTGGTGACTGTAGTTAGAGAAAATAATTCATCAGACCTGATTAAAAAACCAGGGCGGGCCGTGGACCGGACACACCGTTGTAGAAAGTAATTTATCAGGTAAGCATAAATTCTGTTTTCTCCAACATTGGTGTGTCCGGTCCATGGCGTCATCCTTACTTGTGGGAACCAATACCAAAGCTTTAGGACACGGATGAAGGGAGGGAGCAAATCAGGTCACCTAAACGGAAGGCACCACAGCTTGCAAAACCTTTCTCCCAAAAATAGCCTCCGAAGAAGCAAAAGTATCAAATTTGTAAAATTTGGCAAAAGTGTGCAGTGAAGACCAAGTCGCTGCCTTACATATCTGGTCAACAGAAGCCTCGTTCTTGAAGGTCCATGTGGAAGCCACAGCCCTAGTGGAGTGAGCTGTGATTCTTTCAGGAGGTTGCCGTCCGGCAGTCTCATAAGCCAATCGGATAATACTTTTAAGCCAAAAGGAAAGAGAGGTAGAAGTCGCTTTTTGACCTCTCCTTTTACCAGAATAAACAACAAACAAGGAAGATGTTTGTCTGAAATCTTTAGTAGCCTCTAAATAGAACTTTAGAGCACGGACTACGTCCAAATTGTGTAACAAACGTTCCTTCTTTGAAACTGGATTCGGACACAAAGAAGGTACAACTATCTCCTGGTTAATATTTTTGTTAGAAACAACTTTAGAAAGAAAACCAGGCTTAGTACGCAAAACCACCTTATCTGCATGGAAAACCAGAAAGGGCGGAGAACACTGCAGAGCAGATAACTCTGAAACTCTTCTAGCAGAAGAAATTGCAACTAAAAACAAAACTTTCCAAGATAGTAACTTAATATCTATGGAATGTAAAGGTTCAAACGGAACCCCTTGAAGAACTGAAAGAACTAGATTTAGACTCCAGGGAGGAGTCAAAGGTCTGTAAACAGGCTTGATCCTAACCAGAGCCTGAACAAAAGCTTGAACATCTGGCACAGTTGCCAGTCTTTTGTGTAGTAAGACAGATAAAGCAGAGATCTGTCCCTTTAGAGAATTTGCAGATAATCCTTTCTCCAAACCTTCTTGTAGAAAGGAGAGAATCTTAGGAATTTTTATCTTATTCCATGGGAATCCTTTGGATTCACACCAACAGATATATTTTTTCCATATTTTATGGTAAATTTTTCTAGTCACAGGTTTTCTGGCCTGAACCAGAGTATCTATAACAGAATCTGAAAACCCACGCTTTGATAGAATCAAGCGTTCAATCTCCAAGCCGTCAGTTGGAGGGAGACCAGATTTGGATGTTCGAATGGACCCTTAACAAGAAGGTCCTGTCTCAAAGGTAGCTTCCATGGTGGAGCCGATGACATATTCACCAGGTCTGCATACCAAGTCCTGCGTGGCCACGCAGGAGCTATCAAAATCACTGAGGCCCCCTCCTGACTGATCCTGGCTACCAGCCTGGGAATGAGAGGAAACGGTGGGAACACATAAGCTAGGTTGAAGGTCCAAGGTGCTACTAGTGCATCTACTAGAGTCGCCTTGGGATCCCTGGATCTGGACCCGTAGCAAGGAACCTTGAAGTTCTGACGAGACGCCATCAGATCCATGTCTGGAATGCCCCATAATTGAGTTATTTGGGCAAAGATTTCCTGATGGAGTTCCCACTCCCCCGGATGGAATGTCTAACGACTCAGAAAATCCGCTTCCCAATTTTCCACTCCTGGGATGTGGATCGCAGACAAGTGGCAGGAGTGATCCTCCGCCCATTGAATTATTTTGGTCACTTCTTTCATCGCCAGGGAACTCTTTGTTCCCTCCTGATGATTGATATAAGCAACTGTCGTCATGTTGTCTGATTGGAACCTTATGAATTTGGCCTTTGCTAGTTGAGGCCAAGCTCTGAGAGCATTGAATATCGCTCTCAGTTCCAGAATGTTTATCGGGAGAAGAGACTCTTCCCGAGACCATAGACCCTGAGCTTTCAGGGATTCCCAGACCGCGCCCCAGCCCACTAGACTGGCGTCGGTCGTGACAATGACCCACTCTGGCCTGCGGAAGCTCATTCCCTGGGACAGATGGTCCAGGGTCAGCCACCAACGGAGTGAATCTCTGGTCTTTTGATCTACTTGAATCATTGGAGACAAGTCTGTATAATCCCCATTCCACTGTTTGAGCATGCCACAGTTGTAATGGTCTTAGATGAATTCGTGCAAAAGGAAACTATGTCCATTGTTGCAACCATCAATCCTACTACTTCCATGCACTGCGCTATGGAAGGACGAGGAACAGAATGAAGCACTTGACAAGAGCTTAGAAGTTTTGATTTTCTGACCTCTGTCAGAAAAATCCTCATTTCTAAGGAATCTATTATTGTTCCCAAGAAGGGAACCCTTGTTGACGGGGACAGAGAACTTTTTTCTTTGTTCACCTTCCATCCGTGAGATCTGAGAAAGGCTAGAACGATGTCCGTATGAGCCTTTGCTTTTGACAGGGACGACGCTTGTATTAGAATGTCGTCCAAGTAAGGTACTACTGCAATGCCCCTTGGTCTTAGAACCGCTAGAAGGGACCCTAGCACCTTTGTGAAAATCCTTGGAGCAGTGGCTAATCCGAATGGGAGGGCCACAAACTGGTAATGTTTGTCCAGAAAAGCGAACCTTAGGAACTGATGATGTTCTTTGTGGATAGGAATATGTAGGTACGCATCCTTTAGATCCACGGTAGTCATAAATTGACTTTCCTGGATGGTGGGTAGAATCGTTCGAATAGTTTCCATTTTGAACGATGGTACCCTGAGAAATTTGTTTAGGATCTTCAAATCCAAAATTGGTCTGAACGTTCCCTCTTTTTTGGGAACTACGAACAGATTGGAATAAAATCCCATTCCTTGTTCCTTTATTGGAACTGGGTGTATCACTCCCATCTTTAACAGGTCTTCTACACAATGTAAGAACGCCTGTCTCTTTATTTGGTTTGAGGATAAGTGAGACTTGTGGAACCTTCCCCTTGGGGGTAGTTCCTTGAATTCCAGGAGATAACCTTGAGAAACTATTTCTAGCGCCCAAGGATCCTGAACATCTCTTGCCCAAGCCTGAGCAAAGAGAGAGAGCCTGCCCCCCACCAGATCCGGTCCCGGATCGGGGGCTACTCCTTCATGCTGTTTTGTTAGCAGTGGCAGGCTTCTTGGCCTGCTTACCCTTGTTCCAGCCTTGCATTGGTTTCCAGGCTGGTTTGGGTTGTGAGGCATTACCCTCTTGCTTAGAGGATGCAGAATTAGAGGCTGGTCCATTTCTGCGAAAGGGACGAAAATTAGGCTTATTTTTAGCCTTAAAAGACTTATCCTGTGGAAGGGCGTGGCCCTTTCCTCCAGTGATGTCTGAAATAATCTCTTTCAATTCTGGTCCAAATAAAGTTTTACCTTTGAAAGGGATGTTAAGCAATTTTGTCTTGGATGACACATCCGCTGACCAAGACTTTAGCCAAAGCGCTCTGCGCGCCACGATAGCAAACCCTGAATTTTTCGCCGCTAATCTGGCTAATTGCAAAGCGGCATCTAAATTAAAGAATAGACAAATTTAAGTGCGTGAACTCTGTCCATAACCTCCTCATATGGAGTTTCTCTACTGAGCGACTTTTCTAGTTCCTCGAACCAGAACCACGCTGCCGTAGTGACAGGAACAATGCATGAAATTGGTTGTAGAAGGTAGCCTTGCTGTACAAAAATCTTTTTAAGCAAACCTTCCAATTTTTTATCCATAGGATCTTTGAAAGCACAAACTATCTTCGATAGGAATAGTAGTGCGTTTGTTTAGAGTAGAAACTGCCCCCTCGACCTTGGGGACTGTCTGTCATAAGTCCTTCCTGGGGTCGACCATAGGAAATAACAGAATTTATATTTACCTGATAAATTACTTTCTCCAACGGTGTGTCCGGTCCACAGCGTCATGGCAAAGAGCCCAGCAAAGCTGGTCACATGATCCCTCCTAGGCTCCGCCTTCCCCAGTCATTCGACCGACGTAAAGGAGGAATATTTGCATAGGAGAAATCATATGATACCGTGGTGACTGTAGTTAGAGAAAATAAATCATCAGACCTGATTAAAAAACCAGGGCGGGCCGTGGACCGGACACACCGTTGGAGAAAGTAATTTATCAGGTAAACATAAATTCTGTTTTCTCCAACATAGGTGTGTCCGGTCCACGGCGTCATCCTTACTTGTGGGAACCAATACCAAAGCTTTAGGACACGGATGATGGGAGGGAGCAAATCAGGTCACCTAGATGGAAGGCACCACGGCTTGCAAAACCTTTCTCCCAAAAATAGCCTCAGAAGAAGCAAAAGTATCAAATTTGTAAAATTTGGAAAAAGTGTGCAGTGAAGACCAAGTCGCTGCCTTACATATCTGATCAACAGAAGCCTCGTTCTTGAAGGCCCATGTGGAAGCCACGGCCCTAGTGGAATGAGCTGTGATTCTTTCAGGAGGCTGCCGTCCGGCAGTCTCATAAGCCAATCTGATGATGCTTTTAAGCCAAAAAGAGAGAGAGGTAGAAGTTGCTTTTTGACCTCTCCTTTTACCAGAATAAACAACAAACAAGGAAGATGTTTGTCTGAAATCCTTTGTAGCCTCTAAATAGAATTTTAGAGCATGAACTACATCCAAATTGTGCAACAAACGTTCCTTCTTTGAAACTGGATTCGGACACAAAGAAGGCACGACTATCTCCTGGTTAATATTTTTGTTAGAAACAACTTTCGGAAGAAAACCAGGTTTAGTACGCAAAACCACCTTATCTGCATGGAACACCAGATAAGGAGGAGAACACTGCAGAGCAGATAACTCTGAAACTCTTCTAGCAGAAGAAATTGCAACCAAAAACAAAACTTTCCAAGATAATAACTTGATATCAACGGAATGTAGGGGTTCAAACGGAACCCCCTGAAGAACTGAAAGAACTAAATTGAGACTCCAAGGAGGAGTCAAAGGTTTGTAAACAGGCTTGATTCTAACCAGAGCCTGAACAAAAGCTTGAACATCTGGCACAGCCGCCAGCTTTTTGTGAAGTAAAACAGATAAAGCAGAAATCTGTCCCTTCAAAGAACTTGCAGATAATCCTTTCTCCAAACCTTCTTGAAGAAAGGATAGAATCTTAGGAATTTTTATCTTGTTCCATGGGAATCCTTTAGATTCACACCAACAGATAGAAGTTTTCCATATTTTATGGTAGATTTTTCTAGTTACAGGCTTTCTGGCCTGAACAAGAGTATCAATGACAGAATCTGAGAACCCTCGCTTTGATAAAATCAAGCGTTCAATCTCCAAGCAGTCAGTTGGAGTGAGGCCAGATTCGGATGTTCGAACGGACCTTGAACAAGAAGGTCCTGTCTCAAAGGTAGCTTCCATGGTGGAGCCGATGACATATTCACCAGATCTGCATACCAAGTCCTGCGTGGCCACGCAGGAGCTATCAAGATCACCGATACCCTCTCCTGTTTGATCCTGGCTACCAGCCTGGGAATGAGAGGAAACGGTGGGAACACATAAGCTAGGTTGAAGCTCCAAGGTGCTACTAGTGCATCCACTAGAGTCGCCTTGGGATCCCTGGATCTGGACCCGTAGCAAGGAACCTTGAAGTTCTGACGAGACGCCATCAGATCCATGTCTGGAATGCCCCACAATTGAATTATTTGGGCAAAGATTTCCGGATGGAGTTCCCACTCCCCCGGATGAAATGTCTGACGACTCAGAAAATCCGCTTCCCAATTTTCCACTCCTGGGATGTGGATTGCAGACAAGTGGCAGGAGTGAGTCTCCGCCCATTGAATTATTTTGGTCACTTCTTCCATCGCCAGGGAACTCCTTGTTCCCCCTTGATGGTTGATATACGCAACAGTCGTCATGTTGTCTGATTGAAACCGTATGAATGTGGCCTTTGCAAGCTGAGGCCAAGCCTTGAGAGCATTGAATATCGCTATCAGTTCCAGAATATTTATCGGGAGAAGAGATTCTTCCCGAGACCAAAGACCCTGAGCTTTCAGGAGTTCCCAGACCGCGCCCCAGCCCACCAGACTGGCGTCGGTCGTGACAATGACCCACTCTGGTCTGCGGAAGCTCATCCCTTGTGACAGGTTGTCCAGGGTCAGCCACCAACGGAGTGAATCTCTGGTCCTCTGATCTACTTGTATCGTCGGAGACAAGTCTGTATAATCCCCATTCCACTGACTGAGCATGCACAGTTGGAATGGTCTTAGATGAATTCGCGCAAAAGGAACTATGTCCATTGCCGCGACCATCAAACCTATTACTTCCATGCACTGCGCTATGGAAGGAAGAAGAACAGAATGAAGTACTTGACAAGAGCTTAGAAGTTTTGATTTTCTGGCCTCAGAAAAATCCTCATTTCTAAGGAGTCTATTATTGTTCCCAAGAAGGGAACTCTTGTTGACGGAGATAGAGAACTTTTTTCTACGTTCACTTTCCACCCGTGAGATCTGAGAAAGGCCAGGACAATGTCCGTATGAGCCTTTGCTTGTGGTAGAGACGACGCTTGAATCAGTATGTCGTCCAAGTAAGGTACTACTGCAATGCCCCTTGGTCTTAGCACCGCTAGAAGGGACCCTAGTACCTTTGTGAAAATTCTTGGAGCAGTGGCGAATCCGAATGGAAGTGCCACAAACTGGTAATGCTTGTCCAGAAAGGCGAACCTTAGGAACCGATGATGTTCCTTGTGTATAGGAATATGTAGATACGCATCCTTTAAATCCACCGTGGTCATGAATTGACCTTCCTGGATGGTAGGAAGAATTGTCCGAATGGTTTCCATTTTGAACGATGGAACCTTGAGAAATTTGTTTAGGATCTTGAGATCTAAGATTGGTCTGAATGTTCCCTCTTTTTTGGGAACTATGAACAGATTGGAGTAGAATCCCATCCCTTGTTCTCCTAATGGAACCGGATGAATCACTCCCATTTTTAACAGGTCTTCTACACAATGTAAGAATGCCTGTCTTTTTATGTGGTCTGAAGACAATTGAGACCTGTGGAACCTCCCCCTTGGGGGTAGCTCCTTGAATTCCAGAAGAGAACCTTGGGAGACTATTTCTAGCGCCCAAGGATCCAGAACATCTCTTGCCCAAGCCTGAGCGAAGAGAGAAAGTCTGCCCCCCACCAGATCCGGTCCCGGATCGGGGGCCAACATCTCATGCTGTCTTGGTAGCAGTGGCAGGCTTCTTGGCCTGCTTACCTTTGTTCCAGCCTTGCATTGGCCTCCAGGCTGGCTTGGTTTGAGAAGTATTACCCTCTTGCTTAGAGGATGTAGAACTTGAGGCTGGTCCGTTTCTGCGAAAGGGACGAAAATTTGGTTTATTTTTAGCCTTAAAAGACCTATCCTGAGGAAGGGCGTGGCCCTTACCCCCAGTGATATCTGAAATAATCTCTTTCAAGTCAGGGCCAAACAGCGTTTTCCCCTTGAAAGGTATGTTAAGCAATTTGTTCTTGGAAGACGCATCCGCTGACCAAGATTTTAGCCAAAGCGCTCTGCGCGCCACAATAGCAAACCCTGAATTTTTCGCCGCTAATCTAGCTAATTGCAAAGTGGCGTCTGAAGTAAAAGAGTTAGCCAATTTAAGAGCGTGAACTCTGTCCATAATCTCCTCATAAGAAGAATCTTTATCGAGCGACTTTTCTAGTTCATCGAACCAGAAACACGCTGCTGTAGTGACAGGAACAATGCATGAAATTGGTTGTAGAAGGTAACCTTGCTGAACAAACATCTTTTTAAGCAAACCCTCTAATTTTTTATCCATAGGATCTTTGAAAGCACAACTATCTTCTATAGGGATAGTAGTGCGTTTGTTTAGAGTAGAAACCGCCCCCTCGACCTTGGGGACTGTCTGCCATAAGTCCTTTCTGGGGTCGACCATAGGAAACAATTTCTTAAATATAGGGGGAGGGACAAAAGGTATGCCGGGCCTTTCCCATTCTTTGTTTACAATGTCCGCCACCCGCTTGGGTATAGGAAAAGCTTCGGGGGGCCCCGGGACCTCTAGGAACTTGTCCATGTTACATAATTTCTCTGGAATGACCAAATTGTCACAATCATCCAGAGTAGACAACACCTCCTTAAGCAGAGCGCGGAGATGTTCCAATTTAAATTTGAATGTAATCACATCAGGTTCAGCTTGTAGAGAAATTTTCCCTGAATCTGAAATTTCTCCCTCAGACAAAACCTCCCTGGCCCCCTCAGACTGGTGTAGGGGCATGTCAGAACCATTATCATCAGCGTCCTCATGCTCTTCAGTATTTTCTAAAACAGAGCAGTCGCGCTTTCGCTGATAAGTGGGCATTTTGGCTAAAATGTTTTTGATAGAATTATCCATTACAGCCGTTAATTGTTGCATAGTAAGGAGTATCGGCGCACTAGATGTACTAGGGGCCTCCTGTGTGGGCAAGACTGGCGTAGACGAAGGAGGGGATGATACAGTACCATGCTTACTCCCCTCACTTGAGGAATCATCTTGGGCATCATTTTCTCTAAATTGTTTGTCACATACATCACATCTATTTAAATGAGAAGGAACCTTGGCTTCCTCACATACAGAACATAGTCTATCTGATAGTTCAGACATGTTAAACAGGCATAAACTTGATAACAAAGTACAAAAAACGTTTTAAAATAAAACCGTTACTGTCACTTTAAATTTTAAACTGAACACACTTTATTACTGAATATGTGAAAAAGTATGAAGGAATTGTTCAAAATTCACCAAAATTTCACCACAGTGTCCTAAAGCCTTAAAAGTATTGCACACCAAATTTGAAAGCTTTAACTCTTAAAATAACGGAACCGGAGCCGTTTTTATATTTAACCCCTATACAGTCCCTGGTATCTGCTTTGCTAAGACCCAACCAAGCCCAGAGGGGAATACGATACCAAATGACGCCTTCAGAAAGTCTTTTCTATGTATCTGAGCTCCTCACACATGCATCTGCATGCCTTGCTTCCCAAAAACAACTGCGCATTAGTGGCGCGAAAATGAGGCTCTGCCTATGATTAGAGAAGGCCCCCAGTGAAAAAGGTGTCCAATACAGTGCCTGCCGTTTCTTTAACATAATTCCCAAGAATAAAATAACTCCTCAAAGCTATAAACTATTAAAAATGCTTATAAATCAATCGTTTTAGCCCAGAAAAATGTCTACCAGTCTTTAAAGCCCTTGTGAAGCCCTTTATTCTTATTTAATAAAAATGGCTTACCGGATCCCATAGGGAAAATGACAGCTTCCAGCATTACCAAGTCTTGTTAGAAATGTGTCATACCTCAAGCAGCAAAAGTCTGCTCACTGTTTCCCCCAACTGAAGTTAATTCCTCTCAACAGTCCTGTGTGGAAACAGCCATCGATTTTAGTAACGGTTGCTAAAATCATTTTCCTCTTACAAACAGAAATCTTCATCACCTTTCTGTTTCAGAGTAAATAGTACATACCAGCACTATTTTAAAATAACAAACTCTTGATTGAAGAATAAAAACTACATTTAAACACCAAAAAACTCTAAGCCATCTCCGTGGAGATGTTGCCTGTGCAACGGCAAAGAGAATGACTGGGGAAGGCGGAGCCTAGGAGGGATCATGTGACCAGCTTTGCTGGGCTCTTTGCCATTTCCTGTTGGGGAGGAGAATATCCCACAAGTAAGGATGACGCCGTGGACCGGACACACCTATGTTGGAGAAAATTTCTTAAATATAGGGGGGGGAACAAAAGGTATGCCGGGCTTTTCCCACTCCTTATTTACTATGTCCGCCACCCGCTTGGGTATAGGAAAAGCGTCGGAGGGCACCGGAACCTCTAGGAACCTGTCCATCTTGCATAATTTCTCTGGAATGACCAAATTGTCACAATCATCCAGAGTAGATAACACCTCCTTAAGCAGTGTGCGGAGATGTTCTAATTTAAATTTAAATGTCACAACATCAGGTTCAGCTTGATGAGAAATTTTTCCTGAATCTGAAATTTCTCCATCAGACAAAACCTCCCTCATGGCCCCTTCAGATTGGTGTGAGGGTATGACAGAACAATTATCATCAGCGCCCTCCTGCTCTTCAGTGTTTAAAACAGAGCAATCGCGCTTTCTCTGATAAGTAGGCATTTTGGATAAAAGATTTGCTATGGAGTTATCCATTACAGCCGTTAATTGTTGCATGGTAATAAGTATTGGCGCACTAGATGTACTAGGGGCCTCCTGCATGGGCAAAACTGGTGTAGACACAGTAGGAGATGATGTAGTATCATGTTTACTCCCCTCATTTGAGGAATCATCTTGGGCAATATCATTATCTGTGGCAGTACTGTCCTTACTTTGTTTGGACGCTATGGCACAATTATCACATAAATTTAAATGGGGAGACACATTGGCTTTCATACATATAGAACATAGCTTATCTGAAGGTACAGACATGTTAAACAGGCTTAAACTTGTCAACAAAGCACAAAAAACGTTTTAAAATAAAACCATTACTGTCACTTTAAATTTCAAACAGAAAACACTTTATTACTGAATATGTGAAAAAGTATGAAGGAATCGTTCAAAATTTACCAAAATTTCACCACAGTGTCTTAAAGCCTTAAAAGTATTGCACACCAAATTTCAGAGCTTTAACCCTTAAAATAACGGAACCGGAGCTGTTTTTAAATTTAACCCCTATACAGTCCCAGCTATAGTCTTTGCTAAGACCCAACCAAGCCCTGAGGGGAATACGATACCAAATGACGCCTTCTAGAAGCTTTTTCAGAGATTTTTAGACCCTCACACATGCATCTGCATGCCCTGTTCTCAAAAAACAACTGCGCATTAATGGCGCGAAAAACAGAATTTATGTTTACCTGATAAATTACTTTCTCCAACGGTGTGTCCGGTCCACGGCGTCATCCTTACTTGTGGGATATTCTCTTCCCCAACAGGAAATGGCAAAGAGCCCAGCAAAGCTGGTCACATGATCCCTCCTAGGCTCCGCCTACCCCAGTCATTCGACCGACGTTAAGGAGGAATATTTGCATAGGAGAAACCATATGATACCATGGTGACTGTAGTTAAAGAAAATAAATTATCAGACCTGATTAAAAAACCAGGGCGGGCCGTGGACCGGACACACCGTTGGAGAAAGTAATTTATCAGGTAAACATAAATTCTGTTTTCTCCAACATAGGTGTGTCCGGTCCACGGCGTCATCCTTACTTGTGGGAACCAATACCAAAGCTTTAGGACACGGATGAAGGGAGGGAGCAAATCAGGTCACCTAAATGGAAGGCACCACGGCTTGCAAAACCTTTCTCCCAAAAACAGCCTCAGAAGAAGCAAAAGTATCAAACTTGTAAAATTTGGTAAAAGTGTGCAGTGAAGACCAAGTCGCTGCCCTACATATCTGATCAACAGAAGCCTCGTTCTTGAAGGCCCATGTGGAAGCCACAGCCCTAGTGGAATGAGCTGTGATTCTTTCAGGAGGCTGCCGTCCGGCAGTCTCGTAAGCCAATCTGATGATGCTTTTAATCCAAAAAGAGAGAGAGGTAGAAGTTGCTTTTTGACCTCTCCTTTTACCAGAATAAACAACAAACAAGGAAGATGTTTGTCTAAAATCCTTTGTAGCATCTAAATAGAATTTTAGAGCGCGAACAACATCCAAATTGTGCAACAAACGTTCCTTCTTCGAAACTGGTTTCGGACACAAAGAAGGCACGACTATCTCCTGGTTAATGTTTTTGTTAGAAACAACTTTTGGAAGAAAACCAGGTTTAGTACGTAAAACCACCTTATCTGCATGGAACACCAGATAAGGAGGAGAACACTGCAGAGCAGATAATTCTGAAACTCTTCTGGCAGAAGAAATTGCAACCAAAAACAAAACTTTCCAAGATAATAACTTAATATCAACGGAATGTAAGGGTTCAAACGGAACCCCCTGAAGAACTGAAAGAACTAAGTTGAGACTCCAAGGAGGAGTCAAAGGTTTGTAAACAGGCTTGATTCTAACCAGAGCCTGAACAAAGGCTTGAACATCTGGCACAGCTGCCAGCTTTTTGTGGAGTAACACAGACAAGGCAGAAATCTGTCCCTTCAAGGAACTTGCAGATAATCCTTTCTCCAATCCTTCTTGAAGAAAGGATAGAATCTTAGGAATCTTTACCTTGTCCCAAGGGAATCCTTTAGATTCACACCAACAGATATATCTTTTCCATATTTTGTGGTAAATTTTTCTAGTTACAGGCTTTCTGGCCTGAACAAGAGTATCAATAACAGAATCTGAGAACCCTCGTTTTGATAAGATCAAGCGTTCAATCTCCAAGCAGTCAGCTGGAGTGAGACCAGATTCGGATGTTCGAACGGACCTTGAACAAGAAGGTCTCGTCTCAAAGGTAGCTTCCATGGTGGAGCCGATGACATATTCACCAGATCTGCATACCAAGTCCTGCGTGGCCACGCAGGAGCTATCAAGATCACCGACGCCCTCTCCTGATGGATCCTGGCTACCAGCCTGGGGATGAGAGGAAACGGCGGGAATACATAAGCTAGTTTGAAGGTCCATGGTGCTACTAGTGCATCTACTAGAGTCGCCTTGGGATCCCTGGATCTGGACCCGTAGCAAGGAACCTTGAAGTTCTGACGAGAGGCCATCAGATCCATGTCTGGAATGCCCCACAGTTGAGTAATTTGGGCAAAGATTTCCGGATGGAGTTCCCACTCCCCCGGATGTAATGTCTGACGACTCAGAAAATCCGCTTCCCAATTTTCCACTCCTGGGATGTGGATTGCAGACAGGTGGCAGGAGTGAGTCTCCGCCCATTGAATGATTTTGGTCACTTCTTCCATCGCCAGGGAACTCCTTGTTCCCCCCTGATGGTTGATGTACGCAACAGTCGTCATGTTGTCTGATTGAAACCGTATGAACTTGGCCTTTGCTAGCTGAGGCCAAGCCTTGAGAGCATTGAATATCGCTCTCAGTTCCAGAATATTTATCGGTAGAAGAGATTCTTCCCGAGACCAAAGACCCTGAGCTTTCAGGGATCCCCAGACCGCGCCCCAGCCCATCAGACTGGCGTCGGTCGTGACAATGACCCACTCTGGTCTGCGGAAGGTCATCCCTTGTGACAGGTTGTCCAGGGACAGCCACCAACGGAGTGAGTCTCTGGTCCTCTGATTTACTTGTATCTTCGGAGACAAGTCTGTATAGTCCCCATTCCACTGACTGAGCATGCACAGTTGTAATGGTCTGAGATGAATGCGCGCAAAAGGAACTATGTCCATTGCCGCTACCATCAAACCTATTACTTCCATGCACTGCGCTATGGAAGGAAGAGGAACGGAATGAAGTGTTTGA
The DNA here is from genome assembly GCF_027579735.1 of Bombina bombina. Lineage (NCBI taxonomy): Eukaryota > Metazoa > Chordata > Amphibia > Anura > Bombinatoridae > Bombina > Bombina bombina. The sequence continues at coordinate 570,386,993 of NC_069502.1, forward strand.
CAAGAGTTTAGAAGTTTTGTTTTTCTGGCCACTGTCAGAAAAATCCTCATTTCTAAGGAGTCTATTATTGTTCCCAAGAAGGGAACCCTTGTCGACGGAGATAGAGAACTCTTTTCCACGTTCACTTTCCATCCGTGAGTTCGGAGAAAGGCCAGGACTATGTCCGTGTGAGCCTTTGCTTGAGGAAGGGACGACGCTTGAATCAGAATGTCGTCCAAGTAAGGTACTACTGCAATGCCCCTTGGTCTTAGCACCGCTAGAAGGGACCCTAGTACCTTTGTGAAAATCCTTGGAGCAGTGGCTAATCCGAAAGGAATCGCCACGAACTGGTAATGCTTGTCCAGGAATGCGAACCTTAGGAACCGATGATGTTCCTTGTGGATAGGAATATGTAGATACGCATCCTTTAAATCCACCGTGGTCATGAATTGACCTTCCTGGATGGAAGGAAGAATTGTTCGAATGGTTTCCATTTTGAACGATGGAACCTTGAGAAACTTGTTTAAGATCTTGAGATCTAAGATTGGTCTGAACGTTCCCTCTTTTTTGGGAACTATGAACAGATTGGAGTAGAACCCCATCCCTTGTTCTCCTAATGGAACCGGATGAATCACTCCCATTTTTAACAGGTCTTCTACACAATGTAAGAATGCCTGTCTTTTTATGTGGTCTGAAGACAATTGAGACCTGTGGAACCTCCCCCTAGGGGGAAGCCCCTTGAATTCCAGAAGATAACCTTGGGAGACTATTTCTAGTGCCCAAGGATCCAGAACATCTCTTGCCCAAGCCTGAGCGAAGAGAGAGAGTCTGCCCCCCACCAGATCCGGTCCCGGATCGGGGGCCAACATTTCATGCTGTCTTGGTAGCAGTGGCAGGTTTCTTGGCCTGCTTTCCCTTGTTCCAGCCTTGCATTGGTCTCCAGGCTGGCTTGGCTTGAGAAGTATTACCCTCTTGCTTAGAGGACGTAGCACTTGGGGCTGGTCCGTTTCTACGAAAGGGACGAAAATTAGGTTTATTTTTGGCCTTGAAAGACCTATCCTGAGGAAGGGCGTGGCCCTTACCCCCAGTGATATCAGAGATAATCTCTTTCAAGTCAGGGCCAAACAGCGTTTTCCCCTTGAAAGGAATGTTAAGGAGTTTGTTCTTGGAAGACGCATCAGCTGACCAAGATTTCAACCAAAGCGCTCTGCGCGCCACAATAGCAAACCCAGAATTCTTCGCCGCTAACCTAGCCAATTGCAAAGTGGCGTCTAGGGTGAAAGAATTAGCCAATTTGAGAGCACGGATTCTGTCCATAATCTCCTCATAAGGAGGAGAATCACTATCGATCGCCTTTACTAGCTCATCGAACCAGAAACACGCGGCTGTAGTGACAGGGACAATGCATGAAATTGGTTGTAGAAGGTAACCTTGCTGAACAAACATCTTTTTAAGCAAACCTTCTAATTTTTTATCCATAGGATCTTTGAAAGCACAACTATCTTCTATGGGTATAGTGGTGCGTTTGTTTAAAGTAGAAACCGCTCCCTCGACCTTGGGGACTGTCTGCCATAAGTCCTTTCTGGGGTCGACCATAGGAAACAATTTTTTAAATATGGGGGGGAAGGACGAAAGGTATACCGGGCCTTTCCCATTCTTTATTTACAATGTCCGCCACCCGCTTGGGTATAGGAAAAGCTTCTGGGAGCCCCGGGACCTCTAGGAACTTGTCCATTTTACATAGTTTCTCTGGGATGATCAAATTCTCACAATCATCCAGAGTGGATAATACCTCCTTAAGCAGAGCGCGGAGATGTTCCAACTTAAATTTAAATGTAATCACATCGGGTTCAGCTTGTTGAGAAATTTTCCCTGAATCTGAAATTTCTCCCTCAGACAAAACCTCCCTGGCCCCCTCAGACTGGTGTAGGGGCACTTCAGAACCATTATCATCAGCGTCCTCATGCTCTTCAGTATCTAAAACAGAGCAGTCGCGCTTACGCCGATAAGTGGGCATTTTGGCTAAAATGTTTTTGATAGAATTATCCATTACAGCCGTTAATTGTTGCATAGTAAGGAGTATTGGCGCGCTAGATGTACTAGGGGCCTCCTGAGTGGGCAAGACTCGTGTAGACGAAGGAGGGAATGATGCAGTACCATGCTTACTCCCCTCACTTGAGGAATCATCTTGGGCATCATTTTCAGTGTCACATAAATCACATTTATTTAAATGAGAAGGAACCTTGGCTTCCCCACATTCAGAACACAGTCTATCTGGTAGTTCAGACATGTTAAACAGGCATAAACTTGATAACAAAGTACAAAAAACGTTTTTAAAATAAAACCGTTACTGTCACTTTAAATTTTAAACTGAACACACTTTATTACTGCAATTGCGAAAAAGTATGAAGGAATTGTTCAAAATTCACCAAAATTTCACCACAGTGTCTTAAAGCCTTAAAAGTATTGCACACCAAATTTGGAAGCTTTAACCCTTAAAATAACGGAACCGGAGCCGTTTTTAACTTTAACCCCTTTACAGTCCCTGGTATCTGCTTTGCTGAGACCCAACCAAGCCCAAAGGGGAATACGATACCAAATGACGCCTTCAGAAAGTCTTTTCTATGTATCAGAGCTCCTCACACATGCGACTGCATGTCATGCTTCTCAAAAACAAGTGCGCAATACCGGCGCGAAAATGAGGCTCTGCCTATGATTAGGGAAAGCCCCTAGAGAATAAGGTGTCTAAAACAGTGCCTGCCGATATTATTTTACAAAAATACCCAGATTAAATGATTCCTCAAGGCTAAATATGTGTAATATATGAATCGATTTAGCCCAGAAAATGTCTACAGTCTTAATAAGCCCTTGTGAAGCCCTTATTTACTGTCTGAATAAAAATGGCTTACCGGATCCCATAGGGAAAATGACAGCTTCCAGCATTACATCGTCTTGTTAGAATGTGTCATACCTCAAGCAGCAAAAGACTGCTCACTGTTCCCCCAACTGAAGTTAATTCCTCTCAACAGTCCTGTGTGGAACAGCCATGGATTTTAGTAACAGTTGCTAAAATCATTTTCCTCTTACAAACAGAAATCTTCATCTCTTTACTGTTTCAGAGTAAATAGTACATACCAGCACTATTTTAAAATAACAAACTCTTGATTGAATAATAAAAACTACAGTTAAACACTAAAAAACTCTAAGCCATCTCCGTGGAGATGTTGCCTGTACAACGGCAAAGAGAATGACTGGGGTAGGCGGAGCCTAGGAGGGATCATGTGACCAGCTTTGCTGGGCTCTTTGCCATTTCCTGTTGGGGAAGAGAATATCCCACAAGTAAGGATGACGCCGTGGACCGGACACACCTATGTTGGAGAAATGAGGCTCAGTCTATAACTAGAAAGGCCCCCTGACTGAAAAAGGTGTCCAACACAGTGCCTGCCGTTTTATAAGCGTTCCCCAAGATTATAAATGCCAATTGTTAGCCTAAATCTGAATAATATGCCCAAATAAAGCAATCGATTTAGCCCATAAAAATGTCTACCAGTTTTTTAGCCCATATTAAGCCCTTTATTCTGTTTGTTTGACTAAGAAAATGGCTTACCGGTCCCCATGAGGGGAAATGACAGCCTTCCAGCATTACACAGTCTTGTTAGAAATATGGCTAGTCATACCTTAAGCAGAAAAGTCTGCTAACTGTTTCCCCCAACTGAAGTTACTTCATCTCAACAGTCCTATGTGGAAACAGCAATCGATTTTAGTTACTGTCTGCTAAAATCATCTTCCTCTTACAAACAGAAATCTTCATCCTTTTCTGTTTCAGAGTAAATAGTACATACCAGCACTATTTTAAAATAACAAACACTTGATAGAAGAATAAAAACTACATTTAAACACCAAAAAACTCTTAACCATCTCCGTGGAGATGTTGCCTGTGCAACGGCAAAGAGAATGACTGGGGTGGGCGGAGCCTAGGAGGGATCATGTGACCAGCTTTGCTGGGACTCTTTGCCATTTCCTGTTGGGGAAGAGAATATCCCACAAGTAAGGATGACTCCGTGGACCGGACACACCAATGTTGGAGAAATAAGACTTACTTACCCCAGGACACTCATCTACATGTAGTAGAAAGCCAAACCAGTACTGAAACGAGAATCAGTAGAGGTAATGGTATGGTATATATAAGAGTATATCGTCGATCTGAAAAGGGAGGTAAGAGATAAATCTCTACGACCGATAACAGAGAACCTATGAAATAGACCCCGTAGAAGGAGATCATTGAATTCAAATAGGCAATACTCTCTTCACATCCCTCTGACATTCACTGCACACTGAGAGGAAAACCGGGCTCCAGCCTGCTGCGAAGCGCATATCAACGTAGAATCTAGCACAAACTTACTTCACCACCTCCATGGGAGGCAAAGTTTGTAAAACTGATTTGTGGGTGTGGTGAGGGGTGTATTTATAGGCATTTTGAGGTTTGGGAAACTTTGCCCCTCCTGTTAGGAATGTATATCCCATACGTCGCTAGATCATGGACTCTTGCTAATTATATGAAAGAAATTATATTACAGGTAAAATGACCACCATTTACTATCATAAGCCCAACATGCAAGGGACTTTCTGAAGCAAAACTACCATGCTGTTATTGTAGGAGTATATCATTTTTGCATTAAAACTAGCGTTGCCATCCAGCTGGTATTTTACCGACACTGACGGGATTTTTAAGGTTCGGGTCAAAGTTGAAAATAAAGATTAAAAATAGAAATAAAGATGCAAATATTATCAAACGTCTTTGAAGTGTAAATTTAATTATAAACAAAGGATCATTTAAAACCAGTCCTTGCAGATTTAGATCCTGATATGTGCTGTATAATTATTTATGCAAAATTATGCTAATGAGGTAGGTCCATATTTTTGGCAGAAAAGGTGGCAACTCTTGTATAAACTGTAGGTAATATAAAACATCTCTATATACTTAGAGATAATAGTTGTTACTGCAGTTTACAACAGCAATGGAAATTAGGTTTATTTTTCTATATGTTTAAAGGATTAGTAAAGTCCAAATTAAAAACTTTCATGATTCAAATAGGGCATGTAATTTTAAACAACTTTCTAGTTTACTTTTATCATCAAATTTGCTTTGTTCTCTTGGTATTCTTAGTTGGAAGCTAAACCTATGTAGGCTCATATGCTAATTTATAAGCCATTGAAGGTCACCTCTTACCTGAATGCATTTGACACATTTTACACAGCTAGAGGGTGTTAGTTCATGTATTTCATATAAATAATATTGTGCTCATGCATGTGGAGTTATTTATTAGCCAGCACTAATTGCCTGAAATGCAAGTCTGTCAAAGATCTGAGATAAGGAGGCAGTCAGCAGAAGGTAATCACAGAGGTAAAAAGTATATTTCTAGAACAGTGTTGGTTATGCAAATCTGGGGAATGGTAAATAAAGGGATTATCTATCCTTTTAAACAAACATTTGTGGTGTTTACTATCCCTTTAAAACCCTTTGTGGGGTAAAATAAATACATAGTAAGGGTGGAAAATGCTTACTTATTCCATAACATCCATCATCTTATAGTGTTATACGGTCATATCAAAAGCTGCTTATGTCAGGGATTTTCCTTTTTTGTTTTAAAGAAATAAATTGTTGAAGTGACAAACTGGCCAAACCCCAGTATTGACATGAACCAGCAGCGAAAATATTTTTCCACTCCTGTCTGCGTTTGAAATACTTTCAAGCCATTAAAAACACAGCCATATGCCTTGATGTACTTACTACTGTGTAGTGACAGCTTTAAATATAAAAAATAATCATATCTGCAAGATCTTGTTAAACAAATATCTCAGTTGCTCAGTATTAATTGCACTGATTTTTTGTAAGGTCTGAGCATTAAAATAAACTACTAGTCTTTCTATTTGACACACCACACAACAAAATATTTATTCTGAATGACAATGCGGTGACTCAGTTCATTGAGTGCAGAGCATTTACATCTACAGCTTTGTGATATATAATTAGACTACTTTCTAGACTTCTTTTTATACTAAACGGACATTCAAGCAACTTTATATATATACATCAGAAATTACGTACATCAATTTAAAAGATCGACATACAAAATAGATGTAAAAACGTTTAAAACTGTTTTGTTAGCATAATTTGCATTGCTTTGCAGTCAATGGGCCCACATCTTGAAAAGTCTTGAGTGTTCAACCCCTTGGCGACTGAGGACATGTCAGACACGTCCTACAAAAAAATATAGTTAAGGACCAAGGACGTGCCTAACACGTCCTCGGGTAATCTGATTACTTCCAGCTGCTCAAACAGTATTGCAGCGATGCCTCGACGACTGCTGGGCTCCATTTTGATCTCTCCCACGGAGCGATCACTTTCGGTTTCACTCCACGTGGAGCCCGGCAGTCAAGCAGAGCATTAGAAGCCACCGGGCAGGCTTCTGATGCTCTGACAGTGTGCTGAGTGCCTCGGTGGGTCGAGGCACTCAGTAAAATATTTTAAAAAACATAATTTATGTAAGAACTTACCTGATAAATTCATTTCTTTCATATTAGCAAGAGTCCATGAGCTAGTGACGTATGGGATACACATTCCTACCAGGAGGGGCAAAGTTTCCCAAACCTCAAAATGCCTATAAATACACCCCTCACCACACCCACAAATCAGTTTAACGAATAGCCAAGAAGTGGGGTGATAAGAAAAAAGTGCAAGCATAAATATAAGGAATTGGAATAATTGTGCTTTATACAAAAAATCATAACCACCACAAAAAAGGGTGGGCCTCATGGACTCTTGCTAATATGAAAGAAATGAATTTATCAGGTAAGTTCTTACATAAATTATGTTTTCTTTCATGTAATTAGCAAGAGTCCATGAGCTAGTGACGTATGGGATAATGACTACCCAAGATGTGGATCTTCCACGCAAGAGTCACTAGAGAGGGAGGTATAAAATAAAGACAGCCAATTCCGCTGAAAATAATCCACACCCAAACAAAGTTTAAAACTTATAATGAAAAAAACTGAAATTATAAGCAGAAGAATCAAACTGAAACAGCTGCCTGAAGTACTTTTCTACCAAAAACTGCTTCAGAAGAAGAAAACACATCAAAATGGTAGAATTTAGTAAAAGTATGCAAAGAAGACCAAGTTGCTGCTTTGCAAATCTGAACAACCGAAGCTTCATTCCTAAACGCCCAGGAAGTAGAAACTGACCTAGTAGAATGAGCTGTAATCCTTTGAGGCGGAGTTTTACCCGACTCGACATAAGCATGATGAATTAAAGATTTCAACCAAGATGCCAAAGAAATGGCAGAAGCCTTCTGACCTTTCCTAGAACCGGAAAAGATAACAAATAGACTAGAAGTCTTTCGGAAATTCTTAGTAGCTTCAACATAATATTTCAAAGCTCTAACTACATCCAAAGAAAGCAATGATTTCTCCTTAGAATTCTTAGGATTAGGAAACAATGAAGGAACCACAATTTCTCTACTAATGTTGTTAGAATTCACAACCTTAGGTAAAAATTTAAAAGAAGTTCGCAACACCGCCTTATCCTGATGAAAAATCAGAAAAGGAGACTCACAAGAAAGAGCAGATAATTCAGAAACTCTTCTGGCAGAAGAGATGGCCAAAAGGAACAAAACTTTTCAAGAAAGTAATTTAATGTCCAAAGAATGCATAGGTTCAAACGGAGGAGCTTGAAGAGTCCCCAGAACCAAATTCAAACTCCAAGAAGGAGAAATTGACTTAATGACAGGTTTTATACGAACCAAAGCTTGTACAAAACAACGAATATCAGGAAGATTAGCAATCTTTCTGTGAAAAAGAACAGAAAGAGCAGAGATTTGTCTTTTCAAGGAACTTGCAGACAAACCTTTATCCAAACCATCCTGAAGAAACTGTAAAATTCTCGGAATTCTAAAAGAATGCCAGGAAAAATGATGAGAAAGACACCAAGAAATATAAGTCTTCCAGACTCTATAATATATCTCCCTAGATACGGATTTACGAGCCTGTAACATAGTATTAATCACAGAGTCAGAGAAACCTCTTTGACTAAGAATCAAGCGTTCAATCTCCATACCTTTAAATTTAAGGATTTGAGATCCTGATGGAAAAAAAAGGACCTTGTGACAGAAGGTCTGGTCTTAACGGAAGAGTCCACGGTTGGCAAGAGGCCATCCGGACAGGATCCGCATACCAAAAACCTGAGAGGCCATGCTGGAGTCACCAGCAGAACAAATGAGCATTCCTTCAGAATCTTGGAGATTACTCTTGGAAGAAGAACTAGAGGCGGAAAGATATAGGCAGGATGATACTTCCAAGGAAGTGACAACGCATCCACTGCTTCCGCTTGAGGATCCCTGGATCTGGACAGATACCTGGGAAGTTTCTTGTTTAGATGAGAAGCCATCAGATCTATTTCTGGAAGACCCCATATTTGAACAATCTGAAGAAATACCTCTGGGAGAAGAGACCATTCGCCCGGATGAAACGTGTGGCGACTGAGATAATCCGCTTCCCAATTGTCTATACCTGGGATATGAACCGCAGAAACTAGACAAGAGCTGAAATCCGCCCATACCGGAATTCGAGATACTTCTTTCATAGCCAGAGGACTGTGAGTCCCTCCTTGATGATTGATGTATGCCACAGTTGTGACGTTGTCTGTCTGAAAACAAATGAACGATTCTCTCTTTAGAAGAGGCCAAGACTGAAGAGCTCTGAAAATTGCACGGAGTTCCAAAATATTGATCGGTAATCTCACCTCCTGAGATTCCCAAACCCCTTGTGCTGTCAGAGACCCCCACACAGCTCCCCAACCTGTAGGACTTGCATCTGTTGAATTACAGTCCAGGTCGGAAGAACAAAAGAAGCCCCCTGAACTAAACGATGGTGATCTGTCCACCACGTCAGAGAGTGTCGTACAATCGGTTTTAAAGATATTAATTGAGATATCTTTGTGTAATCCCTGCACCACTGGTTCAGCATACAGAGCTGAAGAGGCCGCATGAAAAACGAGCAAAGGGGATCGCGTCCGATGCCGCAGTCATAATACCTAGAATTTCCATGCATAAGGCTACCGAAGGGAAAGATTGTGACTGAAGGTTTCGACAAGCTGATATCAACTTTAGACGTCTCATGTCTATCAAAGATAGAGTCATGGATACTGAATCTATCTGAAAACCTAAAAAGGTTACCTAAGTCTGAGGAATCAATGAACTTTTTGGTAAATTGATCCTCCAACCATGATGTTGAAGAAACAACACAAGTCGATTCGAATGAGATTCTGCTAAATGTGAAGACTGAGCAAGTACCAAGATATCGTCCAAATAAGGAATACCACAATACCCTGTTCTCTGATTACAGACAGAAGGGCACCGAGAACCTTCGTAAAAATTCTTGGAGCTGTAGCTAGGCCAAACGGCAGAGCCACAAACTGGTAATGCTTGTCTAGAAAAGAGAATCTCAGAAACTGATAGTGATCTGGATGAATCGGAATATGCAGATATGAATCCTGTAAATCTATAGTAGACATATAATGCCCTTGTTGAACAAAAGGCAGGATAGTCCTTACAGTTACCATTTTGAATGTTGGTATCCTTACATAACGAATTCAATATTTTTAGATCCAGAACTGGTTTGAAGGAATTTTCCTTCTTTGGTACAATGAAGAGATTTGAATAAAACCCCAGTCCCTGTTCCAGAACTGGAACTGGCAAAATTACTCCAGTCAACTCTAGATCTGAAACACATTTCAGAAATGCTTGAGCCTTCGCTGGGTTTACTGGGACACGGGAAAGAAAAAATCTCTATGCAGGAGGCCTTATCTTGAAGCCAATTCTGAAACAATGTTCTGAATCCAAAGATTGTGAACGGAATTGATCCAAATTTCTTAGAAAAAACGTAATCTGCCCCCTACCAGCTGAGCTGGAATGAGGGCCGCACCTTCATGTGGACTTAGGAGCTGGCTTTGATTTTCTAAAAGGCTTGGATTTATTCCAGACTGGAGATGGTTCCCAAACTGATACCGCTCCTGAGGATGAAGGATCAGGTTTTTGTTCCTTGTGGTGACAAAAAGAACGAAAACGATTATTACCCTGGAAAGAAAGGGAAAGCAGAGTAGACTTAGAAGACATAACAGCATTCCAAGTCTTAAGCCATAAAGCTCTTCTAGCTAAAATAGCTAGAGACATATACCTGACATCAACTCTAATGATATCAAAGATGGCATTACAAATAAAATTATTAGCATGTTGAAGAATAAAAATGCTATGAGAATTATGATCTGTTACTTGTTGCACTAAAGCTTCTAACCAAAAGATGAAGCTGCAGCAACATCCGCTAAAGATATAGCAGATCTAAGAAGATTACCTGAACACAAGTAAGCCTTTCTTAGAAAGGATTCAATTTTCCTATCTAAAGGATCCTTAAGGAAGTACCATCTGCCGTAGGAATAGTAGTACGCTTAACAAGAGTAGAGACAGCCCCATCAACTTAGGGATTTGTCCCAAAACTCTAATCTGTCAGATGGCACAGGATATAATTGCTTAAAACGTTTAGAAGGAGTAAATGAATTACCCAAATTATTCCATTCCCTGGAAATTACTTCAGAAATAGCACTAGGGACAGGAAAAACTTCTGGAATAACTACAGGAGATTTAAAAACCTTATCTAAACATTTAGATTTAGTATCAAGAGGACCAGAATCCTCAATTTCTAATGCAATTAGGACTTCTTTAAGTAAAGAACGAATACATTTCATTTTAAATAAATATGAAGATTTATCAGCATCAACCTCTGAGACAGAATCCTCTGAACCAGAAGAACCATTATCAGAATCAGAATGATGATGTTCATTTAAAAATTCATCTGAAAAATGAGAAGTTTTAAAAGACTTTTTACGTTTACTAGAAGGAGGAATAACAGACATAGCCTTCTTAATGGATTTAGAAACAAAATCTCTTATGTTATCAGGAACACTCTGAGTATTAGATGTTGACAGAACAGCAACAGGTAATGTAACAGTACTAAAGGAAATATTATCTGCATTAACAGTTTGTCATGACAAAACAGTACAAACAACAGCTGGAGGAACAGATACCATAAGTTTACAGTAGATACACTTAGCTTTGGTAGCTCCAGCCCCAGGCAGCGATTTTACAGAAGTATCTTATGACTCAGTTTCAACGTGGGACATCTTGCAATATGTAATAGAAAAAACAACATATAAAGCAAAATTTATCAAATTCCTTAAATGACAGTTTCAGGAATGGGAAAAAAATGCCAGTGAACAAGCTTCTAGCAACCAGAAGCAATAAAAAATGAGATTTAAATAATGTGGAGACAATAGTGACGCCCATATTTTTTTAGCGCCAAAAATGACGCCCACATTATTTGGCGCCTAAATGCTTTTGGCGCCAAAAATGACGCCACATCCGGAACGCCGACACTTTTGGCACAAAAGAACGTAAAAAATTACGCAACTTCCGGCGACAAGTATGGCGCCGGAAACAGAAAAAAAAAATTTGCGCCAAAAAAGTCCGCGCCAAGAATGACGCATAAAATGAAGCATTTTCAGCCCCCGCGAGCCTAACAGCCCACAGGGAAAAAGTCAAATTTTTAAGGTAAGAAAAAAATGATTTATTCATATGCATTATCCCAAATATGAAACTGACTGTCTGAAATAAGGAACGTTGAACATCCTGAATCAAGGCAAATAAATGTTTGAATACATATATTTAGAACTTTATAAAAAAGTGCCCAACCATAGCTTAGAGTGTCACAAAAAATAAGATTTACTTACCCCAGGACACTCATCTACATGTTGTAGAAAGCCAAACCAGTACTGAAACGAGAATCAGCAGAGGTAATGGTATATATAAGAGTATATCGTCGATCTGAAAAGGGAGGTAAGAGATGAATCTCTACGACCGATAACAGAGAACCTATGAAATAGACCCCGTAGAAGGAGATCATTGAATTCAAATAGGCAATACTCTCCTCACATCCCTCTGACATTCACTGCACGCTGAGAGGAAAACCGGGCTCCAACCTGCTGCGGAGCGCATATCAACGTAGAAACTAGCACAAACTTACTTCACCACCTCCATAGGAGGCAAAGTTTGTAAAACTGATTTGTGGGTGTGGTGAGGGGTGTATTTATAGGCATTTTGAGGTTTGGGAAACTTTGCCCCTCCTGGTAGGAATGTGTATCCCATACGTCACTAGCTCATGGACTCTTGCTAATTACATGAAAGAAAATTTTTTATTAGCCAGTCTGGTGAAGGGAATGTGAGGAGGTAACAAGAGAGGAGGAGAGTAGGAGGTTGTGAAGAGAGTGAAGGGGACGGGAGGGAGAGTATCTGGAGACAAGGTCTGAGAAACAGGGGGGAGCAGAATAGTTGAGGGCCTTGTATGTCAGAGTCAGAATTTTGTGTTTAATCCTGGAGGCAAGAGGAAGCCAGTGAAGGGATTAGCAGAAAGGTGCAGCAGATGAAAAGCGACGTGTAAGGAAGATGAGCCTGGCAGAGGCATTCATTATGGATTGTAAAGGAGCTAGACGACAGCTAGGGAGACCAGAGAGGATGGAGTTTCAGTAGTCAAGGCGACAAAGGATGAGAGAGTGGATTAAAATCTTAGTTGTGTCTTGTGTAAGGAAATGTTACATTTTAGGGATGTTTTTAAGATGGAAGCGGTAGTAATTGGCAAAAGACAATGTGAGGAGTGAAAGAAAACCCTGAGTCAAGTGTGACCCCAAGACATTGGGCATGCGGGGTAGGGGTAATTATGGAGATAGATAGTGGAGATTTAGGAAGAAGGGGGGAAAATAAGCAGCTCAGTTTTCAAGAGATTTAGCTTAAGGTAGTGAGAGGACATCCAGGATGAGATATGAGAAAGACAGTTAGTGACACGCATTAGCAAGGAAGGAGATAGGTCTGGTGCAGAGAGGTAGATTTGGGTGTCATCAGCATAATACGTAACAAACATGCATTTCATAATTGTATCTCTATGTATAATTAAAACTTTTATAGGTCACTAAAGGATGATTTAACAGGACTTGTAATAAATTACGTCAGTAAAGCCAACAGCAGATCTAACAACATCTACTCTGCTCAAGTTTCACGTTTCCTCTTAAGCAGCATCATGCATTACAATTGTACACTTTAAATAGCAGAAGGCCACAGTGCATGGTTATACAAAACAAGAATTTTGTTTGTGTAAAGTAAAACTGTGCTGCTCTGCAGGTACAAGTTTGATAGTTCAACCATAAGGATACTTACACCTAGAGTACAAGTTTTGCGCTAACAGGGGTGCGGTGCTAACTAGCAGTTTTCCCTCACCGCTCACTTGCAGACAGTGCTGGTATTACGGATTTTTACAAACCCGGCGTCAACCACAAAAAAGTGAGCGAAGAGCAAAATTTAGCTCCACATCTCACGTCAATAACAGCGCTGCTTACGGTAGCAGTGAGCAGGTAAAACGTGCTCGTGCACGATTTCCCCATAGGAATCAATGGGGGGGAGAGCCGGCTGAAAAAAAAACTAACACCTGCAAAAAAGCAGCGTTCAGCTTCTAACGCAGCCCCATTGATTCCTATGGGGAAATACATTTTATGTCTACACCTAACACCCTAACATGAACCCTGAGTCTTAACACCCCTAATCTTACACTTATTAACCCCTAATCTGACGCCCCTGACATTGCCGCAACCTACATTATATTATTAACCCATAATCTGCTGCTCCGGACACCGCCACCACCTACATTATATTTATGAACCCCTAATCTGATGCCCCCAACATCGCCAAACCCTACATTATATTTATTAACCCCTAATCTGCCGCCCCCAATGTCGCCACAACCTAACTACATTTATTAACCCCTAATCTGCCACCCCCAACGTCGCTGCCACTATATTAAATGTATTAACCCCTAAACCTAAGCCTAACCCTAAACCTAACCCCCCTAACTGAAATATAATTTTAATAAATCTAAATAAAATTACTATCATTAACTAAATTATTCCTATTTAAAACTAAATACCTATAAAAGAAACCCTGATAGCTACAATATAACTAATAGTTACATTGTATCTATCTTAGGGTTTATTTTTATTTTACAGGCAACTTTGTATTTATTTTAACTAGGTAAAATAGTTATTAAATAGTTATTAAAGGACCAGTAAACACAGTAGATTTGCATAATCGGCAAATGCAAGATAACAAGACAATACGACAGCATTTACTCTGAATTTCAAATGAGTAGTAGATTTTTTTCTAACACATTTCAAAGTTATGTATATTTCCACTCCCCCTGTACCATGTGATAGCAATCAGCCAATCACAAATGCATATACGTATAGTCTGTGAATTCTTGCACATGCTCAGTAGGCGTTGTTGACTCAAAAAGTGTAAATATAAAAGACTGTGCACATTTTTTTTAATGGAAGTTAATTGCAAAGTTGTTTAAAATGACATGCTGTATCTGAATCATGAAAATTTAATTTGACCCGAGTGTCCCTTTAACTATTTAATAACTACCTAGTTAAAATAAAGACAAATTTACCTGTAAAATAAAACCTAACCTATGTTACAATTACACCTAACACTACACTATAATTAAATTAATTACCTAAACTAAATACAATTAATTACAATTTAAATAAATTAACTAAAGTACAACCCCCCCCCACTAAATTACAGAAAATAAAATAATTACAAGAATTTTAAACTAATTACACCTACTCTAATCCCCCTAACAATATAAAAAAAGCCCCCCAAAATAAAAAAAAAGCCCTACCCTACACTAAATTACAAATAGCCCTTAAAAGGGCCTTTTGCGGGGCATTGCCCCAAAGTAATCAGCTCTTTTACCATGTAAAATAAAGTACAAATACCCCCCAACATTAAAACCCAACAACCCACACAACCAACCCTACTCTAAAACCCACCCAAACCCCCCTTAAAAAAAACCTAACACTAACCCCTTGAAGATCACCCTACCTTGAGAAGTCTTCCCCCAACCGGGCCCTCCACAAAGCCGGCAGAAGTGGTCTTCCAGACGGGCAGAAGCGGTCCTCTAGACGGGCAGAAGTCTTCATCCAGGCGGCATCTTCTATCTTCATCCATCCGGCGCAGAGCGGTTCCATCTTTAAGACATCCGACGCGGAGCATCATCTTCAAACAACGGCCAACTGAAGAATGAAGGTTCGTTTAAATGACGTCTTCCAAGATGGCGTCCCTTCAATTCCGATTGGCTGATAGAATTTTATCAGCCAATCAGAAATAATTTAGAAAAAATCCTATTGGCTTTATTTTTCGAAAAAAATATTTGTAATTGACTTTAAGGACTAAGGTTTTTCCCAGTTTCCGTGTTTAAACGGAAATTAAACCCAAATTTTTTCCTTTCAGGATTTCATGAGTTTGTTTCAAAATATTAAGTCAGTTAAATTCCCCACAGTGAATAGTATGCTCAGAAAAAACACAAACTCTGGAGTATTTCAGTATTGCTGTTGTGAATGTCTGTGGTCAAGCGCAGAGGTGATAAACTTGCCCCACCAGACATTTTACAGTAAGTTTAACCTCATAAAAATCAAAGAGTGTGGTATCAATTCTGCTTTGTTCACTGCTAAAAAAATACTTGTTATCAATAATTATTTCACTACAATGATGTACTAATCTATCAATCAGCGGCCCTTTATTCTTACACATTTCTCTAGCAGTTAGGGAATACTTCTTCCTTTCTGTTTTTACTTTAAATGCAATCATGTTTGGCCTTGACCATGCTAAACTAAATCATCTGTGTTAAATGGAAAAATACGTTAGCGCAAAACATTTCCCGTACAGCTTTGTAGTTTTAGTTGAAAATAACACCTGCAGCTGACAGACACTGTGCTGTCATTTACATACCGACTTACAGCTCCTTGCAATATGGGACTCTTTCACGTACCGATTATGCTTCATTACACATCAATATGCTTGAATAATTATCATATTAATACACAGGTTTTAGGGTCGTAAATTCTATAAGAAAAGGAGTGAAGCTTGTAAATACAAATTATAGTTTTCATATTCATGGAAACTGACAAACTTTATTGATTTAACCAAAACAAAACCAATATACAACTTTGAAAAACAAGTTAAAATCAACATTGCTTAATTTGAATGTGATTTTTTTTAATTATATTTTTTTATTCAGTATATATTGCAGATAAGGGCATATCGCATTAAAATAAAAAAAAATAAAAAATAGTCTCACAGATATGGAGTGATCATGAGATTATAATGAAAATGCCACAACATTCAGTATTGACAAAGACAACATTATAAAATTTTAATTTTCTTTTGTAAAGCTGAGAAGTAACATTAATCCAAGAATTACAGAAAAAAAAAAAAATCACCAATAGTTGAGGAAAGAACCCTTCAGGCTTCTAACTAAAATGTATTTGTTAAATGAGTTCCTCAGCTGTATACAAAACCTACTTGTACAACTGAATATTTAAATCAAGGCACAATTAAAGCACATTACAGTAATAAAAATCCAATCTAGTGAAGCAAGTTAAAACATTATACGGCCATTCAATAAGTGTAGGTACATCTATATCATTTGACGCATTTCACGCCCTCTTGTCTCTTTGAGATGAAAATAAGTTAATGTTTTAACTTGCTTTAATAAACTGGAATGGTATCAATTTAATGTGCTTTGATTGTGCCTTGATATAAATATCCAATTGTACAAGTGAGTTTTGTATACAGCAGAGGAACTTATTTAACAAACACATTTCCAGAGCTCCCGGTGTTTTCAGCTTGTTTGGCCAAGAATTGCTCCATAACTGCAGGGACAGCAGCCTGTTTCTGTCTGCACAGCTAACCCACTACTTGTGTAAATGGAAAAAAGGTAACTGCTTATGAAATAGAACTTTAACATAAAACTAAAAGGGTTATGGGAAGGAAGTATCTTTTTTATTACACTATTGTGTATGAAATGTAAGCATAGCTAAATATGCCTTCAAAACTAAACCCTACTGTTGTACAAATATGTTGGGTTATTATTTTAACAGGGGGTCAACAACTGAGCTTCCAGGGGCAATCTATAGATTTAAAGGGCCAGTAAAAATGTATTTAATTTTATTATTATTAAGTACTTTATCGTAATGAAATACTTTTTATCCTAAAATGCAGAGCATAAGAGCTACGGAAGCATTTTAAAATAATGATAGTAACTTACTGAATTTACGCTCCACTATCCGTCCATAAAGCCAGAGATTTTTTTTCCCATAGTGAGCGCAGCAGGGAAGTTATGTCAATCAATAGATTTTATACCACCCATATTAAAATTTCCTCATCCCCTGCGCATGTGATATACTCACAGTCGGCTTAACAATATGAGCAGTGGATAGCGATTTCTGTCGGCTAGATGTAGTGCGCATGCACAGGGCGAGTGGGAACGAGCGTTGTCAAACAGAGAGAAGATGGACGTCCTCTCTACTGTTAGCTGCAGGGAGCAAAAAGGCAACAATAGAAAAAATGCTCCGGATTCGTAGGCTGCAGGTGGATTAAATTAAAACGCTTCCACTGCTCTTTTGTTCTGCACCGTTAGACTGATTTATTAAAGGTAGAACTTAAATGTAGTGGAAAGTTTTTTTGTTACATTTACTGTCCCTTTAAATCAATGGAGTCCATGTGCCAAGCAGCTTTTTTTTAAAGGGCCATTACAGTCAAAACAATTGATCCTAAACTACTATGTGTTTAATAATATAGAGCGAGATAACGAGTAAAGAACTCCTGCTGGCGCATTAACTATGCTTGACGGAAACATTTTTTGGAGCATGTTTAGTTGCGCTGGTATTACAAGTTGAAAGTAAAAAAAATTTGGAAATGCGTAAACCGGACGCACAGGAAAAAAATGATTGCATTAAATTCTCCCATAAAAGTCAATGGAGCACAAAAAAAAAATGTAAAAAAAAAACCAAACTAAAAACAAAAACTCTCTAACCCAACCGTGTATATTCAAGAGCGCTAAACCGGACATGAAATATTAATATTTCACATTCCAATGTTCTACACATAGAACATATTCTGCTATTGATTCAAAGTGCTACAGAAATATATATTTAATAATAACAACAAGTTCATTATTTTCTATGTGAAGAACATAGGAATGTAAAATATGCTTTTGGCACATTGTGTTTCACGATTTAGATTTTATCACGGTCAGAAAACATAGTAATCTTAAAACACATTATTGAAATATTACATATATTAAAATGAATAGAAAATTATTAAACATACTGTAAAATAGTCTAAATAATCCAAAGCATATCTCTACATACATTTTACATGTGTATGTTTCATAATATTTAAAAATAGTTTATATGTAATACTTCAATAACACACTTTAAGATTACATGTTCATGTGCGCTAAGCCAAAAATGCATATTTTACATTCCTATGTTGTTCACATAGAAACTAATGTACTATCTATCATTAATTATATATTTATATATAGATATGATACTGTTCATGTAAGAGACTAGAGCTGCAACAACTTATCGTCATAATCGATAATAATCGATTATGAAAATAGCTGTCAACGAATCTAATAATCGATTAGTTGGTTTGCAATTAGTTGGTCTGTGCACAACACCAGTTGCTTCACTCCACTGAGCTCTTGCACATGGTATTGTGTTTTATGGTTATGTCCTTAGCCTAAAGGACGTCTACAGATGTATACTTTTCACTTTTTCAGGACAGTATAAGTTTACAACTACCCCTGGCTTATGTGCAACCCAGTTATAATAGTCATCATTTGGATTGTTTATATTAAATCACGTGATTTGGAACTATGCTTTGCATGATATAGTGCCAAGCTTGTTGTTTACACCTTGCCCCTAGATTGATGGGAGTTATTTGAATTAATGTGCACTTTTATCAGTTTGCACATTTATTAGCGGATTGCTTGCTATTACTGATTATATGTACTGTACAAATAAATGTGTAATGCTTTGTCTTGTTGATATAAAGTCATTAGCGCTTTTGATTTGTTTTTTATTGTTTAATATTTTAAATCAATTATGATAATATGTACCAGATTCAAACTTTATAAGTATAAATTTGTTATTTTTAGAGCGGACTAGATATTTTCCCCTAACCTTATAGTTTTTCCATTACATATAGATATTCAAGGGAGTGGGACAATAATAATGTGAAGGGGAAGTTGTTCATTTGTCTTGATGAAGGCTTCTATGTAAGCCGAAACGTCAAGCTATCCTTATGACTTTCTAACGTTATTGTTACAAACAATAAACTAACTTTGATGTATATAAATCCTGAGAGTGCCCTCCCTTTCCTAGCATATATATATATATATATATACACGTTGATTGGAGTAGCCGTGTTAGTCCAGAGATTTAGATATAAAAATAACGAGTATTGCATTGAGCAATGATACTTTTTTATTGGACTAACTATACATTTATAAGATGACAAGCTTTCGGAAGAGTGTCTTCCTTTTTCAAGTCTAAATCTCTGGACTAAAATGGCTACTCATATATATATATATACACACACACATACATATATATATATATATATATATATATATATATATACATACACACACACACACATATATATATATATATATACACACACACACACATTCACACATCTGGCAAGTGAAAGATAAGAAGCATATGTGTGTAACCACCAATCACCAGACAGGTCCAAGTAGTGTACTGCTGCTCTTTAACTATATGTTTAAACCTTTTGCAATAGTTGAACACATAGCTATAGGGCAGCTACAGCGCAATAATAAATATTATCTAACAGATCATTTTTGTGCCCTTATAGGTACCTTTACAAAACAAATCTGTTTTGAGCTAACATAAATGTGCTTTATTTAATGACACATAAATTGTCTGTGATCTCTGTGTCCCTTTAAAATAAACATTCTTACTTAAAATTTGAAAACAAATCTGCTAGAAGCTTCAGAATAAGATGCTGCCAGAACTAGAGTAGTGAGTAGTTGTTTGTTTATTTAAATCTTGTGTTCAAGCGGCCAAATACCATGAATGAAAACTCTATTCAGTCCTGCCAGGCGCTTGTTGCTCACCTCTGCTGGCTATTGACAAGCCTCAAATGTGCAGTTGACACAAAAACATAGCACAGACTAAAGATTTTTGGTAAAACAGAATAAGTGGGAGATTTATTGCTGCCGTGAGAACAATGTTGAATCAAAAACCTTACGGAATATTATGAATAATTAAAGGGACAGTCAACACCAGAATTTTTGTTGTTTAAAAAGATAGATAATCCCTTTATTACCCATTCCCCAGTTTTGCAAAACCAACACAGTTATAATAATACACTTTTTATTTCTGTGACTAACTTGTATCTAAGCATCTTCTGACCGCCCCTAATCACATGACTTTTAGTTATTATCTATTGACTTGCATTTTAGCCAATTAGTGCAGTGTCTGCCACTAGCCACGGGCATGATCACAATGCTATCTATATAGCCTACATGAGCTTGCTCTCCCCTGCTGTGAAAAGTAAATAAAATAGAGGCAGTCTTCAAGGGCTTAGAAATTATCATATGCACCTTCCTAGGTTTGCTTTCATCTAGAATACCAAGAGAACACAGCAAAATTGTTGATAAAAGTAAATTGGAAAGTTGTTTAAAATTACATGCCCTATTTGAAAAATGAAAGTTTTTTTTAAACTTGACTGTCCCTTTAACTTTATAAAATCTTTAAAAGAACACTTTTTCCAGCAAAAACATATCCCGTTATATATTTTGCAACAATATCATATTTTTATTTAATAGGTTTGATACAAAAAATCCAGTAAGAAAATGCTTCCAGAGTCAAAAGGTAAACAACGAAAATATAATTAGCTAGGAACTTTATATGAGACACAGAAAGCCTCTTGCGTACATTTGTATTTTTTATATAGGAGAATACAGTAAAGATTATAATAATAGACAATGTTTTTCTTTTAAATATCATAGTCTAGTTAAAAAATACTATATAGACCTAATGACATATTATATTCTTGGTCTTTACGAACAAGACGATACTAATTAGCTCATACGTTCTTAATGATTCCTTTTTTTTTTTTTTTTTTTTTTTTTGGCCCTAAAGAAAATAATTGAAACTAATGTGGAATCTCCTCCCACTATAAATATAATGTGAGAAGCATATATTGGTATTGTGTACAAACTGAATCTTTCTCTGTATTAATACGGATACGATTGTACTTGTATTATTGTACAATAATTCCGTGCATCACAATTATTGCAATTTACACCCTGTTGGTGAGGCACACTTTATGCATTAAAGGGACAGTCTAGGCCAAAATAAACTTTCATGATTCAGATAGAGCATGTAATTTTAAACAATTTTCCAAATTACTTTTATCACCAATTTTGCTTTGTTCTTTTGGTATTCTTAGTTGAAAGCTTAACCTAGGAGGTTCATATGCTAATTTCTTAGACCATGAAGCCCACCTCTTTTCAGATTGCATTTTAAGTTTTTCACCACTAGAGGGTGTTAGTTCACGTATTTCATATAGATAACACTGTGCTCGTGCACGTGAAGTTATCTGGGAGCAGGCACTGATTGGCTAGACTGCAAGTCTGTCAAAAGAAAAAAGGGGCAGTTTGCAGAGGCTTAGATACAAGATAATCACAGAGGTTAAAAGTATATTATTATAACTGTGTTGGTTATGCAAAACTGGGGAATGGGTAATAAAGGAATTATCTATCTTTAAAAACAATAAAAATTCTGGTGTAGACTGTCCCTTTAAAGAGCAAATTAAAATACACTTCCTAGAACATTTGACCAGGGCAAGTCAACATGAAATTATCTATGGTGAGGTTTGTTTCCCCACTACAGAGCAATGATGTCAAGCCATACTATACGATGTCAGTTTAATAAAAACAAACAAAAACAAAACGCTATAACTGAAAAAAATAAAATCAGATTTAGCCTCAGTGCTCACCCAATCTATGAAATTGGTTACATTTATAATTTGTCACATGTATCAAAATGAGTTTCGGTTACATTAAAAGCAGTGAATTGTTAAGGAACTAGATGTAACAAAAAGACCTGAAATAAACCTTATAAAAATTAGATTTGTATAAACTGTATTCAGCTTTAAATTTACAGGATTTTTTATTTGGTCAAATCAGTTCATTTGAAAAAAATAAATCAAATTATATTTATGGGAAGTACAAAAAATATAATTTTATTATTATCTAATGATATGTAAATTCCAATACATCTCAGTCTTCACATGAATACTTTGTAACGTTATATACATTTTTAAGGAAGAGTAAGACAATATAAAACAATATGGCTAATATACAAGAGCAGGGCTCGACAAACCCAGGAGCCTGGGAGCCACTGGTCATAGAATTTTACTCCTGGATCCTAACTTTTTGAGTTATTCACCATAGATCTATATACAGATACCACTGTCTAGCTCCTAAAAGTATGTCTGGCTACTAAATATTCTTACTGGCTTCGAAATTTTGAACAGATTTAAGGAAAATGCATGGCATTTTGTTGTTACAATTAAATAATAACTTGCACTCTTAGACAGTGAGGAAAAAGCACAACTGAATGGCATGGGAATAATAGAGTTTAATAACAGGTTAATATTTGCATGGCATGCATTTAAAAAGTTGTCATAACAGACATCAAGATTTAAAGGGATTTACTCCACCAATCATGCACTCATTATCTGATCTCTGCACTTACAAGTGCTAATTGTTAAAGGGATGTGAAACCCAATTTGTTTTCTTTCATGATTCAGATAGAGCATGCAACTTTCTAATTTACTCCTATTATCAAATTTTCTTCGTTCTCTTGGTATCCTTATTTGGAAAAAGCAGGAATGTAAGCTTAGGAGCACCTGGGTAGCGCTTTCTGATTGGTGGCTACATCAGCAAGCGCTACCCAGGTGCTGAACAAAAAAATTGGCTGGCTCCTATGTTTACATTCCTGCTTTTTCAAATACAGAGACCAAGAGAATGAAGAAAATTGATAAAAGGAGAACATTAAAAAGTTGCTTAAACATCAAAGTGAAAACACGGACTTCCGCTTGGGGGAGGGACCTGTGTAGATGCGTGAAGTTAGCGTCCTAGGTGCTCCAGCTACACCAAGGCTTCCCGCTGCTCTTTACAGCCGATGGTGTGTACAGTTTTCTTTCACATGCAACGGGCTATCTAGGTGACTGGAGTGGAAGATTTGTCTCCTGTTTAAGCCACCTGAGAAGAGCAGGAAGTCCCGAAAGCCACGAAGGCTCACTCGCTAGAGCCACACGGGAAAGTCATCCACTACATCTGGGCAACAAATATCAATGGAGAGGTCTCGAAGTTGACAGAGGCAAACGAGAAAAGAGGTGCAGATAAGCCAGCTGTATGCTCCCATAACCCCGGTGGTGAGTTGGAGACGGGTATCACGGACTCTCAAGTTGATGAACACCGGAATAGGAGCCATCAAGCGCTAATAAAACAGGCAAGTTGGAACATACCGATTGGGAAATTTGACCTACGTCGCCTTTAACTTGATCCGGACCACGTAGAGTCATCATCCTAAGTGCAAGCCTCCCAGAACCCCAACCAGACGGCATGAAGGATACCAGGAGGGATATCGAATTCACACCAAGCCGTTGAGGGGTAGGGGGCAACAGTGTGCTGAGGGAGAGCACATGGTGGTGCATGGAAAATTTCAATTTCAAAGAGCCAGAAGTACGGAAACAACCGCCACAACGGGGCCAAGATAAGTACTGTGCTTAATATATAAACTAAGTAAAGCTTTATATCTTTTTGAGATATCAAGGTTAAATACCTGCGGTGGTTGGAAAAAAGGACTAGTTTCTCTAATTGTGTTACTCTTCTCTGATTTCTATATACAGCTGATAACTATATAATACATACATCTAAAGAAGAGCAAAAGGAGCTAGTAACACAAGCGAAAACGGGGGATAGTAGAGTTGATTTAATCTCCCCTTGTATTAAGGATTACATAAACTGCCCCCCTTTCGATAAGAGACTGGGCTGAAAAACTACAAGACCAAGATACCCCAATACAATACTGGGACCATCTTTCTATTAAAAAGAAAAGGCATAGAATCCTTTTCTAGTAAAGCATGATCTAGTTGTTTTCTGTTCAAGATACATAATATTCACATAAGTCTGTAATTGATATAGTACTGTGTTTGGTCTAACTTTTAGTCGCATTAAGAGTACTACATGTGACAAATAGGAAAACAATGAGCATTGATTGATTTATATATGACAGCAAAATGCACTGGGTATAAGCTACAAATATCTAGAGAGTAACAAGCTAAAAACAAAACAATCTTTGTAAGTAAGAATTAAAAACTTTAAAAACAGTGTGTTTAAAGTAACGGTCCTTTAAGCAGGATAAAACTGACAGGCTAAATTTCTAGGAGATAATGGGCATGGTTCATACTGTGCATGGTTCATATTACATAAATGAATGTTTTATATCTGGGTTGAATAGGTCTACTAGAGTGTATTGCTGTACATACAAGATGAAGAAAAATCTGATTAAATTTATATAAGTACTCAGTCATCCCTATATAGGGGTAATAAGGCAACCCGGGGCATAAGGAATTAATATGTATAACCTATAATTTAGAAAATATTATCAGTGTTTCCTGTTGATGAAGCTATAACTGTATACATTTGAACCTCTAAAACTAATCAATCTACTTTAAAGCATTGATTATAATATACAAAGGAACAGTAGCTCAAAAATTAAGAGAAAGAAAAAGAAAGGAATAAAGGGGAGAAGGAGGAATAGAGAAGGGGGGAAGGGGTAGGCAAAAAAAAAAACCTTTGACAGGAAGTCCCCAATCCTAACTATACATAATTTTGACCCATGAAGACACACTCACATTATTTATTTTGTTTATTCTTTTTTTTTCTGTTCACTCTTTGCTTTACACAACACGCATACTGAGGACTATTAGATCCTCTCAGACTTTAAGATTCACATTTAAAGGTGGGACAAGGGAACACAAGCACAATATTTACAGGTCACTAAGTTCACATTTTTTTTTGGGGGGGGGGGGGGTTTATATAGACAAATTTCATGGGATTGGTAAAATTGACTCACACACAATGCCGCCAAAAGTCAAAGACAGGAAACTAGAAATAGTATAGGTAGTACAGAGACAAGTTTCAACAGAAAGTATGACAAGCTCACACACCGTCATAGACACCAATAATTTGATTAAACAAATCACAGATATCTTCATACCACAATTTGAGGGAGTAAAGACAGAACTAACCACGCTAACAGGTTAATGGAGATTGAAAATAGAGTATCGGATCTAGAGGATACACAGCATGCTCAACAGTCTACACTAAAGTCTCAGACTAAAACCTTATATATGATTCAAGCACGTATAGACGAATTAGAGGCTAGATCCCGGAGAAATAACCTCAAGATAGTTGGTCTTCCAGAGACATCAGAATATGCAGACCTGTTGAATTTTGTCACACATACACTACCTCAGTCTCTTGAGATGCCTAAAGAGTCAGCTAGCATGGCAGTGGAAAGGAAACATAGACTAGGGAGCTTTAATAACAAAGGAAACAACTCAAATTCTAAGAGACCGATATTAGTAAAGTTCTTACATTTTCAAGATAAGCAAAAAATAATGGCATATTATAGAAAAAAGGGACAACTAGAGATCAATAAAGAACAAGTCTTATTATTTTCAGATTTCTCAGCAGAGACATCAAACAAAAGAAGAGTAATGGCCCCATGGTGTACACAATTAATAAAGGAAGGTTTCCAAGCTACAATGATATATCCCGCTAAAATTAAGATAAACTGTGATAATAAAATAACTATATTAGAAAAGATAGAGGAAATTAAACAGTTACTGGAAAATAACACAAGTCAATAAAGAGATATATATCAACATGTATGTTTGTATGGATGTTTTTAAATGTATGTTTTTTGTTAGTTTTTTCGTTGTTGTTTTTTCGTTGCCTATTGACAGGGATGTTGCCTCTATCTGGTAAAAGAAAGATACACTTAATTTTATTTCTTGGAATGTGGGGGGAATTTCTTACCCAATCAAGAGGAAAAAAATAGTCCATCAACTTAAAAAATATAAAACAGACATTGTCTTTTTACAAGAGACACATCTGAGTGATAAGGAAGCAGAAAAACTAAGGATAGGTTGGATTGGCGAAGTGTATTCAGCTGCGGCAAAAAAAAAAAAAAAAAGAAGAGAGGGGTGGCATGTGTTTTTCATAAAAATCTAGACTTTCAAATATTATCCCAAGATAAAGATGAAGAAGGGAGATATGTGATCTTAGAAATTAAAATTAATGATGCTTTGTTTACATTATGTAGTAGTCTATATGCTCCGAATGAATGTCGACCAGAATTCTGGGATAAATTATTTGCCAAATTAATTAATATGATAGATACACAGATTATAATTGGAGGTGATTTCAATAGTGTTTTTATTCCCCACCTGGACAGATTAAGAAACAGGAATTCCTATAGAGCCAGAAAGGAAACAGAGATATTAACCAATTTCTCTAAGTGCCTTAAGCTAAAGGATATCTGGAGAATTCAACACCCAGATGATAGACAATTCACCTGTGAATCCAAGGTTCATCATACCTTTTCAAGAATTGATATGATTTTAATAAGTGAAGCTCTATTAAGTACAGAAATTACTACAGACATCCAAAATATAACTATCTCAGATCATGCAATTATTTTGATGTCCGTACAGGTGGGGAAAGGACGGAAGGGTCAATGTGGAAAACTTTTCTTTTCTTCACTCCTATCTTCATATTTTAATTTTAGAAATTGGTTGGTACAGAAATGGAGAGAGTATGATTTGTGCAACAGAGAATATCGCTCTAAGGGAGAAATATATTGGGAGGCTGCTAAAGCATTCCTTAGAGGAGAGATAAAAGCTTATATGATAAATTAGAAAGAAAAAAAAAAATCAGAAATAGGGATATTCAATTATCCAATCAACTTAAAAATAAATATATTTGATACATAGAAAACCCAAATAATGATAACTGGAAGGCCTATCAAAAGAGTAAACTGGAAAGTGAAACTTTTCTAGATCAAAAAAGGGTACAGGAAGAGATAAAACATAAAGCACTATTAGGGAAATTTTCCCCTAAGTCAGCCAAAATGCTCGCCAATCTATCTAAGAGTAGGAAAAAGAATAACTATATTGGAACAATAGTACTAGAGGGATCCAAACATAATAACCCAAAAGATATTTTAACACAATTCTATAAATATTTCCAAAAATTGTTTTCACCGGTAGAAATTGATAAAGGAGCTAAAGAGAGTTTTTGGCGTGAATTCAAAGCACCAAAAATCCACAGTGAGCAATTATTAATATTGAATAAAGAAATTACACTAGAAGAAACATTAAAAGCAATTAATGACCTAGCTATGGGAAAAGCCCCTGGACCTGACCAATTGCAAGCCGAATTTTATAAAATACTTGCGGAGACAATAGCTCCTATATTAACAAATTTATTCAATCTATATTTCATACAGCATAAAGAACCCTCCAAATGTTTTACAGCATCGAATATTATATTAATACTTAAAAAGGACAAGGACCCAACCTCAATGGATTCTAATAGTCCAATATCATTGCTTAATAGCGATTAAAAAATTATGGCTGGCATTTTAGCAGGTCGACTTAAAGGGGTAATTAGAGAAATAATTAACGCAGATCAGACTGGTTTTATCCCAGGTAGGACAGCACAAAAGAACATAATTAAAGCAATGATATTTATCGAACATGCTTTAGCATCCCACAGAGCAGAGTCAAAGATACAAGATTTTGCCTTAATAACGATTGACGCGGAGAAAGCGTTTGACTCTGTTCTGTGGGATCACTTATTTACACTATCCCCTCTACTATTCGACATAACATTGGAGCCACTAGCAATAACAACCAGAAATAGGTTAGAGGGTATGATTACAGGTCAACAAAATAATATTTTATCACTTTATGCGGACAACATTTTATTCTATAAAAGGAACTCCAAAAAAAAATACTGATTCTCTTGAATATTATTGCAGAGTTTAGTAAATTTTCAGGATATAAGATTAATCTATCCAAATTAGAGATTCTCTTGGTGATTAAAAAAAAAATTGTCTTTTGATAAATCCATTAAGCTGGTAGAGAGAAGTAAAAAATATCTAGGAATAAATCTATCAAAGAACCCAGAAGAATGGTATGACATAAATTATGGGCCACTGTGGAATTTATTTTTTTTTAATAACTTTAAGCATTGGAGTAGGCTACCACTTACTCTATCGGCAAAAATCCCACTAATAAAAATGTGTATATTTCATAAGATCTTATTTATGTTACAGAATATTCCAATTTTTCTAAGAAAATCAGACATCCAAAAATTTGATTCTAAATGCTCCCGTTTCTTATGGTCTCTTAAGAAACCACGAATCTCATTAGCAAGGCTAGCAGCTCCTAAAGAGATGGGAGGATTTGCCCTCCCTAATATCCAAAATTATAATCGTGCATGTCTATGTAAAATTGCATTGGATTGGCTCACAGAAGCTGACTATATTACAAATTACAAAATAGAAGAAACGATAATTGCCCCATATTCGCTCCAAATACCTACCCATCCAGGGAAATATAGATTTTAGTAGTGGTTGTACTTCCTCTATATATAAAAATGGGCAACCAAGAATTTGAAAAATGTGATTCAACTGCTAGAACCGCTTACAATGCGTATTAAAACCTTTGATTCACTCTCAAGAGAATTTAAGTTAGATAAGAGATCATTTTTCGCGTATCTACAAATTAGGCACTTTATATTTAGCTGGATCTCTGTTGAAGATTCTGATCCATATCCTTGGAAGATAGGCATACTGGAGTCTATAATCAATAGATATTGTATGTGTAATTATTCCCTAACAGTTATATATAGGACTCTGGCTCGGAAAGTAGCAGAACCTAAAATCAAGAAACTATTCCATTCTTGGAGGGCTGAGATTTCAGGCATCAGTATGAATTTCTTTCAAAAAAGTTTTTCAAGAGTTGAGAAATACTCATATGATATAGCAATAAGAGAGTCACATTATAAACTCATGAACAGAGCATATCTTACCCCTAAGGTAATAGCAAAATTGAATAGACACGGCATTAATTCATGCTATAGATGTAATTTTCAAAACGCCGATTTAATACATGTTTTCTATAGCTGTCCAAAAATACAAAGATTATGAAGACAGATAGAGTTCTGGTTAAATAAATATCTTCCAAACAGGATTCTCCTAGAAGTTGCCCACATATTTTTTTTTTTTACCTTGAAAGGGATACGCCAAATAAGTCATTGATTAACACTGCAATTCTATTAACTAGATAGATTATATTAAGAACTTGGAAAGATAAAAATGCCCCAAGTATAGCATCATTCATACATAACATAATGTATCAAATGGTGGTAGATCAACATGATCCCCTGATCTTTCAAGAAAATAAATTAAAATAATTTATGTCAAAATGGGATAGAGTCCTCCTCGACCAAGATAGCGATATTCAATTACAGTTGATAGATTATTTCCGTTCCTCCCCTCTCTTTCTTCAATTAATTCTAGTAAAGAACTATCCAAGTTATAGGAGACAACATCTCTTCTAAAGAGAACTTAAACCTTTTTTTTTTTTTTAACATTCAAGAATAATTTAGACTGACAGGGTCACAAAGGGACAAGAAGGCTATAGAAAGGTCTGTCATATGTGACGTTGTTACATGGAAATCAAGGTTATGTACAGACCTTAAAAGCAGATGATATACATCGGCACTGATAAAATGTGTTAGGTTGTAACATTTAAGTCTTAATTTTTTTATATATATATATATATATATTTTATTTTTTTTGTTTTGTTTTTTTTTTGTTCCTGTATAGGGATATGTCGAGTGGTACATGTCTAAATGTGCCTGACAATCACCAGTCTGGATTGTTCAGTTTCAATGTTCTTTGTTCCTTTTTTTATTTTTGTTTGTGTAGTTCATTGTTTGTTTTATCACAACTGTAATGTTTATGTTATTGCTTGAAAATTAATTTAAAAAAATATATAAAAAAAAGCAAAAAAAAAAGTTGCTTAAAATTGCATGCTCTATCTAAATCATGAAAGAAAAAATTTGGGTTTCATATCCCTTTAATGCATTAAACAAGAATCACCAAACACGACAGTGCTAGTGAAACCTAACTTAGGCCATATTACATTTGTGTAAGAATTGTGATATAAGCTTGTGGATAGCCCCCATACTTACATATGTATGTAGCAATGCCTATGAATGACTTCGAACACGATTGTAAAACAATAAATAATTCACTGTGTTCTCATCTTCCTCACTATGTTGATGTCAAAATAGTTAATAAAAGATAGAAGCAATTATTCTATTTCTAGCAACGATACATTTTATTGTTATTCTTCCACTATTAACAATAGAACCATAAATAATTTTCAAGATAAAAAAAGTTTTGCATCGCATTTGCATTTTCTTTCATTGTCTGAGCATCAGTTTTTTTTTTTTTTAAACTATGCACCTGGGTTAATTCAAGGGTGTCTAAAAAACTGTTTGTTTCTCTGCAGCATAATAGCAATATCAGTCAAAGTTGTATTGCCTGGTGTCCTTATAGAATAGTAATTTACCTAACACAGACAAGCTTGTGCCAGGAAAGGGCAAAAGAGAAAAAGCATGGTGCTTTTGGTGCAGCTGACAATTATTAAAAATAACTGATAGGGAGTGAGCGATAAAATACTGACTTTGAGAGGCAAATTATTATTGCTTAAGGCTGCGTAAAAATAATGTTTACTGTCCCTTCAATTCTTAAAGGGGCACTAAAGTCAAACTTTTTCTTTCAGGATTCAGACGGAGAATTTAAACAACTTTACAATTTACTTCTATGATCTATTTTGCCTCATTTTCTTGGTATCTTAGGTTGGTTTAGGAGCAGCAATGCATTACTAGAAGTGCTGCCGATTGGTGGCTTCACATATGTACCTCTTGTCATTGGATAACCAATGTGTTCACCCAGCTCCCAGTAGTGCTTTGCTGATCCATCAAAAAAGGGTACCAAGAGAAAGAAGCAAAATTTGATTTTATAAAAATAGAAGAAACTCGTAAAGTTTTTAAAATGATATGCTATATCTGAATTATGACAATACAGGTGGCCCTCGTTTTACAACGGTTCAATTTACACCGTTTCAGAATAACAACTTTTTTTTCCAGTCATGTGACTGCTATTGAAAAGCATTGAGAAGCAGTGCATTTATTAAAATAGCCAGTAGGTGGAGCTGTCTGCTTGTGTTGCGGGAAAGCCAAGCAAGCTGAAATTAATCAGTTTAACCAGACCTGAGCTATCGAGCAGATTTCAAAGGAACAAGATCTTCCTGTCAATAAATCAGTTCAGATTGGAATGCATAGAAAGAACTGTTTGCAGAAAAATGCAAGTGAAGTCTGTGTTGTGTGATTATTTTATTAGGCTTATAATGCTGTTTAGCATTTCAATTCTTCATTTCAAAGCTTTAAAAATAATGTATTAGATGTTACTTATGACAATTTTGAGAGGGGCCTGGAACCTATCTCCCTCACTTCCCATTGACTTACATTATAAACTGGGTTTCAATTTACCACAGTTTCGATTTACAACCATTCCTTCTGGAACCTAACCCCGGCGTAAACTGAGAGCTACCTGTAATGGGTTTCCTGTACCTTTAGATTTTATCTTTATGCCTGTAGTTTGAGAATGGGGAATTTATATGATCAATATATCACATATCTTGTTTTTTCAGTCCACGCCTGTTCTCGTAACAGTGTTTTACAAAAAAAGGGGGGGGAATAATAATAAAGTTTTGCAATATGATACATAAACCCACTCACACAAAGTAATTCACTCAAAAATTCTAAAAAAAACAAACAAACATATGGAACGGACTGGATCCCAATTTCGATTAGAATTTGGCTCAATTATTAAAGTCTTAAAAAAATGAAAAACTGATGGTAAGATAAGGTGCGCTGCATTAGATCCATACATGTTTGAGTAAAAATTCCAGAGGTATCCTGTAATAATTCCATCATTACTGAAATTTACATTACTACCGTGATGTTATAAGGGAGTGGTTCCTTTACGACGTACAAAAATTAAGTCTAAGCTTCTTTTAGAAAGAAAAAAAATTCCTCTAAAATGCTGTAACTTAAAATATTTACTTGATATGCAGTCTTCAATATATCCACAATTTCAGATTATTTTCTATATTGTATATAAATTAGAACATGTTCTTACACACACAAAAAATATGTTATAGCTTATCGCTAAAAGCTACTTTTGCATATGTGCTTAATTTTTCTTATCAATTGTATATAAATAACAAACATTTCTGTTTATTTTCTTGCCATGTATATATGTAAGACAATCTACAAATTCAAAAACTTTTCTATACATAATTCATTAAGTGGCACATTTGCACAAGCAAACAAATTAGGTGACTCCCCCTCCCCCAGAAATCCTTAACACACAGTGTTTTCCACTGGAACAGGGAATTGCAGATACGTATATGAAAATGAGGTTTCACACTAGCTTTTCTTTATGAGCATAGTGTCTGTTAAGGTAGCTTTAATTCATATTGGAAACATTAAATTACAAATACATATAAAAGTATAGGTTACTAGTATGTGGAAAAACATAAATTATGCTTACCTGATAATTTTCTTTTCTTCAGATGGAAAGAGTCTACAGCTGCATTCATTACTTTTGGGAATTCAGAACCTGGCCACCAGGAGGAGGCAAAGACACCCCAGCCAAAGGCTTAAATACTCCTCCCACTCCCCTCATCCCCCAGTCATTCTGCCAAGGAACAGTAGAAGAAATATCAGTGTGAAAAGGTGCCAGAAGGACAAAAATTACGGCCGCCCCACATAAAAACACGGGCGGGGAGCTGTGGACTCTTTCCATCTGAAGAAAATTATCAGGTAAGCATAATTTATGTTTTTCTTCATAAATGGAAAGAGTCCACAGATGCATTCATTACTTTTGGGAAAACAATAACCAAGCAATAAAGGACACTGAATGCAAAAATGGGAGGGTACAAGAGGCAGCCCATTCTGAGGGAACCAGGCCTGAAACCCCTACCCAACAAAATCCTGCTCCGTCCGAAGCCGAGAACAACTAAAAAAAAAAAGTAAAAGGCCCAAGGACACTGACCCGCAAATAGTCCACAAGCCTTGCTAGAGACCGCAGAAACTAGACTTAACTGAGTCAACAGTCTCTAAATAACACACCCCTTACTAAAGAAAGGGAATAAACTATCGTATTCTAACACAAAGAAGAAAAGACACCGCTAAAACATGATTGTACTTGTAAAGCGCGGCTAATCCCCCTTAAAGGACTCAAGGCGCTGCTCATTTTATCAACCTCGAAAGGAGGAAAGGCCGAGTAGACCTCACCGGGGATCGAACTTGCAGCCCTCTGTTTGCTACAGTGCACCACAGTGCGTTAGTATGCTGAGCTAGCTGTACAGCTAGCATAAGGAACTCCCAAAAAAAAAAAAACTAAAAGGGGCACAAACAGAGCAAAAAAACAGAGAAACCGGGTCAGGCTAACAGAGACCCACTAGTCTCATAGAAACAAGGGGAAGCAACGCCTAGACCCCAGAATACAGAAACCATGAGATAAGTCCGGGAGTCTGAAACAGAGAGGATCTTCCCCTAATACAGTGCAACCGCACTCTAGAAAGCAACTGAAGACGAAGGTCCCCAAGTCGCATAAAGGTAGCTCAGAATACCGAAATATTCAGAACGAAACCTTGTGCAGCAAGCTCAGATTGGTATGACGAACAACACCTGTAGCAAAAACAATGCACGCTGCAGTCATCTAAAAATAACTCTGAAATTTAAATACTTGCAGGGCAAGTAGAAAGAGGCTGAAGATAGGATCCTTCAACTTGCTAAGTATCCACTAACCAGCAGATAACATTGCAGGCTATCTAAGAGCCGCCAGCCCTTCCCACAAACCTTGATGGAGAAAGGAGAAACCTCAAAGAGGCTTACCGTACCTCGAATGCTCAGAGGACGAAATAGCAGAGCAACAGATCTCAGATCCTGCTCCAACACCAGACCAGCCCAAGCGACAGACATGTCCGATAGAAAGGGGGGACAGAAAGACCCCAACCACAAGCCCCAAGGGAATGGAATGGACTAACCCACCCCAAAAGAGCTTGGGTGACAACCCAATCCCCTCCTCCAAAATAAGGCACTCCCAAGGAGAACCCCCTAGGACCTGGAACATAGAAAAGTGCAATAGATTCATAGGAAGACCTGTCACAACTTAGACAATCTCTACGTATAGAGATCAATTTCCAACAGGTGGAACAGAGCCCACAGAGCAGCAGATGCTGCCCATTACAGAAATAAGCCACCTACACACAGGGCAGGACAATGACCCTCCAGAGAGAGGAAACCCCAGCTCATAAGGAAGACATTATCCCCTCAAAAGAGAATGGCACAGATAAGAACAACGTACATGTCCACAAGACATGAAGCCATAGTATGGTCAAACACGGACCGATTGAAAAATCATCCAGACACCACTGTTGACCCAACAGAGAAAAAAAACTCACCATGAAAAGAAGCACACTCCGTCCAAAGGACAAGTCAGGCCTTAAAGCTTATAACCAGTACCCGAAGATGGATGTGAACTCTGGCCTTCCTGCTTGCAAGCCCAAGGAGCTAGCCCCTATGTCGCCACATAGGGTCCCTGAAAAAACAGGGTCATCCGAATCACAGGATCATAAGTCTCCAGACATCCAAGAAAGATCCAAGACAAGAACCCTGGACCTGGAACCCAGATTCGTCCTAGAATGAATGAACGACACCTCCAGGGAACACAAGATACCCCGTCTGAAGTAATCAGACATCACAAGCAATGATAACCGGGGAACCCGGAAAATGGGTACAGGAATCACTCTTAATTCCCAGCTCATAGGGAAGAGAACACCCTTGACCAGAGGTCAACACCCCCCCCCCCAACAAGGTGCTAGGCTGCGACAAAGTCATGCAATTTCTCTAGAGCCCAAAGGCTCCAAGGGAAATGAGAACGAGAACAGAGTCACCCGAAAGAGAGAGTAGAAAAGAAAGGCTAGTCTCCATAATCCTTACAGATTAACGTTCCAGAGGACCACACTCAAGGGAGAAGAATGCAATGAATCCCAAACCCAGGCAGAAAAACATCCCCTAAGCAGAAAGCTTGGAAAAAAAGACAAACCCTCCTATCGCCGCTGATATGGAGACGACTAACTCCAGAAGGAAGACAGAGCTTCACGGCCTTCACTTCCTAATTAAGCGGCCAAAGCCGTCAGAAAAAACAGACGAAGTCCAGAAAGTCTCGACCCAAAGGAAGAGAACCTCTAGAAGGAACAAGTCCTAAAAGGACACTTCCAAAGAGACCATGAAAGGCAAAAACCATCAGAATTGCGGTATGAAGGACCTAACTCCTCCAAGCCTCCAACCCACAATGGGAAGGAACACTCTAGCTCCCGGAAAAATTGGAAACGACTGAGCATGTTGCCGCGGATCTCAACGGAGTCCAGGCCCACTAGACTGAAAGCAAATGAGGACTGAACCAATTCCCCATTCCACTATGCAACCATGGACCCTCAAGTCCTCTCAGGATGCTAGTTGCAGCTTGTAAAATAAAACAAGTAAACACAAATCATATAGTGATCACTAGGCACCCTCACCGGACCAACCGGACATAAAAAATCGCAACGTGTCTGAACTGCGCCTCAAAGACAGAAGGATCTGTACGCAGTCAGGACCAGCCTGAAACCAAGGGCCCCAGCATTGACAAGGCCACATAGAGCCTCCCCGAGATGGAGGGATAAAGAACAGTCAGACAGACTTTTGTAAACAGTGCGACCACAAAATCACGAGTATCAATTCCAGAGAAAAAAGTTCCCAAAGGAAACATCACACCACAACATGAGCTTTAGGCCAAATAAAAATCATCCTCACCGGATGAAATAAAAGATAAGGCAACCCGTAGGTTATCGCCCAGGAAGAAAGGACAGACCCGCAGGACCAGCCCAACAGGGGTCCGAGACTTCCAAGCTCAGAACAGGAAAAGGATACACAAATAACAAAGACTATAAAAAATTACTTCATCCCCTTATGTCTAAGCATGCTGGAGGGCTGAACAGGACCAGTCGATCCCACGCCTGACGAACCCCGGTTAACGGAGCACGGACATTATCGTAAGCACACTCCCAGGAGGTGCAGATGCGCCAGCACCAAAGATATGGCCATGCAGAACCGTGTCGTAACCTCCGGTGGGAACAGGCCACACTCCATAGAAGGATAAGTAGTGTTTGGGTTACCTGCATGCGCAGTAAAAGTTGGTGGTAGGGAACTCGTCTTGTGGGAAATAGAATCCCCAGAGACGGATGGCTCAGTGGGCACCTTATTCCGCGATCCTGAGGAACAGAGCACACTAAAAACGGCATTCAGAACATAACTGATGGGCATGTATCACCCAGGTCGATTCATATTCTTCGCAAGAAGTAGTCTGAATCAGAGACATCCGTCTCCAAAAAAATCAGAATCCTCCATACTGGGACACTGAATAAAAAATGGCCCAATAAGAAAAATCTAAACGGCACCTTACACCCCTAATGGCTGGGGCACTCACCACCTCCAGAGAACCAGACACCAGCGGACTTGGATTTCTCCGTCGCCTCACGGTCAGGAATGCGGAAATGGACTCACAAGGTAAACCGTGCAGTCCATGCAAAGGCGCGCCCGACCGTAAAGGCCGCGTCACCAGACATTGGCCGTTCTGTTCCAAAATAGCCATGAGCTGAAGCAACACTACACAGCAGCAGACAGAATCACATAACAAACATGATTATAACCCCCCCTGTTCAATAACCCCCCTCAGAAGATATTAACCCTTGATTCCTAGATACAAAAAGGAGCCTCACTAAGACCCTATGTTAAAGTTATCCCTGAAAGGTTGTAGCCCCTCTCGAATTAACAGTTGTATTTACGATACATCCATGATGAAAGTAAAATTAAACGATCTTACCGGAATCTACGCCGTGGAACAGGAACACGGCCCTTCAAGTGTGACAGAGATAGTAGCGTCGCTTCTACCATGGACTTGAGAAAAAAAAGCAGGCAACGAAACTCGTCAATGCTGATTGCTTGTGGAGCTGTTAATACAGTGGATATAAAAAGTCTACACACCCCTGTTAAAATGGCAGGTTTCTGTGATGTAAAAAAATGAGACAAAGATAAATCATTTCAGAACTTTTTCCACCTTTAATGTTACCTATAAACTATGCAACTTAATTGAAAAACAAACCGAAATCTTTTAGGTGAAGGGAAGTAAAAATAAAAAATAATATGGTTGCATAAGTGTAAACTAATACTTTGTTGAAGCAACTTTTGATTTTATTACAGCACTCAGTCTTTTGGGGTATGAGTCTATCAGCATGGCACATCTTGACTTGCCAAGATTTGCCCACTCTTCTTTGCAAAAACACTCCAAATCTGTCAGATTGCGAGGGCATATCCTGTGCACAGCCCTCTTCAGATCACCCCACAGATTTTCGATTGGATTCAGGTCTAAGCTCTGGCTGGGCCATTCCAAAACCTTAATCTTCTTCTGGTGAAGCCATTCCTTTGTTGATTTGGATGTATGCTTTGGGTCGTTGTCATGCTGAAAGTTCCTCTTCATGTTCAGCTTTCTAGCAGAAGCCTGAAGTTTTTGTGCCAATATTGACTGGTATTTGGAACCGTTCATAATTCCCTCTACCTTGAATAAGGTCCCAGTTCCAGCTGAAGAAAAACAGCCCCAAAGCATGATGCTGCCACCACCATGCTTCACTGTGGGTATGGTGTTCTTTTGGTGATATGCAGTGTTGTTTTTGCACTAAACATAACTTTTGGAATTATTGCCAAAAAGTTCAACCTTGGTTTCATCAGACCATAAAACCTTTTCTCACATGCTTTTGGGACACGTCAGATGTGTTTTTGCTAAATTTAGCTGGACTTGGATGTTTTTCTTCGTAAGAAAAGGCTTCCGTCTTGCCGTCTACCCCAAAGCCCAAACATATGAAGAATACAAGAGATTGTTGTCACATGTACCACACAGCCAGTACTTGCCAGATATTCCTGCAGCTCCTTTAATGGTGCTGTAGGCCTCTTGGTAGCCTCCCAGACCAGTTTTCTTCTCATCTTTTCATCAATTTTGGAGGGACATCTAGTTCTTGGTAATGGCATTGTTGTGACATATGTTCTCCACTTGATGATGACTGTCTTCACTGTGTTCCATGGTATATCTAATGCCTTGGAAATTCTTTTGTACACTTCTCCTGACTGTTACCTTTTAACAATGAGATCCCTCTGATGTTTTGGAAGCTCTCTGTGGACCATGGCTTTTGTGTAGGACGTGACTAAGAAAATGTCAGGAAAGACCTACTAGAACAGCTGAACTTTAAATTATGGCAGGTGTGTGATGACTCTTATTTAACATGTTTTTTTGAATGTGATTGCTTAATTCTGAACACAGCTACATCCCCAGTGCAACCACATTATTTTAGGTTTTTTTTTTGTTTACTTCCCCCCACCTTAAAGATTTCAGTTTGTTTTTCAATTGAGTTGTGTAGTTTATAGGTCACATTAAAGGTGGAAAAAGTTCTGAAATGATTTATCTTTCTCTAATTTTTTATATCACAGAAACCTGACATTTTAACAGGGGTGTGTAGACTTTTTATATCCACTGTATGAGTCGGGATGGTTTCGCAGAAAGACTCTGCCTGCATCTCCGGACTCTAACTTTCACCCATGCTCTCACGGAGAGGCTGACAGGACTACTTAAAACTCCAGTCCCATGGGACGAAAGGCAAAGAATGACTAGGGGATGAGGGGAGTGGGAGGAGTATTTAAGCATTTTGCTGGGGTGTCTTTGCCTCTTCCTGGTGGCCAGGTTCTGAATTCCCAAAAGTAATGAATGCAGCTGTGGACTCTTTCCATTTATGAAGAAAAGTCACTAGCTCACTTAGAACCTGATGATCTATAGGACTGGTGAGATTCTTTCAGAATGATCACCAGTACTTCTTTTTCCCTAGTGGAATTCTTTAAAGCCACTTTTTACCCACAAGGGGCATACACTGCATTTTCTTATGGTAAGAAGATGTATACATTACAAAAGTGCACAACGATTTCTCTACATGTCGGCGAGTGTTTGGCCCTTAATGTTAATCAGAGAAAAAAGCCTAAATGTGAAAAAGAAAGGCAATGCCTGGTTCAGTTCTCCTTCAAAAAACATTTTTAAACTAATTTAACAACAGAATGTGATTTTGTTTGGGTAGTGGATAGCATAATCTAAAAGGACAGTCTACACTAGATTTTCTATTGTTTTAAAAGATAGATAATCCCTTTATTAACCTTTCCATAGTTTTGCATAACCAACACAGTTATATTAATATAAACTTCTCCCTTATTTCAGATCTTTTGACAGACTTGCATTTTAGCCAATCATTGCTGACTCCTAGGTAACTTCACATGCGTGAGCTCAATGTTATCTATATGACACACATTAACTAATGCCCTCTAGTGGTGACAAACTGTCAAAATGCATTTAGATTAGAGGTCTAGGAAATTAGCATATGAGCCTCCTAGATTTAGCTTTCAACTAAGAATACCAAGAGAACGAAGCAAAATTAGTGATAAAAGTAAATTGGAAAGTTGTTTAAAATGATATACCCTATCTGAATCATGAAAGATTTATTTTGGGCTAGACTGTCCCTTAAGTTTCAAATTATCATTAAAACTCAAAGGACTCCATTTGTCATCCCATGGCAGACAGGAGCGTACATAGGGCTTGATAAATCGAGCCCAAAATATAATTCCCTTTTTTCATCACACATATCTAACTTTGTTGTGCAATTGTATTATGTATTTTGCCTGTCTTTACTGTGATTTAAATCTGAAAATTCTAGTTTATCTGATACCCCCTGAGAGACTGGAGTACATTCCATGGAATTCATAAACTTGGCTTTCTTTCATGCAGTACTGGGATTGTTCGATATGTGCAGGATTTCATTTCTATCGGTTCCTAACTGGCCTCAGCAAAACCCTGCAGAGACTTCTTAAAGTGAATGTAAATTTTGATGCTAAAGTGCCCGGTTTTTAAAAATTCAATTAAAAACAGGCACTTTTATTCAGCAAAATTTACATTTCACTCGTGAAAAAATACTTACCTTTTAAACTTGACAGCTGCTCCAGCTTCCCCCGGTTGTCGCAAAGCCATTAATGACGTCAGAAATGATGGATCAGTCATCCGCCAATCAC
This sequence comes from Bombina bombina, assembly GCF_027579735.1. Taxonomy (NCBI): domain Eukaryota; kingdom Metazoa; phylum Chordata; class Amphibia; order Anura; family Bombinatoridae; genus Bombina; species Bombina bombina. The sequence continues at coordinate 570,427,436 of NC_069502.1, forward strand.
TGCTTTCCCCCCCGGGGGGAATCAGTGTCTGATTCGAAGCCGTGATTGGAGGAAGCCGGATTCCTCATTTTAGACCCAGGAAGAGGCTTTGCGACGGGCGGAGAAAGCTGGAGCGGCTGTCAAGATTAAAAGGTAAGTAATTTTTCACAACACGAGTGAAATGTAAATTTTTATGAATTAAAGTGCCCCTGTTTTTAATCAATTTTTTTAAAAACCGGGCACTTTAGCATCAAGATTTACATTCACTTTAAGGAGAGTATCCCTAAACTGCAAAACAATGTAAATTTTGCTAACACAGTTGTAATTTTTTCCAACACATTTATTTTACACGCAGATCGTTGATAATGCATGATTAATGTCTAATTAATATATATCTTTATAACACGTTCTTTGCAGTTGAATTTCTTGTGTTAAATTAAAATATCATTGTAGCCAAATGATTATTATTATAAATGATAATTTACTTAACCACATGGATATTGCTAAAAAAATAAGGTTACTTGAATCAAGAATTTATTGCATAAAATTATTAATATATAAAACCCCCTAAGATCCATCACCGTGCAAAATTTAATAAAATTGGCAATCTTGTTTTTAAAAAAAATTCTCCCATCTCCATTAAATAAAAAAGAAAAACCTGCATGCACTTTTAAAATACTGAACCAAAAATTGCTAAGGTTGAAGTCAACACAGCTAAATGTTTTCTACCTAATAATATTTATTTTTCAATAGGAGGTGGACATTAGTTATAAGTACGTGACATGTACATATGTATTGTACCCACACACCTCCCTAGTAGATGAGATCCCATACACCAAAATTACCAAGTTACCAAAAACCCACAACAAACCTAAAAGGTCACACAAAGCAGAAGATGACGCAAAATACTGTAGGCAAATGTTTCCTGTGCTGCTGCTGACTTTTTGATCATCAGCAAAGCATGGAAAAACTGTAAAAATAAATAAATACATAAAGCAACAAATACAGCAATACAACATGAAACATAGAAACGTTTTTGGAGAGGGGTTGTTAAACAATTTCATGTCTAATGCCTACACAACTAATAAACATCCGTCCCCTAAAGGCAAATCTCTTCAGATTTATAGCACACCACAAGTTAACACAAAAAATGCTTTCCTGGGTCATCACCAGTACAGGAAAATAAAAACAAAACAAAAGTATTTGGTTTTCTGCATATTTAGTGTACGGATAACAATGTGTTGGCATTTTATTTAGAGGTTACACCGTATTACCTCTTTGCTGATGAGATGTTAATATTGTGCTGAAGTAATTAGTTGAATTTTGTTCTCGTTGCATTAAAGGGACAGTATACACTAATTTTCATATAACTGCATGTAATATACACTACTATAAAGAATAATATTCACAGATACTGATCTAAAAATCCAGTATAAAACAGTTTAAAAACTTACTTAGAATCAACCAGTTTTGCTCTGTTGAAAAGGTTAGCTGGAACATCCACTAAAAGTGGTTCTATAGCAACAACAAAAAGCAGACCCTCCCCCCTCTCCTTATGAAAAGACTCTTTACACAAACAGGAGCAAGCTGGAGTAGGTATACATCAGTATTCTCCAAAAATGTTGGGGCTTGGTTAGGAGTCTGAAAATCAGCTCAATGTTACTTAAAAATAAGCAAAACTATACATTTATAATAAAAAAAGCTGTATAGGCTATATAAATGGATCATCTACAAAATATTTATGCAATGAAAAATCTAATATATAATGTCGCTTTAAAACGTATACTTCTCTGCTTTTTTCCGGAAACCAAATACTTTGTGAAGGTACAGTGAGCTTGAAGATATATCCAAAGAGTAAATAAAAAGGGAATGTTTATTTAAGAGCCATCGATTATATTAGAATCAATTTACCCTGAGAAAAATTTTTTTTACATTTTGCACTACCTTGGCAAATACCACATTGTGATTATGTACTCGTGGTATCATCTGTGTCCACGCTCAAAAAAAAAAAAAAAGTAGAATAAAAATACAAAGAAAAAACCATGTGAGTTTAACCTGCAAATAAAGGTTAAACGCATAGCTAAAGTCACACCCAAACCAGCAATGCACTATTGTTACCTAACTGTTGATTGGTGACTACAAACATCTTCTCATTGGCTCACCAGATGTGTTCAGCTTGCTCCCAGCAGAACACTGCTGCTCCAGAGCATACCTAGTTATGCTTTTCAACAAAAGGCAACCAAGATAATGAAGTAAATTTGATAACATAAGTAAAATAAATCTGTTAATATTGCTTCCTTTCTATGTACCATGAAAGTTTATGTTTTACTTTCACATCCTTTTGAGTTTCCCCCATCCTTAAAAGAGAAATGCCAGAATCTTAGACCCCTAACACAAACAAAATAAAATGTGGTTAGGTACCAATGCATCACACTGCCTACCTGTGTATGTCAGGAGAACATGTGATAGAAAAGTAACCACAAAAAGAAGCACTTTTGCAACAAAAGTCCGCAGCAAAAATGCTTTTAGTTATATTTGACATGGATTGTGTGCATTTAAAATCTGATTACTATGTTCCTTTAGAGTTCTTATCTGCTGAATCTGCTCATAGTCAAAAATACTGAAGCAGACTCACAGCTTCGCCTTAAAAGTGGTTAGAAACCGCTATATCATGCAGCCACCTACATACTTCCACAACGTTACGCAAGAACAAATACGATCTGAACTAGGTGTGATAAGCAGCTCGCAATTAGAACACAAATGTTGTAGATTTAAATGGGTCCTCTCAAACATATTTGACTGTCAAGTGTCACAGTAGAGAACATTAATTTGAATGCTTCGGTATGAAGAGTAAAAATGTGCTTTTCAAGTGAGCAACCATGGGACAATCCGAAAATTAAAGTGAATGTCAAGTTTGATGAATCAGTGCCCGGTTTTTAAAAATCCTATTAAAAACAGGGACACTTTCATTCAAACTTTACATTTCACTCGTTTTGTTAAAAGTTACCTTTTAATCTTGAAAGCCGCTCCAGCGATTCCCCCTCCTGCCACTCGTCACTTCATACGTCAGCAATGACGAATCCGGCATCCTCCAATCACAGCTTCAACCCTCAGGGGAATCATTGCCTAAGGCAATGCCGTGATTGGAGGAAGCCAGATTCGTCATTTTTGACATATGAAGAGGCCTGCGACGGGCGGGGGAAGCGCTGGAGCGGCTTTCAAGATTAAAAGGTAAGGATTTTAACCAAACGAGTGAAATGTAAAGTTTGATAAATGAAAGTGCCCCTGTTTTTAATAGGATTTTTATAAACCAGGCACTGATTCATCAAACTTGACTTTCACTTTAAGCAGGTGATTTGTAATTAAACCTCACAAGTTGGTAATGTACATAAAACAAAAGGTTCACTTATACAGTCTATAGCAGTGATTTTCAACCACTGTGCCGTGGCACACTAGTGTGCCGTGAGAGATCGTCAGGTGTGCCGCCGTGAATTGGTCCCTTTTTGCTTAAGTGCACTCCTGAAGCGGAACAGAAGCCGGTAGCTGCTGCTACCCTACGCACTCATCCGGATATGCAGGTACTCTCTCAACTCCCACACAGTTCTCTGGAGGGTCGGGCTCCTCTCCGGAGATTTCACTCACCTCAGCTGCATTACAAAAGTTCCTATCAAGGAGATCAGAGCAAGAAAAGACACGTCAAGCCAGCATTTGGGTGGGGGTGCATGTGTTTGAAGGCATCTGCTACGATAGCCACGAGGACTACTGAGAGATCTAATAAAAAGATATATGACACCCCGGAGGGTCGGGCTCCGCTCCAGAGGTCAAGCAAACAGCTACAGTCCTTTTATCTTCTCCCCCCTGTTGTGGAGGCCTGTTAGTGCCGGGGGTCGACAGCTCACATATCACTGCGGCCTTCTCTGAGACATAGGAGCCTACATTCACTTGTTCCCAAACTTCCGAATGGGGTAACTGGCCAGGAGGTACGTGTGACTTACCGGAGCTGGATTGATAGTCGTCTTGAAGAACAGAGGCGAGTGTCCCAAAGTGGCGGGAATGGCCACCATTTTCTCTGTGTCTGCGGAGGTCTTTTGATCAAATGCGGCCTACACACTCCGACAGTCGCAGTTTTACAGATCCACTTACCTCCCCTTCCTGGATTCTCAAGCTCAGATAGAATTGTCCTGGATATAGAATATATTGTTCCAGCATAGAGAAGAAGACATCCTCTTTAACTGGGTGAGACCTTTCTGTTTATCATCATATGCATTTTATGCCATTTGCCCTCCTGGCTTAACTTTTGTAATTTTTCAGTTTACCCTCATCATTGCCTGATTGCCAAGTCCTGATGCTCCATGGGGGCCCTATATTTATGCTTATCCTACACTGATTGTGAAACTTTTTTTACTGGTGCCCCCAAGGCTTAGGGACTTTAACAGTAGGATCACTTAGGCCCCAGTAGTTTCTGCTTTTGGGCTCAATACTTGCTTACTGCCCTAACAAGCGGAACTTTTACTTGCATGGAACTATTGCATATCGCCTAAGAATTCTTTTCCATCACTGGTACCCCCCTAACAGCCTCAATACGTGGAACTTTTGATTGTTATTATTGTGCCTATAGCTAGTGAATGTCATGCTAATAAAGCTTAATTGAATATATATATATATATATTTTATATATAAAAAAAAAAAGGTTGAAAATCACTGGTCTATAGTAAACAATTATTTTATGATTACTAGTAACCATTTGCAAACAATGTCATAGATCACAATCCTTTGGAAAAATGTATCAAATGATGACTCTACAAAAACTTTAAAAGGGACAGTCTACTTGAAAAATGTTTATTGTTTAAAAATATAGAAATTCCCTTTATTGCCCATTCCCCAGTTTTGCATAACCAAACACTGTTATATTAATACACACAGTTATCTTTATGGCACACCTGAACTAGCACTGTGTAACTGAGAGGGATAGTAAACCCAAAATTTTTTCTTTCACGATTCAGATAGAGCATGCTATTTTAAGCAACTTTCTAATTTACTCCTACTATCAAATTTTTCTTTATTCTCTTGGTATCTTTATATAAAAAGCAGGAATTTAAAGCTTAGGAGCGAACCCATTTATGTTCATCAAAAGCACCCTGGATAGTACTTGCTTATTGGTGGCTACATTTAGCAAACCAATAAACAAGCATAACCCAGGTTCTGAACCACAAATGGGCCGGCTCTTAAGGTTTACATTCCTGCTTTTTAAATAAATATAGCAAGAGAACAAAGAACATCTAATTTACACTCACTCAATGATCCTATTTATTCGGATACCTGCAATTCTTCATTAGGATCTATGGACCCTGACAACAATACATCAAAATTATGCCAGCAGTTGCTACCAAGTGATTGTTTTTACTATTATGATCACTTGACAGGTATAAGGTCTGTTACAAATGCCTGGTATTATCATGTATTTCTATGGTGAGGGGTGTAAAAGGTATCTTTATAATTATCAGAACGCAAAAATAGGACCAATCCTGGCGGTACATAAAAGGAACAAGAGAATGTTTTTTGCTTTCAAATAAGGGGTCTCTAGTGGCAGGCAACAGAGGGGATACTTTAACTCCCCTGATTTTGTTTCATATGCCTATGGTTCTGGTGTCACGGATGCTATGGTGGTCACGAATGCCACTTGGCCATGCAACATCTTCTTTGAAAGAGGGGTCTCTCAGTTAAAGGGATATGAAACTTAAAATTGTTCTCTTTCATGATTCAGACAGCATGCAATTTTAAAGAACTTTCTAATTTACTTCTATTATCAATTTGTCTTTGTATGGGAACAAAGCAACTTTGAAAACAGAAGTAAATTGGAAACTTTTTTAAAATGGTATGTTCTGTCTGAATCACAAAGACAATGTTTGAGTTTCATACCCCTTTAAGTGTTTTTTTTGGGGGGTAATAGGGTGCTTTAAAGTCAAAAGCACCCTAAGAGACACCTAATCGACAGGTGAATGCAACTCCTCTCACAAAGGAGCAAATCTACCCCTCCCTCAAGCAAGGTGTGTAGTTGGGAGAGATATTCACCATTTCCATTATTATCAACTTTAAAAAAAAAAAAAAGGAGGGAAACTTTTTCAAATGATAGGTCTTGACAGACCCCATAATTTGTATGCAATGGGGATGATAAAAGAAAAATCAAGAGAAAATGTATGCCATGAAGTGGAAAGGCACCAAATGTCACATCACCCACTTACCAGCCCAGTCCTGTAAGCGTTGTGCACTTTTACATTCAATCACCTGGCTAGTGAGTCCCAGGGCATGTCAGCGAGGTGACTAATTATGTCTCATATACTGCCCCTCTAGCCTTTTGGCAAGTGTTGCAACCAGTAGGCTCAAGAGACTGGTCAATATTAATGCAGAGAAAAGTCATTAAATATAAATGAGAATGGCAGCTAAGTAAGGGGGCAGAAAGCATAGACAGGACAACAGAAAGGAGAGGCAGCTCAGGGAACCACCAACAATCTACCAGAAAGAAGACGTGGATATGGGGGACAGTCCAATAATACTGCAGCCCAAGTTCACAATGATGGGGCAGGTCTGTGCATGTTCTGCACATGAGACATGGAAGGGGCTTTACAAATATCTGACAGCTAACTCTAGGTTGGATGTAGCTATGGGACCTTTTTCACAAAGACTTGCAGCATATTTTGAGGCAGTTCATACGTCCAAAGCTTATTTAAAAAGAACTACAAAAAAAATAAGCGGCGTATAATTAGGGCATATGGACGTGAATCTGTATGAAAATTGCTTCAAAATATGTTATGAGTCTTTATTTGCTTGAAATACTGGTGGCCTTACTTGGAAAACGGTTAAAGAAAAGTACAGTTTGCAGTTTTTTTTTTAAATTTTTTTTTTAAACAATTTTGTGAGTTAAGCTGAAAACAAACATATATAAATTGCTTGCATAAAATACTTAAAAGCAACAATACTGGTGCTTATATTGTCTTCTGTTTTTAAAGAGACATTGTGTCTTTCATCTAATAGAGTATATTTTAAAGTGACAGTCAACACCCGGCAGAACTTCCCATAATTTAGATCCTCAGAATAAGATGCGCCTGCACCGCCTCCCATGTTAAATACTTGTAACGATATGGAGTAATCGCCCACAGCACATACGTTTTTCAGCTGTAGACATGGCCACCAAACTCCACCCAGCCTAATGTATTACCCTTCTTTTTAAACTTAGCAGCCAATCAGAATAGAGTCCTCGGTGGGATTCTTTACCCGCGTTCACGGCAATTCACAGCAGCACTTCAGATTTCTGCTTGCGAGCGGGCAGAAATTAAAATGCGCATGCGCATTAGCAAGAACACGAACGAGCATTGCGATCTATAGAGGAGGCGAAGGAAGAGGGGAGGAGTTTGGCAGCCATGTCAACAGCAGAAAAACTTATGTGCTGTGGAAACTTACTCCTATAACGTTAGAGATATTTAACACAGGAGGCAGTGCAGGCGCATCTTATTCTGAGGATCTAAATTATGGGATTGATTTCTGCCGGGTGTTGACTGTCCCTTTAAAAGTGTAAAAGTATACGTAAACATTTTTTTAAATTGTGTTCCTTTCTTGATCAGAGCCAATCTTGGTTCCATGGTGCTGAATGTGTGTCCCTAACAACTAACAGAGCTGAGGTATTGTGCTTTTCAGCCAGTTGGCAATCTGTCCCTCTATACATGATGTACAGAAACATACATATCCTGTTGATAATATTGACTCAAATATCATTAACTTAAAAGGGACATAAAGGTTCTTATCACTAACTTAAAAAGAGACATAAAGGTTGCTGAAGATCATGTTCTTAAAGTACACTGTATTTTATCATAATTGGGAATATACAATTATTAAAAGCATGGATTATCTTTAAATTTACCTCTACATTTTTTTTATTATTCCACTGCGCTCAAAGCTGTCATTTTTTTGTGCTGGAATAAACAGTGTCCTACGCACATATGCATACCAGCTGCTCATGCACACTAACAAGGTTTCACCACTGGCCAATTTGCACAGACCTCTGCACAGTAATGAAAGTACACAAGTCTGCGTTCTGCAGCTGCGCCGTAAACTGAAAAGAAGGCTCACACCTCAGCTGTTTCCAAGGCAACAAGTCGAAACATTGAGAGCTTTTACAAGAAGCATTATTGCTAATACACATGCATTGTAGGAAATGCTTCTAACCAAACTTGGAATGTATTTATGAACATGAACATTTCAAGTTTAACTACAGGTACATGAAGGTGATACATTTTTTACAGGGACACAAAACACATTTCATGCATCTCCTTCTAATCATGGGTGCTGCCATTATGGAACCTAGGTTACACTGCAGGAGATATTCTGCACATGTGCAAACATGTCAGCTCTGGAATGTGAAAGATAGATTTCAACATGGCATGTGAGTGCCCATGACTAAAGGGAGGCGGGGAATAACCTCAATTCTGTGCATATAAAATATATTTAGTGTTTACTGTCCCTTTAAGGGAAACTGCACTTTTTAATGAGACACATCAAATCATTGTAGGCTACAAAATGTTTAAATAAAATGCTTTTTGAGGAAAACTCTATTTAAATAAAGTTGTCTATTGAGGATTCATTATAGTCCAAAGGTTATTCATGAAGAAATATGGGTTAGCTTTAATTATGAAGCATGAGGCTGTTAATTCATGGTTGCTTAAGGGGACATGAAACCCAAATGCTTTATTTCATGATGCAAATAGAGCATATCATTTTAAACCTTCAAATGTACTACTATAATCTAATTTGCTTCATTTTCTTTGTATATTTTGTTCAAAATCATACCTATGTAGGCTTGGGAGATAACTGCCGATTGGTGGCTGCACATATATGCCTCTTATCATTGGCTTACCAATGTGCTCCGCTAGCTCCCAGTAGTGCGTTGCTGCTCATTCATTCAAGGATACTAAGGTAATGTAGCACAATTGATAATAGAAATAAATTAAACATGTTTAAGAATGCATGCTCTATCTATATGATGAAAGCAAAATGTTGATTTTTGGTTAATGAATCTTTTAATCCGTTCACAATGTCCTGCTCTTCTAGAGGTATCTGTAAGATTATTTTGAGCATTTTATTCTACCAAGATTATTACAGATTTTGCAGTTCAGAAAACTGTGATTTTATGTCTGCAAAGATAACTGCATTTTCTTCACAACATTTGTATAAATAAAATAAACATACAGAGTTTAAAAAAAAAATACCTTCAAAAGGGATATTAAACAGTAAATACATGCTACACATAATGATTTATTCAAAGCAAAGATTAGCCTTAAAATAATATGTAGATGTATTTTTACAATTAGTTTAAAGGGACAGTCTACACCTTAAGTCATCTTCAAGTCTTAACTTAGATTAAGCCTCCTGCACCACTAGATCATGCAGCAGGAACAGTAAAAAAAAAAAAAAAGTTATTTTAAAATGACTATTTTTGTCTCTGGCCACTTTGAAATGGCTGCCAAGCTCTGCCCACTGATGACATCACAATCTAGGCACTCTGCTGAATAGTATTGACAGTCTGTTGAATCCAACTAGTGAGCCTTTTGTGATTGGACGCCATATGCAGATCAGATTGCGTTGTCATCAGTAGGCGGAGCTTAGCTGCCATTTCAAAGTGACCAGAAACAATATCATTTTTAAAATAACTTTTTCACTGTTCTTGCTGCATGATATAGAAAAGATGCAGGAGGCTATTTGCAGCTTAATGTAAATGGAAAGACTGTAAGATTACTAAGGTATAGACTGTCCCTTCAAATATTGATGATGTAAATGTAAAGTTTAGTTTTTATAAAGTACTCTAGATTTTATAAAGTAATGGGTGCTTCCATGTTTGAACTAGTTTTCTATTTATCTCTGTCTTCTGAGGAGAACAGTTCGGGAACTGTATATAAACCAGGCAATAAAATAGAGTTTGTGTAAACAATGCTGTGTGGAAACCTGCCTGTTTTATTTATGTCTCTAATTGTTTGCAGTTTAGACATGGTGGCATCCATTACGTTAGAGAATCTTAATGGAAATTAAAAAAACAACAATTTTCATAGTTAAATTACAGGAAAAGGGGACAAAATAAATGATGAAAGTACTTGTATATTACGTTTTTTAACTACACATAATTAAACATTTTATATTACAACCTCATACAGTTTAATATCCCTTTAATCCCTTTGTTTCTCTGCAAAACTATGTACACAGAATCATACCCTAAATGTCCAGAAGCCCAATGAGTAGAAGATTGTTTGGAGAGGAAAAGATCTATCTGCACAAGGAGATAAATGTAAGTACAGAGGGGCAAAACAGTAAAAATAAAAGTGAAACCTCCTGAGCAGAATACTTCACAAGTCTTGGAATCTTTGTGTTTATAGCCTGAGCAGGTTTATCATAGTATTCTCTCAGTTAAATAAAACTCTTTCAATTGTTATTATTAAGGTAATGATTATCTTCTACTTCCAATAAAGTACAGCAGAAAGATTTGCAGTATTAAACGGGAGATAGATAGATGATTTTTTTTTTTTTTAAATCTTTATACATTTTTTAAATATTATTCAAAGTATACATAAAACAATGTATATAACAAAAAGAAAACAAGAATACAGTAAACAATACAGTCTTCAAATGCTTTGTTATACAGATAGTCGACTTAGAACGGATGCCATTATAAATTGTTATCTTTCAAGGACATTTCGTTAGAGCATTATCATTCTAATCCCGTATTCCACTAGATACATCCCAACCACGAGCCCAATCCCACACATATCTCCTCCCCTACCCGTCTTATCTTTTCTGTCTAGTTCTAAACAGATGGAGTACCTTATTCAATGAGTCATCCTAATCGGATTGTTTACCTCTGCTACTGTTTGGCTAATTTTCTAGCACCGTTTTCCTTTTCAACATACATAATGCATGGCTCCCATTGTTGAATAAACTTGTTACTAGTATTCAGGAGAGCTTCCGAGGCACTAGTCATATTATAATGATAATCTATCTTCTTTTTAATATACTCGAAAGTGGGCGGGTCCACTTTCCAAAATCTAGCTATACAAAGCCTCACAACAGTACAAATCATAGCTATTAGTTTGTGATGTCTTTTTAAACTCTCATCTGGGGGAAAATGGAGCAAAGCCTGTTCAGGGGTTAGATCTATTTCAGTTTCTAGGATTAAACTCAAATAAACTGAGGTCTGATCCCATATCTCCTTAACCTTCTCGCACTTCAACCACATGTGTATGTATGACCCTGCCTCCCTATAACACATGTGAGGATTGTCCTCCTGTGACCTGGTGATTCTTGTGGGATATATATACCATTTATATAGACTACCTTAATATAATTTTCTTTCAACATGGCATTTGGAGAGAATGAGAGGCCTCTATTAATGTTTGTCACCCAGGTTTCCACCGACCATGTGCTATTTAAGTCCTGTTCCCATTTAGTCATTATGGAGCTATTGTCCATGTTAGCCCCCCCGTTGAGTCGGGTAAAGTAGTGCTAATAATGATGTATTTTTAATGGTATATAACCAAATCAGTTATTTTCTCATATAACAGTAAAACTAATCTGAAAAGTTATTATTCTAAAAATAAAAGCTTCATCTGGTTGTAAATATTAAAAGGACCATTGTAGTGCTAAAATTACACACGCAACACTGTAATGCTTAGCAGCAGTGTCTACTTCACAACATGCAGTTTTGCAAATCCCGAGCTAAACTTTAAGCATGTGTTTAACCACTTTGCAGAGTTTAAAAACATAGCATTACAGCGTTGCTAGTGTTAAAATGACATATGCTCTAACAGAGAATATCATGGCCCTTTAAGATTTTAATAACCAGCTAAAATAGGTCTTTAGGTAGAAAACCAGTTTTACGACTAGTGATTTAGATCAAATCCACCCTGCATCACACAACCGCAGAATTTGATATGACTTTATGTATTTTAACACAGACATGCACAGATAGCACTTGATGCGGCTTCAATGCAGATTGTATAGCCAATGAGCAATAATACTTTGCATCCCACTTATAGCAGAAGCACTATCAAACCTAGCGTTAAGTGGCGCGGTTTGACCTATCACACCTGAGTAAGCAGAGTCAAAAGAAAAGGTGGGTTTTGTTTTTTTAAAAAGGGACATAAAACCCAATTATTTTATTTAAAGGGACAGTAAAGTCACAAAAAAATCTTTCATGATATAAATAGGGCATGTAATTTTAAACAACTTTCCAATTTAGTTTAATTACCAATTTTGCTTTGTTCTCTTGGTATTCTTAGTTGAAAGCTAAATCTAGGAGGTTCATGTGCTAATTTCTTAGACCTTGAAGACTGCCTCTAATCGGAAAGCATTTTGACAGTTTTTCACCACTAGAGGGCGTTAGTTCATGTGTTTCATATAGATAACATTGAGCTCCGGCACGTGAAGCTCCTAAGAGCAAGCACTGATTGGTTAAAAATGCATGTCTGTCAAAAGAACTGAAATAAGGGGACAGTTTGCAGAGGCTTAGATACAAGGTAATCACAGAGGTAAAAAGTATATTATTATAACTGTGTTGGTTATGCAAAATTGGGGAATGAGTAATAAAGGGATTATCTATCTTTTAAACAATAACAATTCTGATGTTTACTGTCCCTTTAATGGTTCAGAAAGAGCACTGTTTTCAAACCTGTCCTCGGGCCTCCCCAACAGTCCACTTTTTCTGGATAACCTTGGATGAGAGCAGGTAAGATAACCAGGTTTACTAATTAGCTGATTATTTCACCTGTGCTCTAGTTCAGATATACTCAAAATGTGGCCTCTTAGGAAGGCCTGAGGACAGGTTTGAAAACCAGTGAGATAGAGAATACAATTTTAAACAACATTCCAATTTCCTTCTATTATCTAATTATTATGCCAATCACCTGCATCTATGTGCAGCCACCAATCAGCAGCTACTTAGCCTATTGACATATGCTTTTCAACAAAGGATATCAAAAGTATGAAGCAAATTATATAATAGAAGTAAATTGTAAAGTTGTTTAAAATTGAATGCTCTAAATCATAAAAGAAAAAAAATGGGTTTTATAACTGATCAATCGTTCAAAATACATTATTTGTAGTAGTGCCGTATTTACAGAAAAAAATCCAAAGTTATGTAGAGACACTCAGGGCATTGAACATAAGTCATTTGAGCAGTTTGTGCCCCTTTAAAGGGACAGTATACTGTAAAAAAGTTTTTCCCTTAATGTGTTTACAATTGCTTTTTTTACCAACTGCAGAGTAAAAAAAAATATGAAAATGAGCTTTTTAAGGTTTATTTCTGTATATTAAAGCTCTGATTTTGTGTTTTGAAGCCACAGCCTAATAAAATAGGTTGAGCTTGTAGGTATAATCAGATCTCATTACTGTATCACATTGTGCATACAAACCTGCTTCTTTATCTTATATCTGTCCTTAAAACAATCACCAGTACTTTGAGAGAACAATAGAAAATCAACATTTTATTACCTTCACTCTGCTTTATCACACTGGGAGTGTAATTTCTTCTGCTGGCTGTGTTTACAAAGCATATCTATAGCTGGTACGCGCGGCCACAAACTTTCAGAATAGGTGGGGATACCACATGCTAAATTAACAATTTCAAATGCCAATATAAGGGTAAAGGAGCTACTTGTAAACAATTTGATACACTCCAGCAGGTAAAGTGGATCATTGGGAACAAATTAAAGGGGAGAAAATTTTTGAGTAAACTGTCCCTTTAACTTCAAAGACCTAGAACACACAGCCAAGCAACACAACAATACAAAGTGCGTCCACCTCTCAACTAAAGGTCAGCCTTACAAGTTTAAGATCAGATTTTGTGTCAAACTTTTTGGGACACCTACTCAAACTGAAAGATTCCTCTGCTAACCACAGTACCTACTCTGTCGTACTCAGTGGAATCACGAGGAGGAGAAGTTTCTGTATGATGAAGCGTGGTGTGCCACATTTTCCCTTTCTCAGATGAAAGTGGTTTAGTGTTTCAATGCTCAAATAAAATAAAATAAAAACAAGCTCTAGAGCAGTTTATTTATATTTGTGACTAATAGCCTACCTGCCGTATTTGCTCAGCAACTTGTAAATACTATTTTTTTTTTATTATTATTGTTTACTAGTTGCTGACCAAACAGGTTAGGGCTAAACAATTTGCTCTATAGTTCAGTTTATGGGCACATTGTGTATGTTAACCCTTTCATGACCGGGTTAAAAAGTCTACATCGGAACAGCCTTCCGATGTAGACAAATTGAAATCACGCGATCGTGCAAAAGATTGCGAGATTTCAATTATGGGATCGGGTCTGGGGGGTGTCCCTAAGACGCTAGGAAAGCCCTCCAGACAGTGATCAAATCCTGCAAGCCTAGTAGGCTTCAGGACAGCCGTTTGCGATGACGTTGTATTCCGTCATAACTGCTTTAAAGCCCAGTGCCGTTGTGATGGAATACAACGGCATAACAGAATTAAAAGGTTAAGAAGGAAACTGATTACATTTTGTAACACTACTGGAAAATATGAAGTGAAAAAAAAAAAACTTTATGGTTGTCATGGGAACAAAAGGATAAAATGAAGGAAAAACAGGCAGTCTAATGAGGAACCAGCCAAACACATTTAGTGACTTAGGAATTTCATTCATATATAGACATATGTAGTGCAACTAAAATGCTTCAGGGACCCAGGCATTATGTCACATGGATAAATGTAGTTGTAGATCAGGAATAGTTTATAAAGCAAGTTTTTTTTAATACATACATAGAAGCCGAAGTACACAATGCAATTCTAAGGAACCAGAAACTTTCTTCTCATATCCAGAGGCCTCACCACTGGATTTCTCTAACAATCTGCTGTATATATATATATATATATATATATATATATATATATATATATATATATATATATATATATATATATATATATATATATATATATATATATATATATTAGATATTAAAAGGATTTTAAATTATTTTTTTTTATATACACATCAGAAATGAATCACTACATTGCAAATGATCTGCATACATAAAACAATTGTTCTGAAAGCATTTAAAACTGAGATTTGTTAAAGCAAATTTTGAATTGTTTTACAGTCAATGGTCACTTAACCCATGAAAAGCTTCTTGTGCGATGTATTCTCATCTGCGCGGCTGGAGCCAATTAGGTTACTGACATAAATGAGCTACTGCACATATCAAACAATCACTGTGCAACGTGTGGGAGGTTCAGTGTTCTACATTCAATGGAATACATTCCAACTTTTAATACTTAAAATTACAGGAAAAGTAGGCAAAATAAACACACAAAAAATGTATTTTGGAAAGATTTTACACTACATGTAACTAAACATTTTATGTGAGATTCAAGTTTGAGTTTTACTGTGCCTTTAATTTTACAGTAAAGGGATTAATAATTCTAGTGAAATAAACTGGTTATACTATTCTCTCAATATCCCTAAAACATGTCACGGCCAACTGCACATGAAGAAACAAAGAATCATAAAAAATAAAAGTTTTCTGGTCATGCTGATTTTGGGTGAAAAAGTAAAATTGAATGATTTGAGAATTATTGTGACTATGAAATTAGAAAAGCATTAGGAGTTAAGACTAAAATATTTAGCAAACTTCAAACAAGAAAAAAAAGTTAGAGCAATATTTTCCAACCTTTTGCTGAGACTTATGAAAACCACACGCATTATTATTATTAGAAGTAACAACCCCACTGATACAGATGAGTCATAGGTATTGGCGGAAACCAAAAACCTTCATCAGATCACAACAATGATTTTAGTTTAGCGGTGTTGAAAATATAAAGTATACAACAGTATGAGGATAAACACAGACAACACGGTGTGTATACTACACGCACATACATATTTAATATGTATTCGCACCTGCTAGTGGAATCATGACAGTGTAAAATATAGGAACATTTCAGTTTCCACAAAACTATTGTGTGGCTGGAAATTGTGCCTTATATAATGGCTTGCGTTGTTTTTTGTGATAATGTTGTGCAATACAGGTCACCATCTTTTTTTTTTTTTTTCCCTTCAGTAATTCACAAGCAAGAGGAAACAAAGTACTTAAAGTAATGGTAAACTTTACCCTTTATAAGAACAGATCCAGAATATTAGTGATATTTTAGATGTAGTCTAATTCATCAGTTGTAATGAAGATGCGCTATAACTTACTTTTTAATATAATTATAAAATTCAAATATCCCGCATTCTAGGGTTGCGCTGATACCATTTTTTTAAGACCGAGTACAAGTACCGATACTTTTTTTTCAAATACTCACCGATACCAGTTACTGATACTTTTTTATGTCATGACAGTTTACCAAGCACAATACAGACTAATGACTTAAGATCGCTTCTTTATAATTATGAACTGTATTTTAAATGACATTTTGATATAATAAAACAGTTTTATGTGCTTGTTGCCACAAAGTTCACAGAACATGTTTGTAAATAAAAATATTACAACAACATATATTAATAACAACAACAATAAATAACAGCGGCAGCGGCTGGGGCTGGAAAGCTACAATTTAAAGGGGCGATTACTGGATGCCATTGGGTTGTAGGGTGCCTATATAACTCAGCAATCTAACATTTGTACTTAATACAAAGTAATATAATTTAACTCTGAAAATAATATTGGGGAAGGAGTATCCCAGTAATCCCCTTTGAGAAAAGTGGGCATTTGCATTCTACTGACTCAACAGAAAATAGGGCTGGTCTTCATATTTTTCCGGGGCTGCTTTTTATTCCCTGTTCAGACCTGGCTAAGGATGTTCCTCACAGTACAGTATGTTTTGAGCATAATTGTGCAAGATGAGAAATAGCAGTATAACAGGCAATATAGCTATTAGAATATTTTTTTAAAAAGTTAGTGGCAAGTTCTTATTAAGGAACGTTCAGCTATAAGTCTGTTTCTTTTATCAGTAAGGACATTTGACACTAAGCTGAACAGTCTTTCACTATTCACACTACTGCATGAGGCAGAAAGATATTTTTGGGCAATTAAATCTCAGTTTACTAACTGCCCAGTACTTCAGGGGTTTGTCTGAATAAGGTACAGTGATCTCTCCCAGGTAGGCTTCCTGCTGTAAAGTAGCAGCTTTTGGAGCACTGCTCTGACGTACATTAATACAAATAACAGCAATTTGTATTGGCAGAACAGTCCAGCTTAAAATGAAATGGGAACATACAGTTTGAAAAACTCCTCAAGATGGCATATGGGTAGGAATTGGAGGTATCGGTTTACGTATCGGTGCATTTGCACGAGTACAAGTACTCATGTAAATACTTGGTATCAGTTCAACCCTATCGCATTCCACCGCCCACTTCAAAAGTCAATTTTTTTGTGAGCCAACGGTTGGCACTGTTCCCCAATCAGCGCTCTCCCCTTTAGGCACCTTTTGCTGTGGCTAGAGCAGTGTTTTTCAACCAGTGTGCCGTGGCACACTAGTGTGCCATGAGAGATCCTCAGGTGTGCCACGGCAGACTGACAACAGTGTGACATATTTTTTAAACTTTGCTTGTTTTTTACTCCCAGTGCAGGGGTAGTTTGTAGGAGGCATGGCATAACAGCACAATACATACAGTATGTGTGTGTTTGTGTGTATGTGTATATATATATATATATATATATATATATATATATATATATATACTGTATTAGGCTACAATGTGTGATTTTTTTTAAATTTTGGGATGGTGGTGTGCCACAGGAGTTTTTAATGTAAAAAAGTGTGCCACGGCAAAAAAAAAAGGTTAAAAATCACTGGGCTAGAGCACTGATTGGACAATAATACAAACCTTTAGTTTACAGAAAAATTTACTTTTAAAGTGGGCGGTTGAGAGTGGGGAATTTAAATTCATATTTATATTAAAAAGTAAAAAAGTTATAGTGCATCTTTATTACAACTCATGAATGAAACTCCATCTAAAATATCACTAATATTCAAGATCTCTTTTTAAAAAAGGGAGAGTTAACAATCAATTTAAGAGGAGTTTGTTAAATGTCCACAAATATTTGATAGCTCATCTACTTTAAATAAAAAAATGGCACATTTCCTAAGAAGGATACTATAACCCTGTACCTCAGACCTTATATACAGTATATTGAAAGGCATGTGGTACTTTGAATATAAACTACATAAATAATAGAATATTAAGACTGTAGCATAAAATGTCCAATGCTTAAGAAATAAAATCGATTACGCATCTAATTTCCACTGCAGTAGGAAGATGCCCATAAACTTATGGCCATAGCAGCCAATCAAGTGCATACATCCCTCCACACAAGCCCACATGTGTGAACACACTCAAATCCCATTCTCTAACAAGATAAAAAGTTTCAGTATTTTCTATTTTTGTAAAGGGGGCAACAACCTTAAATATTTCTATTATACATATGCTGTAACACTAAAGTTACAATCTAATTTAAAAAAAGAAACCCACTAACAAAGTGGATTTTTTTTCTTTAGAGAGCCCTTTTATATTTAACCCCTATAAAAAGTGTTATACACATGACTAAAGTCCAACTCAAGAACCACAACACTACAGGGTCTCAGCAGGACACACCTGTTCACTGTAAGCTATATACATATGCCGTTCCTAGCTGTGCCGTGATCAGGAGCCGCAATGTGCTGCAGCCCTTGCCTGCAGAGTTAGAAATGTGTTTAACCATTTGCAGAGGTGTACAGAGTGATGAAGGGACATTCTTTTTATTTAGTTATTTCATAATGTTCCTTTAAACGTGTTAAAATAGTTTTTCGCACAAAAAAAAAAGTTATAGGGACAATAAACCCCAATTTTTTCTTTAAAATTCAGACAAAGCATGCTGATTGGCAGATGCACAAATATGCCTTTTGTTATTGGCTCATCCGAAGTGCTCAGCTAGCTCCCAGGAGTGCATTGCTGCTCCTTTAATAAAGGATACTAAGAGAACAAAGCTAATTTGATAATGAAAGAAAAATTGGAAAGCCATTTAAAATTGTATGCTGTAACTCAGGGTTTTTCAATCCTGTCCTTAGAACTCCCTAACAGGCCAGATATCTGAACTGGAGCACAGCTGAAATTATCATCTGATTAGTAAACATGGTTATTTACCTGCTCTAACCCAAGGTAATCCTGAAAATCTGGCCTACTAGGGAGGCCTGAGGACAGGTTTGAAAAACAGTGCTTTAACTGAATCATGAAATAAAAATGTTAGGTTTCATATCCCTTTAAGTTAAAGTCTTTTTTTCCTCTCTCTCTGAGAGTTACCCATTTTTGTAAATTATGTAAACTTTTTAATGTATCTCATTTTCATTACTGTTTATCTCTGACAAAGTTAGAACACTTTCTTCACTTAATATGTGATTAGATGATTGAGTTGTTTAATATTTTTGTGGATAATTCTGTATTTACACATTGTTACCATGTAGTATATTCTATGGTTTTAAACCACGTCTGAAGTAACTAAATTCGCTTCATCTATTTATTTATAGAAGAAAGCCATGAAGGCAGTTTAAAAAAAGTGATATCTGAGTCACTTTGGACAGACCGGCAAGATCTGTCTGTATCTACATTTAACCTACGCAAATAGTCACAAGTTGAAGCTCGGGGCTACAGCAAGACGTAGCAGAGCAGAGAATTAAATAAACAAGGAACAATGCTTGAAAACATCTATACGCAGGAGTGCGGTTACTAAAAGAAACATTGAGAACTATTTCAAATATTAGTTAAGAAATAGTCGTTTAATAGACGGAAGGAGCAAGAGCAAACAAGTGAAAGAGAAACTTGAGGTAATTTGCAGCAATAAAACTGTAGACAATAAAAGTGGAAGTTTATTCTGATTATGTCTGAGTGAGAGAGTGATATATATATATATATATATATATATATATATATATATATATATAGTAACAAGATTTTGTGACAGACTGAACATGAAATAAGTCAATAGATTTTTCTCTCTTTTAAAAGGATTAAAATACAGAGGAGGGTTAATATTATATGAATAATTTTATAATACAGATATTGGGCTACATTAATAATTGCTCATGTTACAATGCCACCTCCTTCCTTGCGTTGGATAAATCATTGAGCATGGCTTCACCTTTCTTTTCCAGAGTTTTGTTAGCGAGCATGCCTGCCACTGACCTCTATAGTTGTGTGATGCGCCCAAATCATATCTCGCACAACAAACGTAAACTGCTAGCAACTACACTTACACAACATGCAAAATGGGTTATGTGAATGTGAAATATTTGCTTGTCTCTTTTAATATGTTAATATGTGAAAGTAGTCTCACTGGATAGAAAAAGAAGCTTGGTCAAGATTTTTTAACCTATACTGTAGCCCAGCAGAATTCATAAAGACTATTGCTTCTGAGAAGTATCTGGTCTTGTAGTCGTGTCTCGCTATATCAAAGCTCAAGAGGATGTCTAATTTTTATTTCGTGCATATGTTAACATGAAATCAATTCATAGAGGGAGTATTTTTTATTTACTTGTTCTGTAAAGTACTAAATGAGTTTTTGCAATTCCTTTACATTGCAACTCATTTTATGCGCCATGAGGTCAGCGGTTACCAAGTAGATGCTTCTTCATAGGAGAGTGACAACATGAATTCCTACATTTTCAAGCTATGACGTTGCAAATGGTTTTGCTTCAATCTAGCCTATTACCTGACAAAATTACATAGGTTAGCACAGTGAGGTAGGTGGTAAAGATTATAATACCAAGTCCAATCGCTAAAGTTCTCACACACATGGACATAAAACAGCTTGTAATTTACATACTTTTCTGCAGAGTTGCAATAAATTTTGTGAAACGCTAGGATTGACCATTGGAACAAATAAAAAGGGGCTTTCAGTGATGAAGTATAAATGTTTCAAGCATTCGCTGCACTGAGCTGCTCAAGCAGCCCACGGTAGAACGCTGTTTTGCTAAGAGGTGAAGTTCCCAACTCATAGCAAATAGCCGTGCGTTTAAGCAGGCGCCAAGCCGGATTTCACGGTTTTTGGCTAAGAGGTGAAGACGTCACCTCTCAGTATAACCGTGTTCTGCCGTGGGCTGCCTGAGCAATTTAGTGCAGCGAACGCTTGAATAAAAGGAGCTTTATTTGTTCCAATGGTCAATCCTAGCGTTTCACAAACGCTAGGATTGACTTTCACTTTAACATACTACCCAAGTATGAAAGCTTTCTGAATAGAGTAACAACTTGTTGGCTGCAATAGTCTTTAATGACCAATCTTCACAACCACTTGCTTTATTTGGAAGAGCCAATTCGGAGTTGACTTGCTACTGTCACCGCTAGCAAAACTTGCATTGTTTTGCAGTATCTTATCTCCTCTGTTGAGACCAATGAGGGACATACCATACCCCTTTGTCAATAGGTTCCATTAAAAAAACATAATACAGAGATTAGTGTGTATATATATATATATATATATATATATATATATATATATATATATATATATATATATATATATATATATATATATATATATATATATATTTATTAGGGATGCACCAAAATGAAAATTCTGAACCGAAACCGATACCGAAAATTCAGGATGCCCCTGGCCGAAAACCGAAACGAAACCGAAATTATTATATTTTTTTTTAATACAGTGTGTGTGTAGCGGAAAGAGCTTGTAGGCGGGAAAGCTCCAACAAATGGGTGTGGTTACTTGTACTGTAGGGCGTGATCTGCAGTGAAACTGGTGGAGCTCTACAAGGGAAAGCGTGGTTATAGCCAGACGACAATACGAGGTGGACATGTGTTTTTGAGTGTAGTTATCCATGCGATAGGCCTGGTTGCACCTGATCGTCTCTAATCGTATCTCCGCCTAGTTCGGGTCTCACACTGACCCGTCAGATTATATGTCCGGAGCCCCAAATGGAGTCTGCCTGTCACCTATCACCAGGACCACCGGACTTAGCTACGACCTTACGTGCAAGGTGGTTATAGAAAGTTACTGTGCTTTTTTGTATACACTGTCTGGTAGGTGCTAATTTGTACCAACTGTGTGCGAGCTTGGGGCTTATGCATATATAGTGTGCACGCATATTTGCCTCAGGCGAATAGAATGTCTATGTACAAGAGGCTGATGTATGAGCACTGTATATAAGGCTTATACATATTCACTGGATGCCAAGGATGCACAAGGATGCCAAGAGAACAAAAGCATGCGCTATCTGAATCATAAAGAAAAAAATTGAGTTTCATGTCCCTTTAAGTTTTTATAAGGTAAAAATGTAGTAATAAAAAAAAAAATTAAAAAAAAAAGCTTTGCAGCGCTGCTTTGAATTTGACTGGTTTTTTTTTTCAAACAGCGCAACCAGAGCACAGAGCTGTTTGAAGAGAACAGCCTGATGTAGAGCAGCTCTGGAAAGCAAAAGTGCTAACAGTTCCTGCATATGTCCCATTCTTTTTTCACAACTACTGCATTTTCTGCAATGACATCTCAGATAACAGCCAGGGTTCCCTCTATGGCCAGTTTTGTGAGCGGGCCATCAGTGAAACAGTTAATAAGGGAACCACACATTGCAGTCTGTATTGTGTAGTGTTTGCTAATTGCTCTAATTAGCCGTTTCACTGCTGGGCCGTTCTGCATGGGGATCATCTGTACGGTTATTTTTTCTTCTTAGTCTAGTCAAAATAAAACTTTCATGATTCAGATAGGGCAGGCAATTATAAACAACTTTCCAATTCACTTTTATCATCAAATTTGCTTTGTTCTTTTGGTATGCTTTGTTGAAAGCTAAATCTGCGCATATGCTAATCTCTAAACCATTAAAGGCCACCACTAATCTCAGTGCACTTTGACAGTTTTTTTTACAGTTTGTGTGTGCCATATAGATAACATTGTGCTCACTCCCGTGGAATTATTTGTGAGTCAGCACTGATTGGATAAAATGCAAATCTGTCAAAAGAAATGAAATAAGGGGGCAGTCTGCAAAGGCTTAGATACAAGGTAATAACATAATAAAAGTGTATTAATACAACAGTGTTGGTAATGCAAAATTGGGGAATGAGTAATAAAGAGATGATCAATATTTTTAAACAATAACAAATCTGGAGTAGACTGTCCCTTTAAGTCTTATGTCTTTATTGGCACCTATTTAAAAAGGTTGACTAACACTTGATGTCACAATGCCTATAAAAATACATCCTGGCTCCCAGTAAAATGCCCTTTTACTCTGACATATTTGAGAAAAGGTGTGAATCTCACAGCTGCACCTCTTCCTTCTGCATGGGATAGCATCCAGACTTAGCATTCTCTATCCTCGTATTCCCTTCAATTTCCCACTCACAACTCAAACAACAATCACAGCCTACCTCTATCAGCTGAAGTACACAATTCCACCATATAGTGAGGGGAAGCAATCAGACAGTTATATTACTGCTGTGGGTGCACTCAAAAGCGGTCATTTACCCCATGACTAATAAAAATGTTTACCAGTCAATTGAGGGTTTAAATCAATTATGTGGATAAGTTCCATGTGCTCAAAGTGTTAACGTTCTGCAGCAACTCATGCGGCGGGATTTAACAATCTGATCACTTGGGTGTGATCTGACCAATACAGGGTTAAATCAGCGGAGGTTGGTAGGAATTGTATGTAATCTACATACATACACTTGCTCCTTAATTAAAAGCAAATTTGCTGAGCTCTAATGTAAGTAAATAAAAAAAGGATAATGCATTACACAGCAGCGCAACATAAAGTCACCTAAGGTTACCAGGATCTGGTGACTATCATTAGGCCAGTCCTTTCATTATTCCTTGTATACAAACATTTCAATAAGCAGTTACTGTTGGACAATCTACTTATGCATGACTGTACAGATTCTTTCCAGGTCATTCACCATAATTTCCTGAAAAACAGTATGAACCTTAGGTACTAAGGACAAGCTTTTTCCTGCCTCCCAGGCACACAGCCCTCGTCTAAATTATTAGCATTTATTTACTATGTAAAAATATAGTCAACATCACAGTTTAAACAAAACATCTACCAGTGAGAGTTTAATCTTTAGAGCCATCATGAAAATGACTGCAAAATCAGCCCCAATCATAAATAAACACATTTCCATTAAAATACAGTCATTTAATATCTACTGATGAAATGAATAATAACAAACAGGAAAAAAAACATTTGTTTTTTTTAGGAATTACTATAATGGCACAATTAGAAATTAATTAAATTCTTAAAAGATGAATGAATGCTCTTGTTTACATATGAAATGTCTGGAATTAGGGAGTCCAAGCCACAACATTCCCTTGTCACAGACACTGAAAAATCCAAGGGGAAAAAAAAAAGCCATTACAATACGATTCCAAGCACTCAAAGTGTTGGAGTCATAACATGCCCGAGAAAATCAAGCATAGCTAAGTAAACGTGATGTGGATTGTGGAATAGTCCAAGTCTGTACTGTGGGAGACTTATTTACATCGCTGCAATGGGAAGGGCTATGGACTAAATCCCAGAAAAATAGCTTGGTGCATGCAAGCGAAAGAGAGAACAATGCTTTCTTTGTCACTATCAAATGATGCAATTGTTCTACGTTCAGGAAAGAGTGCAATTAAGGTAAAAGCCAGAGAAGGATGTGTACACTGTACTATATACACAAGAGAGCGGTTATTAAATTGCTCTGGCATAGACTTTTTTTTCCACCATTAAAGAAAGGGCCACGTAAGTTGTACAAGAATCAGATAAGTGACAGTTGCACATTCTTTCATTCACACTGTGAATGATTTAAAGAGGGCAGTTCAGGGCTGAAGCAGACACGTGAGTCAGCAGCAGCTGCCAGTAGGAAACTGCTGACAAGCTGCATTGTTCTTGCATACACAAACGACTATACACACACCTACCTCATAAATAAAAGATGGGTGTATGTAAATTGCAAGCAAGTAACACCTCCACACTCACAGTTCCTGTTTTCCAAGTCAAGGTTAGAATAAACCATGACAAAGCTGCGTATACCTAAATATAAAGAAAGAAATGTAAAAATTGTGCTACAAGAGCGGCAGGCATGCCAGATGCGCATAAACACACTGGGCCTCAAGTATGAAATCTGCACTCTCTTTGTTTTGGGTCATTTAGGGACGGCAGTTCAAACTAAACGTTGCTCTGGGAAACTTTTTTTTATTATTAACCACAAAAATACACAGGTCACACACTAAAGCACTTCCTCTTTTTTTTATTATTATGAGCATATGAAACTGAAAGCCCTTAGAGGTATGTAGGTTTAAAATCAAGCAGCTGAAGCCATAATAAAACAACAACAAGATTAACCAAGACGACAAACCCACTAAAAACAACCTTGGTTTAGTGATGCACTAGTATTTTGCATGAAATGCTTCAAATTCTTTAGTAATAAAAGAACTTACGCCACACGTATAGAAAAACTCCACAGGGCCTATTAATAAATACACACAATTGGAACATTGGTTAATTTGTATAGCAAAATCACTGTTACTATGTACTGAAGCACGTGAACGAATAAAGCACCCCTCTGACTTTCATCCTAACTATATACCAGCTTCTTTCACAAAATAAAACTAAATTGTATTAAAAAGGGACAGTAAAATCTAAATTTTACTTTTATTGTTTAGATAGAACATTCAATTTTAAACAGCTTTCCAATTTTCTTATATTATCAAATTTGCTTTAGACTCTAGGTATCCTTTGTTAAAGAGTAAACCTAGGTAGGCTCCTAGTATCTCAGGAGCAAGCATATCTTTAGCAAGCTATAGCAGCAGTGTTTGTAACAATGTATGTTAAAGACACATGCATGCTCCTGAGCCGGAATGACCCAACACAAGTGTATTTCTCAATAAAATGAAGAAAAATTGATGATACATGTAAAAATAGAAAGAAAGCGGTTTTAAAAATTGTATGCTCTAACTGAATAGTGAATGATTTTGAATATATATATATATATATATATATATATATATATATATATATATATATATATATATATATAATATATATATATATATATATATATATATATATATATATATATATAGTAATGTTTAATGATACTGGAAAATCTGTTCAAAACAGAAACCCACAAGTTTTACACCAGTATATATTTAAATTACACTCTTTTTGTGGCTATTGGTAGAGCGATTATAATCTGCACACAAGTTATTACATGCATTTTTGTTACTTAAAACAACATAATTAATGTGAATGGATAGTTGCTATAATTAAATTGTAAGATGATCTTTCTATTACATATTACATCTTAAGCACCTTACCCCATGCATATTATTCCAATACTTTCATGGAGAAAACAAATTAAATGAGATATTAGTACAATTATACGTGTGAATGAAACCATTACAAACAGCATAAACCATCAAACCTGTATTCATATTCTGCAGAGACACTTACACAAAGAATTTATTTTAAAAAGTGATTTAAACACACTTTGAATATTAAGCGAAATAAAATCCCTGAAATCAAAGATGATTTAGGTCTGTACCAGCTTGAAATAAGCCATTTATTGCAATATTATTAAAATATTGTATTCAACCCATTGGCTGCCAGAGACATAACATCAAGTTAAACATTCTATTGCCAATTCAACATTAATCTTTCTACAAAAGTGTAAAAAATTATTGAAAACTGACCTCATAATGAAGCTGAAATGTAGAATTTTGTTTTCACTATGTGATGCAGTGTATTAGAATTAAATTAAAGCCGCATTTTAAACAAACAACGAACATGTAACATAAGAACATATTAAAAATAACTGCTTTTTCAGAGGCTATGGTTTAACATAATATGAAATCTATCAATTCATGAACAAATTCACCTAGAAAATTTACGTGTGAAATAAATTTCCCATACATGTAGTGTGCATTTTACACATAAAGTGATTTTACGATTTAGTGCATCAGAAAATATAATAAAATTGGCACTGTGGTAAGGGTAAATGATCTACAAAATAATGCATAGGTGGTCATGCTTTGACTTGATTTTCAAAAAGGTAAAAAAGATTAAACTCTGCAACAGAGCATTTTTTTCACTCTAAATTTTTTTATTGTACCTCATACATTTGCAAAATTAGTATTATTTATCATCATTGGGAAATTTAAAAAAAAAAAAAAGTTTGCTGTAACTAGTGTAAGAAAAAAAAACTAAATTATATGAATATAGTTTAAAGTGAATGTCAATTTTGATGCTAAAGTGCCCGTTTTTTAAAAATATTTGATTAAAAACAGGGGAACTTTAATTCATCAAAATTTACATTTCACTCCTGTTGAGAAAAAATACTTACCTTTTAATCTTCACAGCAGCACCAGCTTCCTCTGGTCGTTGCAAGCCATTTCTGATGTCAGAAATGATGGATAGGTCATCCTCCAATCACAGCTTTCCACCCCGGGGGAATCAGTGTCTGATTCAACGCCGTGATTGGAGGAAGACGAATTACTCATTTTAGACCCAGGAAGAGGCTTTGCAACGGGTGGAGGAAGCTGGAGCTGCTGTCAAGATTAAAAATGTACGTTTTTTTTTCTCAACAGGAGTGAAAGGTAAATTTTGATGAATTAAAGTGCCCCTGTTTTTAATCAAATTTTTTAAAACCCGGGCACTTTAGCATCAAAATTGACATTCACTTTAAAAGTCATTCTTTAAAATAAAAAAAAATTTAGATTCTTTGTTTCAATTTTTCAAGTATCTTTTTTTTCTTCTTCAATCATAAGAAATTTATAAGCAGGAAGTAAATGAAATTAAATCAAATCTACCAAATGAAATATTCAAGCACATGTAATTTATCATCTTCTAAGAGAGATTAGTTTTTTTTTCTCTTTTAAGATGTTCTTAATAAAACATAACTTAGCAAACACTGTCTTTTCATTACACAAAAAGGTGCAATGTGAATCACACAAATGGTGTACTCAACATGTGTCTACAGCTTTAACACAGACTCATACTAATCTATAAATCTGATATATTTTGAAGCAAGTATACAACGATTTAAGTCACCTCATGTCAGGGGCACTTCTTGAATCATTTTTTTCTTTGGTTTGCAAAGCAGTTATTGAGTTAAATAAACACATCTGATGAGAACTATATTGAAAATTCCCTAATCCACATGGTTACACTTGAAGAATCACATCTTGCTAAAGATGTTAATAATTGACCTATGAGGAATCAAAAATCCAATTTACCACCGAACTATAAACAATATGAAGAAAATGATATATAGAAATAATAATAATATAAAGAAAATGTAAAAAAAAAAACGCTCTTCATTGGCGGCTTAGTCAGCAATGGTGCATACAAGGAAATTCAAATCGATACAATTCAACAGTATTTAATATGTAAAAAATCATGGTTTACAGATTACTTTGACATTGAATCAAAGCCTGGTCTACCATTCAGATCCTTTGTAATGGGATGGGGGATGGTTTCAGATACTCTGAGGACAAGGACCACAAGCATTTCACTATTTAGTGCATGATGTAATGCAAGATTGTCTGCCTGGCTGCTGTGGCTATTTTGTACAGCTCAGCAAAAGCAGGCAGTGTTCTAAACAGAATAGGAATTATTATTGGGGTCAGTGACGTGTGCCCATGCAACCTGCATGCTTTATGCTTACAATCTAATAACATCTTTTAAGGAGGCAGCCATACTTAAAAAAAAAAATCTAAATTCAACTAAAGATAAAAACCACAAGTTTTGCAAAAAACTTCATTAAAACCTATGGGGCAGGGGGGGGGGGGGTGTAAGCAAAATAAATGATAAAGTAAAGAAAATATGTTAAAACATCAAGTACAATTCCAGACTGCATTTTGTTTAAACAAACATTGTAAAGAATGGTGTTGGATGACAACAGTGCATTTCAGTGTGTATGGTTATGTGTGCCTTTGGAAAGATAACTAAGAAATCAGAATGAGATACTGTACATCATTTTAACCCACTGACTGCTAAGCATTACTGGAACTTTTCCTCTTTGGCAGCCAAGTGGTTAAAGGGGCCTCAAATCTGACAGCTGTTCTTCCCAAAAACAAAAAAAAAAACCAAGAGCCATGCTGGACATATTAACACCCAGCAGCTCCTCCTCCTCTTTTAGAGCAGCCACCAAGGCACACACATACTATCATACTATAAGGCTAGACTGCACCCAAGCACAGCCATACACATGACCTCTTGACACCACAGGGACCTTTACCACAACTTTTCCCAGTCACACTTCCCGAATTCACTTTACAGTAGCCTGTAACTGGTGTAGAACTATATATTAAACTACATCTACACTATTATGCAAATCTACCACATTAAATGTATTCATTTTATATTTAGCAAAACATCTAGACCTTACCATTCCCAGTCGTGTTTACTGTAATTACAATATAGGTACAGTGGAAATATGTATTTAAATATATTCAACTAATTTCTAACAAGCAATAATAAAGACCATGTCTGCTTGCAATAGTATTTTTATTTAATATGTTGTAGTATTCACGTTAAAATATATTATAAACAAACCATGACCAAGTTATAGTTTATTGTTCCGTTTTGCACTTTACCATTCAGTCACATCATTTCTAACATATGGATAAAAAATAGTTAAACATATTAACGTCTTTTAAGTTAATATAAAAAAAAAATCAACTTAATTAACGTGACCCCACATAAAACACTATAAATGTGGTTAATAATTCCATATTTTGTGACTTTATAAACTGTTGAGCTAATTTCGTACATATTCTCTCACGGCTTCAGTACCAATACTAATAAGAGCCCAGCCAGGTCCTGTGTCACCGACGATTCAGATTTCACTAAAAAATGACTAAGCAGTGGTTTGTAGAAATGTTTGCATCCTGCAAAGTGCCCCAACAGCACAGCTGACCACATTGCATCCTGTGTCACTGACCCACGCAATAATCAGTACAGGTGCAGGCAAACATCACGCTGCAGCCCCTCTCTCCTATACATTACACAGCCAGGATCTCCCTCGTCAGCTGTCTCCTTATAAGGTCGCCAGACCCCACAAAGCCACAGCTGAGGTCGGCAAACTTCATCTCTTCCACCAGTGCACTCACCTTCCTTGCACTTTCAATTCCTTCTTTCTCTTCTAATGAGCACGTTGCATCTCCGCTGTTTTCATTATTTGTTTTCCTCTTTTTGTTTTTATAGAATCTCACCCTAAAAGGGCAACGTCACATGGCCATTTGCCGTAGCTGCTGCTGTAGCTGCCTTTCTTGTTGTTGTTGTTCCCAGGAGCCAAGGATAGCTTCTCAGTCAGGATCCACCCCCAGCCCTTTTACGTGGGTCTCTAAAGAGGAAGGCTTAGCAAGGGGAAAGACTGCGGTGGGGCTGATGTGCGTGTGTGTGTCAGTGCAGGCACAGTGCAAGAAGGCCAGGTAATCTCATATCCATGTAACACTGTGACAACGTAGGATTGCACAAAAAGCACTCCCTGTGTATTTGTGTACGTTATGTGACTGCCCCTTCCCTCATCCTGCTCGCTGAGCAGCGTGTATGCCTGCTCCGTGTGTTTGTTGCTCTCCGGACGGGCCGCCTACTTCCCTGCCTCCTCCTTGTTTATTGGCAGCTTCAGTCAGTAGTGAGCTCATTACTGACATCTACTGCAGGCTGCTGAGCGAGGATTGCTTACACACACATTTCGTCTATTGAATGAACAAAGCATAACTCAGCTATTCTGAAGAGCTATAGTAAAAATGAATAAACGCGCTCAAAAAACAGTGTTCCAGTTCGCTGGGCGAAAAACAAAATAAAACTCATTTTGTTGTTATCATTAAATTCTGAATTTCAGAACAAGAGGTCATGATTGGAAATTGAATTTGGATTAAAAATTAAAACTGTTTTTATTCAGGATATATTTTTTTATAGCTCCATAATGCATTAAATGCTGCATTTTCTCCTTTTACTGGGGTTCATTCAACTACGGGCAAAAAATAAAAAAAGTACATAATGTAATATAAATGCATTATGGACATACACTAACTAACCTATCAGCAAAACACAGAAACACAGTCACCGTGTCACCACTTCTGAATAGCAAATTTATGACACAGATAATCTTTTATAATTACATTATTAAAACAGGTTGAAACATAAACTTTATTTTAGTGGATAACTAAGTGAAGTTATCATTTTACATTTTGCAACTCAAATTTAAATTGAGTAATTTAACGTCCAACTATAAAATGGAACACATGGGTGGGTAGTCGTCATGTACTTCAAATGCTATTAAAGTTGAAATCAAGAAACGTTTTAATGTACTTTTATGATCAAACTGACTTTATTCTCTTGGTATCCATTGTTGAAAACCACACCTAGGTAGGTTCAGGAGCAGCATTGTACTACTGGGAGCTAGCTGGTGAATGGTGGATAGTCACATATGACTTGTCATTAGCACACTATTGCCTAGATTACGAGTTTGGCGTTAGCCTTAAAAAGCAGCGTTGAGAGGTCCCAACGCTGCTTTTTAACGCCCGCTTGTATTATGAGTCTGGCAGGTACAGGAGGTGTACCGCTCACTTTTATTCCGCGACTCAAGCATACCGCAAATCCCCTTACGTCAACTGCGTATCCTATCTTTTTATTGGGATTTGCCTAATGCTGGTATTACGAGTCTTGGAAGAAGTGAGCGGTAGACCCTCTCCTGTCAAGACTTCTACCGCATTTAAAAGTCAGTAGTTAAGAGTTTTATGAGCTAACGCCGTAACATAAAACTCTTAACTAAAGTGCTACAAAGTACACTAACACCCATAAACTACCTATTAACCCCTAAACCGAGGGCCCCCCCCCACATCGGTAACACTTTAATAAATATATTAACCCCTAATCTTCCGATCGGACATCGCCGCCACTTTAATAAATATATTAACCCCTAAACCGCCGCACTCCCGCCTCGCGAACACTAGTTACATTTTATTAACCCCTAATCTTTCGTCCCTAACATCGCCGACACCTACTTACATTTATTAACCCCTAATCTGCCACCCCCAACGTCGCCACTACTATATTAAAGGCATTAACCCCTAAACCTAAGTCTAACCCTAACCTCCCTAACTTAAATATAATTTAAATTAAACAAAATAAATTTAACATAATAAATTAATCCTATTTAAAACTAAATACTTACCTATAAAATAAACCCTAAGCTAGCTACAATATAACTAAAAGTTACATTGTAGCTAGCTTAGGATTTATATTTATTTTACAGGCAACTTTGTATTTATTTTAACTAGGTACAATAGTTATTAAATAGTTATTAACTATTTAATAACTACCTAGCTAAAATAAGTACAAAATTACCTGTAAAATAAATCCTAACCTAAGTTACAATTACACCTAACACTACACTATCATTAAATAAATTACCTAAACTACCTACAATTAATTAAAATTAAATAAACTAAATTACGAAGAAAAACCCCCCACTAAATTACAGGGAAAAAAAAAGAATTAGAAGAATTTTAAACTAATTACACCTAATCTAATCCCCCTAATAAAATAAAAAAAGCCCCCCCAGAATAATAAAATTCCCTACCCTATACTAAATTACAAATAGCCCTTAAAAGGGCCTTTTGGCTGGGCATTGCCCCAAAGTAATCAGCTCTTTCACCTGTAAAAAAAATACAATACCCCTCCAACATTAAAACCCACCACCCACACACCCAACCCTACTCTAAAACCCACCCAATCCCCCCTTAAAAAAACCTAACACTACCCCCCTGAAGATCTCCCTACCTTGAGCCATCTTCACAAGTGGACCTCCAGAGGGGAAGAAGTCTTCATCCGATCCGGGCAGAAGAGTCCATCCGGAGCGGAGCTGGTCCATCTTCAATCCAGATATGTCACTGTCTATAACGTGCTTCCATTTGTTCTGTTGGGAGGTTCGGGAGGGATGGAGGGAGGCACAGTGGTGGAGAGAGGAGGAACGAGCAGGACCCTACACTTCAGAAAAATTATTGTGGATTGGAGAGGGAGGGTAGCCACCAATCAGCAACCGCTACCCAGGGTGCTGAATGAAAAATGGGTCGGCTCCTAAGCTTACATTCCTGCTTTTCAAAAAAGATACCAAGAGAATGAATAAAAAATTATAATAGGAGTAAATTAGAAAGTTGCTGAAAATTGCATGTTGTATCTAAATCATGAAAGGAAAATTTGGGTTTCATATCCCTTTAAGATGGTTGTCAGAAGTGTGGATGTGGGATTGGAGAGAGCTGTTTGTGAAGGATCACGGAGGTGGGGAGTGTCAGGTGGGAGGGTAACCCCTGTATTAAAATACAATTTCCCTTACCAGCTAACTAAATAACCCATTCACTGCCGGGAATTTCAAACGTGCAGTGCAGAGCTGCAAACAGCGGACTTCTAATTGCTAAAAATTAATTGCAAACCAATGCATGTCTGCTGTTTCTGAACAAAGGGGACCCCAGAGAACCTTTTACAACCATGTGTCTTATGACTTCAGTAGGTGTGTGTTAATAATTTTAGTGAGAAACCCAAGGTTTGTAAAAAAAGTTAACAGTTTTTTTTTAATATGATCATATTTGGCAGCTATCCATCTAGATATCTCTTCAACAAAATATAACATAAGAACAAAGCAAATTTGATAATAGAAGTAAATTAGATTTTTAATATATTTTCAATGTTATGCTCTCATGAAAGAAAGATTTTGGTTTTCATGGGTTTTTTCTTTGAGCTGTGTGATTTACATTGTATTATTTTTACAGTGTAATCAGATGTCAGATACATACTTAAAGGGACAGTCAACACCAGAATTTTTGTTGTTTAAAAAGAAAGATAATCCCTTAATTACCCATTCCCCAGTTTTGCATACCAAACACTGTTATAGAAAAACACTTTTTACCTCTGTGATTACCTTGTATCTAAGCCTCTGCAGACTGCCCCCTTATATCAGTTCTTTTGACAGACTTGCATTTTAGCCAATCAGTGCTGGCTCCAGGGTAACTTCACATGCATGAGTTCAATGTTATCTATATGAAACACATGAGCTAATGCCCTCTAGTGGTCAAAATGCATTCAGATTAGAGGCAGTCTTCAATGTCAAATAAATTAGTATATGAACCTCCTAGAATTAGCTTTCAGCTAAGAATATGAAGAGAAGCAAAATCGGTGATTAAAGTAAATTGGAAAGTTGTTTAAAATTACATTCCCTATTTAAATCATGAAGTATGTTGATGCATTTATAATATTGTAAAAGTGAATGAAATTAGATAAAACATTTCAGATTCAATTTGTCTTTGAAATTGCAATATTTTGTTTTCTGCCAAGTGGTAGTTGTTACTGCATTTTGTCCTTATGGTTGATTTAAAATAACAATAGTAGCATAAGCATACAGTCATTTCATTTATGTTTGGTAACAGTCATTTCATTTATGTTTCATTTATGTTTTGGACAAATCCCAAACTCTCTTCATAAGGTGTTAAATAATTTGTTTTTCAGTATCAGCGTTGAAAATTTACTCCCTGTTTTCAGTTCATTTCAGTTGTTGCACATATTGGTTGTTCCTTTCAAGTAGGTGTCATCTGTGCCTATTTTAAGGAAAGAAATCTCACACATTTAAGCCAATTTATTCCAAGATATATTTATTTTTACCTTATGGCTTTAAGTGGTGCATTATCTAGCACATTTTATCAAACATAGTATGGAACATCTTCATTTTGTTCCAGCAAGATAATCAACCTTCTGTGGAAGTGCTTCAGCTCACAGTGCACCTGATGAAATGTAAAGCATAGTGTATGATCTTTACAAACCTACGGTTCTGAAATACTGATACATAAAGCATATACTTACACCAGTCAATAGCAATGCTTCCTCAGGAATAAATATATGTATATATACACTATATATATATATATATATATAGAGAGAGAGAGAGAGAGAGACTATATATTTGTGAGAAAGGGAAGTGATAGGACAGGTAAAAGTTTGAGGAGTGGTTTCATATCAAGAGGCAATGGCGGAAATTTATAGGGAAGGAAAATTGGGGGGGATAATGAAATTATCTATCTGTGTGATAGTCGCTGTCCAGGAAGAGGTGCAGGTTGGGAATTTACACTGTAACACTTTCCCAGCACAGAGGGTGACCAATCAGAGTCAAGATTAGAGGCAAAGTAGACTTGCAGAATTGGCAACCCAGAAGAGAATTCAAAGTCCAGTCCAAGTGTCAGTAACAGGCAGACAGAAGCAGAGCAAAAACACAATCCACAAATAAGGTTAAATAGGCAAAGCTATTGAATGTTAGATGCTAGTTGCATAGGGAGCAGTTTAAAGGAACGGTGAACACCTTGAGATTTGCATATAAAATGTTTAGTTATGCATACTGAAAATCCTTTGAAATATATTTTTATTATTTATTTTGTACTTTAGCTCTGAAAATTGAGCATTTTCTACTTCTCACAACATGAAAAGCACCCTGCTGATTTGTCAAGGGGTAATGCTAATACATATCTTTCACTAATTTGCTTTAAAGGGACAGTCAACTCCAAAATTGTTATTGTTTAAAAATATAGATAATCCCTTTATTACCCATTCCCCAGTTTTACACAACCAACATGGTTATATTAATATACTTTTAACTTCTGTCATTATCTTGTATCTAAGCTTCTTTTGACAGCCCCCTGATTTATTTATCACCTATTGACTTGCAGTTCAGCCAATTTCTGCAGTGTCAGCCACAACTCCACAGGAGAGAGCACAATGTTATCTATATGGCCCACATGAACTAGCAGTCTCCTGTTGTGAAAAGCTAATAAAAAAGCATGTGATAAGAGGCTGTCTGTAGTGGCTTAGAAACAGGCAGGTTATAATGTATATTAATATAGCAATGTTGGTTGTGCAAAGCTGGGGAATGCGTAGTAAAGGTGTTATCTATCTTTTTAAACAATAAAAACTTTGTTGATTGTCCCTTTAACTGATAACAGTGGGAAAATAGAGTACTTTATACTAACTTTATGGCAGTGGCCAGCCTTGTTATCCACAGACTAAAACCCAGATTGGCTCCTCCAAATATGGCAAATGGTGGTTGGAGTTTTGCTATTGAAAAAACAATTGCAGCAAAAAGGATGCTAATTTGTTTTAAAAACATTAAGACTGCACTGATATGTTATCCTATGGCAGCACAACAGAAATGCCTTGTAATTACAAGGTGTTTACTGTTCCTTTAACAAAGCAAAATGTCACACAAAAATTAGCATTGTAAATATGAAATATACAAAGAGGTCAGCAGAGGAACACAGCACACCAGCTATAGGGCAGGCATTTCATTAAAGGGACAATGTACCCAAAAATTTTCTTTCGTGATTCAGATTGAGCATAATATTTTAAAGGGATGGTAAACTCATTTACTTTACAATTTCATATTTACACTGCTATAGGTATATATGATCAAACTGCATTATTCTTTTTTTTATATTTATATGTAATTTATCCTCAATTTTCCTAATGTTTTGTAACCTGTTTGCTCCGCATCTCCCCGCCTCGCTCCGCCCCTCTTATATGCCCGTAACAACACTATGTCCTTTATCCTCTCTCCACCCTCTCCTCACGTCATACTGATTGCTCGTTCCCGATATTCTAATTTTTAACGCATGCGCATTCGTTTGCATCTAACGCATGCGCAATGTCTATCTACCTGTCAACCGCGATCCCCCGCCGCAATCCCTAATAAATATTTAACCCCTATACCGCCGCTCCCGGACCCCGCCGCCACCTACATTAACTACCCCCTAATGTGATCCCCCTACACCGTCGCCAACTATATTAAACTACCCCCTAAAGTGAGCCCCTTACACCGCCGCCATCTACCTTACCTACCCACTAAAGTGAGCCCCTTACACCGCCGCCATCTACCTTACCTACACCCTAAAGTGAGCTCCTACCCCGCCGCCATCTATTTTAAAATTATTAACCCCTAATTTAATACCCCTACCCCGCCGCCAGCTATATTAAATTAATTAACCCCTAATTTAATCCCCCTACCCCGCCGCCAGCTATATTAAATTATTTAACCCCTAATCTAATCCCCCTACCCCGCCGCCAGCTATATTAAATTATTTAACCCCTAAAATACTAAACTATCCCTACCACTAAACCTAAATCTAACCCTACAAATAGCCCTGAAAAGGGCTTTTTGCATGGCATTACCCCAAAGTAAACTGCTCTATTGCCAGCCCTTAAAAGGTCTTTTTGCGGGGCATGCCCCAAAGAATTCAGCTCTTTTGCCAGCCCTTAAAAGTGCTTTTGGTGGGGCTTTGTCACAAAGTAATCAGCTCTTTTGCATCTAATCTACATCCCCCTACACCGCGGCCACCTATAATAAATGTATTAACCCTAATTTAATCCCCCTACACCGCCGCCGCCTATATTTAACACATTAACCCCTAATCTAATCCCCCTACACCGCCGCCAGCTATATTAACTATATTAACCCTAATTATATTAGGGTTAATATAGTTAATATAGTTATTATATTATATATATTAACTATATTAACCCTAATTATATTAGGGTTAATATCGTTATTATATTATCTATATATTAAGTATAATAACCCTATCTAACTCGAACTTTTTAAATTTAGAATAGGGCAGGGAAATTTTTTTATTTTGGGGGTTTATTATTTTATTAGGGGGCTTAGAATAGGTGTAATTAGCTTAAAAATCTTGTAATATTTTTTTTATTTTTTGTAATTTAGTGTTTGTTTTTTTGTGTAATTTAGTTTAGATTATTTTATTGTATTTTAGTTTAGATATTTGTAGTTTATTTAATTTATTGATAGTGTAGGTGTATTTGTAACCTAGGTTAGGATTTATTTTACAGGTAAATTGGTAATTATTTTAACTAGGTAGCTATTAAATAGTTATTAACTATTTAATAGCTATTGTACCTAGTTAAAATAAATACCAAGTTACCTGTAAAATAAATATAAACCCTAAAATAGCTACAATGTAATTATTAATTTCATTGTAGCTATCTTAGGGTTTATTTTATAGGTAAGTATTTAGATTTAAATAGGAATATTTTAATTAATAATATTAATATTAGATTTATTTTAATAAGAGTTTAGTTAGGGATGTTCGAGTTAGATAGGGTTATTATACTTAATATATAGATAATATAATAACGATATTAACCCTAATATAATTAGGGTTAATATAGTTAATATATATAATATAATAACTATATTAACTATATTAACCCTAATATAATTAGGGTTAATATAGTTAATATAGCTGGCTGCGGTGTAGGGGGATTAGATTAGGGGTTAATGTGTTTAATATAGGCGGCGGGGTAGGGGGATTAAATTAGGGGTTAATACATTTATTATAGGTGGCCGCGGTGTAGGGGGATGTAGATTAGAGGCAAAAGAGATGATTACTTTGTGACAAAGCCCCACCAAAAGCCCTTTTAAGGGCTGGCAAAAGAGCTGAATTCTTTGGGGCGTGCCCCGCAAAAAGCCCTTTTAAGGGCTGGCAATAGAGCAGTTTACTTTGGGGTAATGCCACGCAAAAAGCCCTTTTCAGGGCTATTTGTAGGGTTAGATTTAGGTTTAGTGGTAGGGATAGTTTAGTATTTTAGGGGTTAAATAATTTAATATAGCTGGCGGCGGGGTAGAGGGGTTTAGATTAGGGGTTAAATAATTTAATATAGCTGGCGGCGGGGTAGGGGGATTAAATTAGGGGTCAATAATTTTAAAATAGATGGCGGCGGGGTAGGAGCTCACTTTAGGGGGTCGGTAAGGTAGATAGCGGCGGGGTAGGGGCTCACATTAGGGGGTTATAGATTTAATATAGCTGGCAGTGGGGTCCGGGAGCGGCGGTTTAGGGGTTAATAACTTTATTAGGTGGCGGCGTGGTCCGGGAGCGGCGGTTTAGGGGTTAATAACTTTTTTTAGTGTTAGGATAGTGAAAAATAACCTAAGACGCATGCGTTAAATCGAACGTGCACGCGCAAATTCTTAGACGGATTGAGAGGATGTTGATTGGTTGTTAGGATCGTCGGAAGTGATCGTTAGGGCGCATGCGCAAATAAATTGTACGGCAAAGAGCCTGTCTAGCGACTGGATAGATGATTGGACACAGGCAGGAAAAATTAATGTGACGTCACGGTGGGCTGGCGATTTTACGGAACGGATATATTCTTTAGTTGTAAATTGTAAGTAAATGGCTATTTCATGTTTTTAGTGAAATTTCATGAGAAAATTTAATAATATTTGATAATACCTATAACATATTCGCCCTATACTGAGTTTACCATCCCTTTAAGCAAATTTCTAATTTACTCCTATTATCAAATTTTCTTCATTCTCTTGGTATCTTTATTTGAAATGTAAGAATCTAAGTTTAGATGCCGGCCCATTTTTGGTGAACAACCTGGGTTGTCCTTGCTGATTGGTGGATAAATTCATCCACCAATAAAAAAGTGCTGTCCAGAGTACTGAAACCAAAAAAAAGCTTAGATGCCTTCTTTTTCAAATAATGATAGCAAGAGAACGAAGAAAAATTTATAATATGAGTAAATTAGAAAGTTGCTTAAAATTGCATGCTCTTTCTGAATTACAAAAGAAAAAATTTTGGGTTCAGTGTCCCTTTAAATGCAGCCTATATTGAGTTGGCTGCAATCAATTACTAATTTTTGGAGGGGCCTTAATGTCCTCACTTATATAGCATGATAGGACATAAATGGTGGGTACTGTGATAGTACTGAGCACAGGGCCGGATTTACATCTCAGGTGCCTGTAGGCACAAAAACCTGAAGCGCCCCCCCCCCACCCCCCCACCCCCCCTAGAAAAAAGTGGAAAAAATGAGGACTTTTTTTTATTATTATTTAGGACAACTAAAAATAAATATTAGATGTAAAATTACATTTTCCCTTTTATGGAGATACACAAATACACACACCAATTGCAATATTTGTTGTAATGGAAGCTACACCAAAAATCAATATTCACTTGACTCAAATGGCCATACAATTTCTATTATGTATAACAAAAACAAATCATGTTAAACTTTTAATGCAAAATATTCTAAAGAAAACCCTATTTAAAGGGACATCAAATGTGACAGTTTGCTGGGCATTTTATTATTGCACTAGTGCTTGCAGAGAAGTGTGTTAGCCTCTTGCAAAAGAGTTAAACACATAGTCAATGTCAGTTCTGAGACAGCAATACACATCTGTGCAGACCCAGATGGGCTCATAGGACATGTTTATTGACAAGCCATTAGTGTATTGCTTTTCTGGAGATGACTTTGACTATGTGCTTAACATTTTGTTGGAGTCAAACACAGTTTTGTGTAAACAATAGCAATATTAAAACTAGCAGCATGCAAGCTCATCACCATCAACAACCTGTGCAGCCAGTGGAAGAAAATATAAAATGTAGGGAAAAAAATCTTGTAAACTCTGATATTTTTGGTACAAACACACACAGATGTTACATTTATTTTGTTCTGAAATATAAATATCATATGATGTTGCTCTCAAAGGAAAACATGGAATGTTGTAGATTATATGTAATCCAGGGGTCAACAAATGTGTTTAAAATTAGAATTTAGAAATTCAATGGGAGGGGTTTAGTTTTAATCTTTGCCCCTCTCTCCTTCATGGCTCCCTCAACTGCTGTAACATATTCCCAATGAAACACTCGACTTTGTAGGCACCTGGCAGCACAATTCTTACTAAAATAAATGCCCTCATAAAAAAAAAAAAAAAAAAAAAAAAAAAAATTTTTTTTTTTTTTTTTTTTTTTTTTTTATTATTGACAGGCAGGCGCCCCTCACTGCAAGGCGCCTGTAGGCACATGCCTACTGTGCCTAATGGGAAATCCGGCCCTGACTGAGCAGCATTTTCTTTAGCCTTTTTTTTATTAATGATAAGATTTGCATTATGTGCATGTTCACAGTGCTAATTTCATCACTAACATGAGCATACCAATTAGTAACTTCCATTTGCACCTGGTGCATGCACAGGGCCTGTGCATTTGGTACAGATATAGCAGTGAAAAATACAGTCTGCGTAGTATGCAGGTTTTTACACCCCCAGCAAACTATTGACAGTCATGCCCTTTTAAAATTAGTTATTTCAACCTCCCAAATTCATACATTTTCAAATGTTTCAAGTCCAAACACTATCTTAATTTCACCAAATATTTTTGATACTTTTATGTTGCTTTAATCTTGTCGCTGCCAAAAAACCTGCAATAATTTGAATAACAAGGTAGTCTATTCATCTCTGGTATCTCAAGGGTTATAAAATATTTGAAAATATATAGCTGTAGTTTTGAAAACAAACCTAGACTCATAACTGCTTTGCTTTGATAGTTTGAAAATTAACCATATGTTTTCAAAGACTTTTTGAACTAGATTTAATCAAATAAAAACAAAAAATTGGGATTAAAGCAACTGTACTATAAAATTGTTTTTCCCTTAATGTGTTTCCAATTACTTCTTATACCATCTGCAGAATATAAAATTAATGCAAAAATTGCTTCTTTAGGTGTTCTCCGTATATGAAATAGCCGGCTTTGTTCTTTGAAACCACAATCCATTACAATGAGTTGAACTTGCAGGGAAATCAGAGCTCCTTATTTTATCACTTTCTATATATACACATGCATGTTTATAATATCTCTCTTTGTAAACCAAAGCTCATTACTAGGCCCGATTCTAAAACATTTGCCGGTCAATACACGATTTTCCATTCCAACACTCGCAGGGGCAGCCCTCCTGGAATTATATTTAAAAAAAGGGTCTGTTCCTGCGAGTGGCAAGATGTTGCCCATACAAATAATGTGCACTCTCTGCTAGGTAAAAGTTTGCAATGGAAGGTGAAGAACAGAGGGGGAAACCGGCGTGTTTTAAAACATCAATATTACACTTAATAGAAATCAAATTACGCTGTTTTCAGTGCATTGTACCTTAAATTTACTGTCATTTTTATGATTTACGCTGTGCATAGTTCATACAATTTATCCTGTGTAATTTACCTACAATGTTTACATTTTTGATCAAATAAAATTTTTGATGAACAATTTTGTTACGAATTTTGATGCACCTTAACATACAATTGTTTAGGGCTGATTAATCGACTAATCGGATAAAAAAAATCAATAATTGTTTCCTATATTTTAAATAAAATCCACATACTGAGTGTTACAAATATAAACTTCAGACTCAAACTTTACATTAACACAACTGTTTGTCCAATTTTTAAGCAGCAGAGAACAGTTTTATAATTAAACAAAACAAAACCACAAACTGTTTGGAAAGAGGTAGAACTAGAAAGAGAGTATCACTGTTAATAACATTCTGTTATTCACTCTTTCAGAAACTTTGCTTTGAAATGCAAAAAATCTCAACATGTCCACATGCTTCTGGCTAAGGCTGGTTCTCTGTTTGCAGCTATATTTCCTGCAGCAGAGAAAAGGCACTAAGATGGTGTTGAGGTGCTTGAGATGTATAAGTAGGGTTTTGCCAATTTCACCAAAGTGGGATATTTATCTTTGTTAGCTCTTCACCAATGCAAAGGGGTTTTCACCTTGGCAAGGGGCCTCTCAATAAAGTAACCCTTGACTTCGTTCTTACATAAAAAATATATTGAATATCTATATGCAATGGTAAATAACCAGCTATAAGGTTAGGGGAAATATCTAGTCCGCTCTAAAAATAACAGATATATACATATAGGTTGAATCTGGTACATATTATCACAATACATTAAAAATATAAAAAAACAAATCAAACGCGCTAAGGACTGTATATCAATAACAGGACAAAGCCTTACACATTTATTTATACAGTACATATAATCAGCAATAACAAGCAATATGCTAATAATTGTGCATACAGATAATAGTGCACATCAATTTAAATAACTCCCACCAATGTAAATAACAAGCTTGGTACTATATCATGAAAAGCATAGTTCCAAATCACCTGATTTAATATAAACAATCCAAATGATGACTATTATATCAGGGTTGTAAACTTATACTGTCCCGAGAAAAGGGAAAAGTAGATGTCTGTAGATGTCCTTTAGGCTAAGGACATAACCATAAAATACAATACCATATGCAGGAGGTCATTGGAGTGAAGCAGCTGGTGTTGTGCACAGACCAACTAATTGCAAACCAACTAATCGATTAATCGATTATGAGATTCGTTGACAACTATTTTCATAATCGATTATTATCGATTATGACGATTAGTTGTTGCAGCTCTACAATTGTTTCCTGCATATTTTTGTGCACTTTAGTAATGTATGTATCTCCTTCCCATAC
The DNA here is from genome assembly GCF_027579735.1 of Bombina bombina. NCBI lineage: Eukaryota > Metazoa > Chordata > Amphibia > Anura > Bombinatoridae > Bombina > Bombina bombina. Next base: position 570,470,768 of record NC_069502.1, read on the forward strand.
AAAAATGCAGTATACGCCCCTTAGCGAGACACTCTGTTTTCAGGGCAAAGAGTGGCTTTATATAATTCCACCAGGCGTATAGAAGGACTGGCAAACATTCTTTAAGAAAAGAGAACAATTGAAAATTAAAATGTTATGACTTATTTCTCCAAAACTCCACTGGGAGTGTAATTTCTTATGCTAGCTATGTTTGCATAGTCTTTGTATAGCTAATACTTAAAGGGACACAAAACCCAACATTTTTCTTTTATGATTAAGATAGAACATGTGATTTTAAACAACTTTCCAATTTACTTTTCTTACCTAATTTGCTTCATTCTCTTGGTATCCTAGGTAGGCAAAGGAGAAGCAATGTATTACTGGGGTCTAGCTGCTGATTGGTGGCTGCACATAAATGCCTCTTTTCATTGGTTTACTAGATGTGTTCTGCTAGCTCTGAGTTGTGCATTCCTGCTCATTCATCAAAGGACACCAAGAGAATGAACAGCTTTTGCAATGCTTTCTTATTTTATTACATGTTCTGCGCATATAACACCCACTTAACACCTACTTTGAAATGTTGGTTACGTGTTACATTTTGGGATGTTTAAAAAAAACATACATATGAAGTATTTATTTTAATAATATTTACATAATTTTAAATTAAGCTACCATAATGTACAAATAGTACAATGCATAAATAATATTATGAATGTACTTTTTTTTTAACATATTTTGTAAATGCGCAAAAACATTTAACCAATAGAATTTTCCATTACATTATAGTTCTTATTCACAATTCATTTAATATATTTATAATGTTTTCTTTGTGTACACTTTTTCTGTTTTTACTCCAATCAAATTGTAGGTTTCATTTACTTCCTTTTATTTACCTAGAATTCCAGTAACGTAGCTTTTGCACAAAGTTTATTGCATAGTCTTTGTTTCGGAGTTGAGCAGTTAACAGGATAGCTGAAAATGTTGCTTTAGAAGAAAATTTAGAGCCAAATTGCAATTTGCTTTTTGGGTTCCAGAGAAGGTCAACAAGTTTCAGGGCAAGGGAGATGATTTGGGATGATACAATGGAGATTGAGAATCTTTCTGCAAATAATAAGAAGACTTAGGGCTCCATTTATTAAGCAGCGGATGCTGCTTCGGAGTCCCATCATCATAAGACCGCTGCTCCTTAACTTGTCCGCCACATTTAGGATCGGATTGGGATGATTGACAGCTCCTGCTTGCAGTTGATTGGCTGCCAGTGAGCAGGGGCAGCATTGCACAAGCAATTTTGCTTAAAATGCAATGTTAAATGCCAAAAGCGTATGCTGTCGGCATTTAGCGAGGTTGAGCTGACATGATTCGCTACAGCGAATCATGTCGTTTAGATTATTAATAAATCTACCCCTTAGGCTCAATGTTACTAGAGAATGACAGGCATCAAAAGAAGCAAAAATAAGAGGAAGAGGAAATATTTTAAATATGAAAAGTCATTATTAAACGTTTCAAGTCGGTCAACATTCTTCTATACCTTCTTCCTCATATTCTCCCTTAACATTTTGAAACTGTTGACATCTCTATGGCAGAAGAGTGTGACTTAAATGTTGCTGCAGAGACTGGAGGAGGTAATTAATAATAATTATTGATATTATTATTATTATTATTATTATTATTATTATTATTATTATTTAAATGTAAGTCTTAATGATGAAGTTATTTTTTTAAATTTCAGATGTAGAAGAAATCATATTTTTAGAAGAACCTTAGCAAGACAGTGAAGTTGTATATGATGGTGCAAACATTCAACAAATAACATATACGATTTCAGATTCTTCAAATAGTTATAAAACAAAATATTTTTGCATATACATTGTACTAACAAAATGTTTTAATGTATATCTTATCTATTGACCTTTAACCACTATGAAGCACATATTTAAAAGACATATCAACTAATACCCGTGTTCATGCAGTTTCAGTCTTCCACATGTTGACATCTGACCTCACATCAAACCCATTTTAATTCAACCATTTGTAATTGTTTAATTTGTAAATAAACAATTTGTAAATAAATAAAGTTTAAAAAGAATATTAATAATCCATAATAATAATCTCTTTAGGTGCATAGAACCCGTTTTCAGCAGAAGCTATTGTTAGTGAAAGTGTTGATGATGTTTCATACTATAATTTGGATCAAGAAGGTATTATTATTTTTTTGGTATATAAAACTAAAATAGGTTTAACATGCATATGAACTATGAAAATCTTTTCACGTAAATGCACATACAATGTTATCTAATATGATTCTATTAATAATATCTTTGCTAAAGGAAATACATAATAACATCAGTGCAATGAAAGATACACTACAGTATGGATAAAGGAAATCACTTAAAATGCAACAGAATCTAAAGAATCTTAGGCCTAGATTTAGAGTTCGGCGGTAGCCGTCAAAACCAGCGTTAGAGGCTCCTAACGCTGGTTTTTGGCGCCCGCTGGTATTTGGAGTCAGTGATTAAAGGGTCTAACGCTCACTTTTCAGCCGCGACTTTTCCATACCGCAGATCCCCCTACGCCATTTGCGTAGCCTATCTTTTCAATGGGATCTTTCTAACGCCGGTATTTAGAGTCGTTTCTGCAGTGAGCGTTAGAGCTCTAACGACAAGATTCCAGCCGCCTGAAAATAGCAGGAGTTAAGAGCTTTCTGGCTAACGCCGGTTTATAAAGCTCTTAACTACTGTACCCTAAAGTACACTAACACCCATAAACTACCTATGTACCCCTAAACCGAGGTCCCCCCACATCGCCGCCACTCGATTAAAATTTTTAACCCCTAATCTGCCGACCGCCACCTACGTTATACTTATGTACCCCTAATCTGCTGCCCCTAACCCCGCCGACCCCTATATTATATTTATTAACCCCTAACTTGCCCCCCACAACGTCGCCGCAAGCTACTTAAAATAATTAACCCCTAATCTTCCGACCGCAAATCGCCGCCACCTACGTTATCCCTATGTACCCCTAATCTGCTGCCCCTAACATCGCCGACCCCTATGTTATATTTATTAACCCCTAATCTGCCCCCCACAACGTCGCCGACACCTGCCTACACTTATTAACCCCTAATCTGCCGAGCGGACCTGAGCGCTACTATAATAAATGTATTAACCCCTAATCCGCCTCACTAACCCTATCATAAATAGTATTAACCCCTAATCTGCCCTCCCTAACATCGCCGACACCTACCTTCAATTATTAACCCCTAATCTGCCGACCGGAGCTCACCGCTATTCTAATAAATGTATTAACCCCTAAAGCTAAGTCTAACCCTAACACTAACACCCCCCTAACTTAAATATAATTTACATCTAACGAAATAAATTAACTCTTATTAAATAAATTAATCCTATTTAAAGCTAAATACTTACCTGTAAAATAAATCCTAATATAGCTACAATATAAATTACATTTATATTATAGCTATTTTAGGATTAATATTTATTTTACAGGCAACTTTGTAATTATTTTAACCAGGTACAATAGCTATTAAATAGTTAAGAACTATTTAATAGTTACCTAGTTAAAATAATTACAAATTTACCTGTAAAATAAATCCTAACCTAAGTTATAATTAAACCTAACACTACCCTATCAATAAAATAATTAAATAAACTACCTACAATTAACCTAACACTACACTATCAATAAATTAATTAAACACAATTGCTACAAAGAAATACAATTAAATAAACTATCTAAAGTACAAAAAATAAAAAAGAACTAAGTTACAGAAAATAAAAAAATATTTACAAACATAAGAAAAATATTACAACAATTTTAAACTAATTACACCTACTCTAAGCCCCCTAATAAAATAACAAAGACCCCCAAAATAAAAAATTCCCTACCCTATTCTAAAATACAAAAATTACAAGCTCTTTTACCTTACCAGCCCTGAACAGGGCCCTTTGCGGGGCATGCCCCAAGAAGTTCAGCTCTTTTGCCTGTAAAAGAAAACATACAATACCCCCCCCCCAACATTACAACCCACCACCCACATACCCCTAATCTAACCCAAACCCCCCTTAAATAAACCTAACACTAAGCCCCTGAAGATCTTCCTACCTTGTCTTCACCATACCAGGTTCACCGATCCGTCCTGGCTCCAAGATCTTCATCCAACCCAAGCGGGGGTTGGCGATCCATAATCCGGTGCTGAAGAGGTCCAGAAGAGGCTCCAAAGTCTTCATCCTATCCGGCAAGAAGAGGACATCCGGACCGGCAAACATCTTCTCCAAGCCGCATCTTCTATCTTCTTCCATCCGGTGCGGAGCGGGTCCATCTTGAAGCAGGCGACACGGATCCATCCTCTTCTTCCGATGTCTCCCGACGAATGACGGTTCCTTTAAGGGACGTCATCCAAGATGGCGTCCCTCGAATTCTGATTGGCTGATAGGATTCTATCAGCCAATCGGAATTAAGGTAGGAATTTTCTGATTGGCTGATGGAATCAGCCAATCAGAATCAAGTTCAATCCGATTGGCTGATCCAATCAGCCAATCAGATTGAGCTCGCATTCTATTGGCTGTTCCGATCAGCCAATAGAATGCGAGCTCAATCTGATTGGCTGATTGGATCGGCCAATCGGATTGAACTAGATTCTGATTGGCTGATTCCATCAGCCAATCAGAAAATTCCTACCTTAATTCCGATTGGCTGATAGAATCCTATCAGCCAATCGGAATTCGAGGGACGCCATCTTGGATGACGTCCCTTAAAGGAACCGTCATTCGTCGGGAGACATCGGAAGAAGAGGATGGATCCGCGTCGCCTGCTTCAAGATGGACCCGCTCCGCACCGGATGGAAGAAGATAGAAGATGCGGCTTGGAGAAGATGTTTGCCGGTCCGGATGTCCTCTTCTTGCCGGATAGGATGAAGACTTTGGAGCCTCTTCTGGACCTCTTCAGCACCGGATTATGGATCGCCAACCCCCGCTTGGGTTGGATGAAGATCTTGGAGCCAGGACGGATCGGTGAACCTGGTATGGTGAAGACAAGGTAGGAAGATCTTCAGGGGATTAGTGTTAGGTTTATTTAAGGGGGGGTTGGGTTAGATTAGGGGTATGTGGGTGGTGGGTTGTAATGTTGGGGGGGGGGTATTGTATGTTTTCTTTTACAGGCAAAAGAGCTGAACTTCTTGGGGCATGCCCCGCAAAGGGCCCTGTTCAGGGCTGGTAAGGTAAAAGAGCTTGTAATTTTTGTATTTTAGAATAGGGTAGGGAATTTTTTATTTTGGGGGTCTTTGTTATTTTATTAGGGGGCTTAGAGTAGGTGTAATTAGTTTAAAATTGTTGTAATATTTTTCTTATGTTTGTAAATATTTTTTTATTTTCTGTAACTTAGTTCTTTTTTATTTTTTGTACTTTAGATAGTTTATTTAATTGTATTTCTTTGTAGCAATTGTGTTTAATTAATTTATTGATAGTGTAGTGTTAGGTTAATTGTAGGTAATTGTAGGTAGTTTATTTAATTATTTTATTGATAGGGTAGTGTTAGGTTTAATTATAACTTAGGTTAGGATTTATTTTACAGGTAAATTTGTAATTATTTTAACTAGGTAACTATTAAATATTTCTTAACTATTTAATAGCTATTGTACCTGGTTAAAATAATTACAAAGTTGCCTGTAAAATAAATATTAATCCTAAAATAGCTATAATATAATTATAATTTATATTGTAGCTATATTAGGATTTATTTTACAGGTAAGTATTTAGCTTTAAATAGGAATAAGTTATTTAATAAGAGTTAATTTATTTCGTTAGATGTAAATTATATTTAAGTTAGGGGGGTGTTAGTGTTAGGGTTAGACTTAGCTTTAGGGGTTAATACATTTATTAGAATAGCGGTGAGCTCCGGTCGGCAGATTAGGGGTTAATAATTGAAGGTAGGTGTCGGCGATGTTAGGGAGGGCAGATTAGGGGTTAATACTATTTATGATAGGGTTAGTGAGGCGGATTAGGGGTTAATACATTTATTATAGTAGCGCTCAGGTCCGCTCGGCAGATTAGGGGTTAATAAGTGTAGGTAGGTGTCGGCGACGTTGTGGGGGGCAGATTAGGGGTTAATAAATATAACATAGGGGTCGGCGATGTTAGGGCAGCAGATTAGGGGTACATAGGGATAACGTAGGTGGCGGCGGTTTACGGAGCGGCAGATTAGGGGTTAAAAGTGTAATGCAGGGGTCAGCGATAGCGGGGGCGGCAGATTAGGGTTTAATAAGTGTAAGGTTAGGGGTGTTTAGACTCGGGGTACATGTTAGAGTGTTAGGTGCAGACGTAGGAAGTGTTTCCCCATAGGAAACAATGGGGCTGCGTTAGGAGCTGAACGCTGCTTTTTTGCAGGTGTTAGGTTTTTTTTCAGCTCAAACAGCCCCATTGTTTCCTATGGGAGAATCGTGCACGAGCACGTTTTTGAGGCCGGCCGCGTCCGTAAGCAACTCTGGTATCGAGAGTTGCATTTGCGGTAAAAATGCTCTACGCTCCTTTTTTGGAGCCTAACGCAGCATTTGTTTGAACTCTCGATACCAGAGTTAAATTTATGGTGCGGCCAGAAAAAAACCCGCGGAGCGTTAACAGCCCTTTTACCGCCGAACTCTAAATCTAGGCCTTAGAAAGCAGCAGTACACCACAGCACTGTTACAAAAATAATATATATATATTTTCGTGGTTTTTGTTTATTTACTTACATGTTTACTTATTTATTAAATAAATGTTTGATCTAAAATAATCTGTTGATTTTTTAAATTAATGTCTTAATTAAAAAATTTCTCTGATTTGTATCACAACAAAGGAATACATTTTTAACAATGACATTTCATTGGCAAAAAAAAAAAGAAACTATCAAAGAATCATAACATTTTGTTACATAAAACATTATTGACCATTACTTTTTCTTATTTTCTATATTTCTCTTACATTATAGGTTGCATTTTTATCAACATTTTAAACATTTATTATAGTTTTTTTATGTCCCAAATCTTTATTACCATATATTTTGGTTATAGCATTGGGATATTGGAAGATTGATTATAATTCAATTCAGATACATCTTCATTTAAATTCATTTAAAGTTTAATTGACACTTTAATTGTTTATATTGGTATAATTAGGTCATTGTGCTGAACTTGTTTATAGCAAAGTAAATTTATATCATTAAAAAATTGTTCTTCAGCTGAAACTATGTTTCTATTTTCATGAATATTCACATTATTTTCCATTTGGCAGAAAATTAGAAATAGTTTTAGCATTTCCAATATTACATTAATTTTAAACAAAATTTTGTTGAATTTGTGACAAATTTAAGACAGTCATTATTATTGTTTTGAGTTACATTTGACATTTTCATTTTTTGTTCTTTGTGTCAGATGTTGAAAATGTTCATTGTTTTCAGAAGGTGTTGAGTTTGTTGAATTATTTGAAGATACAGATGAATTTATAAATACTGTTTTTAAAGAGAGAAAATAATATATTATTATTAGTTGTAAATACTAATACTATAGTAATGTAGAATTATATTTACCTCGATTTGGATTTTATTCAGTTAGGCACTGAATATCACTGGATATATATGTAGGAATAAGGCTGCTTATATTTTTTTATGAATTTGTGAAATTGTTATTGCAGGACCACCACCTGTTGTTATTTGATGTGCTTTCATTGGATAACTTATTTTTTTACTTACATTTCTAAATCACTATACTTTTTTTTTTTTACATTTTATAACAGATCTTGAAATTACTCCAACTGAAGATACAGACTTAGCTATAGCTTTCCATAATAACATTTTTATCATGTCTTGAGATTTTGGCAATCAAGTTTCCAAAAAGTTTAACACAGAAATCCCATTTGGTGGATCATCATTGCCATTTAAAAATTAGATATATTTTATAATTTGATATTTTTTGTTTTTAAAAATAAAAATATATATATATATATATATTTTTTTTTTTTTAAAAACATATAAATTATAATTACCTTCATGAATCAATTTAAAATTCACTTTTAAAATAAATAAAACACATTATAAAATAAATATAAAACAAAAAATAAAGAAAACTATTTAGACATTCATTTTAATAAATTTTATATTTAAAAATAACAATTCATAGACAATTAAAATATAATACAATAGTATTGTAAGATATACCTGGTAAAAAGCATAATGCACATGATGTGATGACTGATGAATGTTACTCATTACAAACATGATGATATTTTCACAATATCCACTTATAGGCATATGCTACAATTTTTAGATTGGAATATAGAGAACAATATATATATATATATACACACACACACAGTATATATATATATATATGTATTGTGTGTCTGTGTGTATATATATATATATATATATACACACACACACACACACACAATACATATATATATTTATATATATATATATATATATATATATATATATATATATATATATAGAACCAGGAAAAAGAGTGCACTCCAAAGGACTTCTATCAAAGTTAACTTCACTTTATTGGTGAACGTTTTCAGGTCTTTTTTTTCAGCCTGTGCCTGCGTCCATATTTCCTTGTGTGAAAAATAAACATAGCAATAAAAACAATTACATCGTATAAGCATGACAATGACTGGGGGAACTGCACATTATATACAATATCCAGCATAAACAAAAGTAGTGTTTGTTAGCTTGGTATCATGTGTCATGTTCGATCAAACACATTTACCATAGTAACCAAACATAACCTGTAAGGCAAATATGGTTTTCATGATCCAGAACATGGCACTAATGATCCCAATCACAAAACATAATGATAAAGATAAGCGTAAGATGAATCAAGTTCCCAAAAGGAAATGACCAGCGTAACCCGGATAGTTTACTAAATAGGTAACCATAGCAACAATGATGTCACTTAAGGACGTAAATCAGAGCCATATAGTACAGCTTAAACTGGCCACATCACCAGCAGGGACCCGCCTCAACAACAGGTATTTTTATAATACAGAGTATTTACACCAAACCACAGCAACCTAAGCCCTAGTAAAATTACTAGGTCTAGTTGTACACTCATTTTTGAGATACATGGGTAGGTGCTATGTCACACCCTTAGTTGTTTTTGATCTGTTTACATACCGTCCCCATTATCGTACTACTTCATTCCGTAATTTCTTACCCTTTGTGAATTTTTTACCCTTTGTGTCTTTATATGTACACTTGTAGAATGACAAATATAAGGTAGTCCACCATTATTGAATAACACTCTACTATCTAGCAATATTCCATATTGTTAAAACAACTACACTTTAGAGTGCAATAGAGTTCATATACCATAATTTACAGGGTTTACTATATTTTGCCCAAATGTTGGTACTTAATGACTACTTATACAGTTGCTTGCACAATATGCAATATGTACTATGGGGATCAAAACTAGTTCTAACCATTAACCTATGGAAAACAGATCAGTACTCAGTATGCAATATAACTTGTATATGCAGAGTGTATTGAGGCGATACCATTATCAACTGTGATGTTGTATGTTCTGGAGACTGTACAGAGCTGCACTACTAATGTAGTCTGATCCGAGATAAATAACATTACTGTCATTGTATAAAGCATATTTTTGTCTATGGAGACTTGTAACACCTGGCAATACTACTATGCTTGTTCTTGTTGTTTTTAATTGACACATAGCATTCGCGACTTAGCATCTGGTTGCCATGGCGATACATGTGACGTCAGTGTCACGTGACGCCGGGCAACTTCCGGATTGCGGCCGTGAACGCAGTTTAGCGGTGTTAGATGTGCAGGGCTATAAATGGGGTAAGTTTGTATGATATGTTATGTTTATTTTGAAAACGGGGGAGACCCCAAAACGTTAATAAATACATTGGTATTTTGGAACAAGACCCTGTGAGTGACTCCTTCTTCATTTGCATTATATTCACATTTGGAGTGCACCCAGGGAAATGTGGGCTGTTTGGGCCTCTCAACCTTACCAGGAGTGCTACTACATCTGCTTACATTATATATATATATATATATATATATATATATATATATATATAAATTACATTATAGCACTGATACATTATTATAAATTAAATAATCATTTACAATACATTACAAAAAAGCATGATTATTCCAATACATACTATTTAATATGTTTTGTTTTATTAAAAATACAGATGTAAAATGGATACATTTACTTTTTATACAAGAGAAGAATGTTCATAAGGAGAAGGCAAAAATGTCAAAACAAATATGTCTGTAATGCTCGTGGGATATTTCCCTATCAGACCAAACTTGGCTAGTAGTCTTCTTATCCCAGCATCAAGTGAAATGATAAGGAAATATCCCAGAACAGAGTGAGTTTATGAAATGAGGTAAGCAGTACTCATGGTAGACAGGGCAGTCCTTCACAACAAAAAGGATAAGGCAGAGAATGGTCAGAGACAAGCAGAGTCCAGCAACAAGTAGGCTATCCAGGTTTCAGCAGTTCAGGGGTTAAACAGGAGAGTGGTCAGAGGCAAGCAGAGTTCAGCAAAAATTAGGCAATCCAAGTTATCAGCAGTTCAGGGGTAAAGCAAGAGAGTAGTTAGGGGCAAGCAGAGTTCAGCAACAATTAGGCAATCCAAGTTATCAGCAGATTAGGGGTTAAACAAGAGGGTTGTCAGAGGCAAGCAGAGTTCACCAACAATTAAGCAATCCAAGGTATCAGCAGTTCAAGGGTTCAGCAAGAGAGTAGTCAGAGGCAAGTAGGGTTCAGCAACAATATAGGCAATCAAAATATCAGCAGTAAATAAGAAGCACACAAAGTAAGTCCTATACTTGGGCAGTGTAGGTAAGTAATGCAGGTACTTACATAGGTGCAGAGGTTCCTCGGATCCGACCGGCATCAGAGGTGAATTGGCATGCGGCAATGACGTATGGCCGCACGCCCACAGCAACCGCCGCGTCCCTGGCAACAGCCATAGCAACGAAGCGGCGAAAAGGAGGAGCGTGAGGAGCAGCCTGACAATATAACAAAACATCTGAAGAGCTTGAAACATATGTCAATGGAAAGGGATGGTACTTGGTAAATGTTTAAAGGGACATAATACTCATATGCTAAATCACTCAAAACTGATGCAGTATAACTGTAAAAAGCTGACAGGAAAATATCACCTGAGCATCTCTATGTAAAAAAGGAAGATATTTTACCTCACAATCTCCTCAGCTCAGCAGAGTAAGTTCTGTGTAAAAAGTTATACTCAGCTGCTGCCCAGCTGCAGGTAAAAAAAATAAATTAATTAAGAAATGAACAGCAGCCAATCAGCATCAGCAGTGCTGAGGTCATGAACTCTTTTACTGTGATCTCATGAGATTTGACTTAACTCTCATGAGATTTCATTGTTACACTGAATAGGGAAATAACATGTGTGCATGAGGCTCATCCTTTCAGCCGTCCCGGGACAGACATACTAATATGCTGCTTAGAAATCCTTTACAATGGGATGTGGCTACTGAGGAACCTTTGAGGTAAAATATCTTTCTTTTTTACATAGAGATGTTCAGGTGATATTTTCTAGTCAGCTTTTTACAGCTATGCTGCATCACTTTCAAGTGTTTATACATTTGGGTATTATGGCCCTTTAAATAGTATGTGACTATCAAAACCAAAAAAAAAAAATACTTTCAGCTTTCTCTAGGAGTGCACATGACTCATACATATTAAGGCAGTCATCATTGTATGGAATTATGGAGCGGAAATTTACATTATTAATTATAATTGTTTCAATTATCTGTAAATAACAAATATTTTTTGAAACAATAATTTAATAAAATTAAAATGTCACTTTCTGGAAGGATATGTGGGATACCTGTGTACCAATGATTGATAACACCAATATCTAAAGCAATAAAACGCCTCAAATTTAAAAAGGGCCACAGTAAAGCATGCTCTATAATTGAGCAATCATTTGGCATTTTAAAAAGCAGATGTCTAGACAAGTCAGGAGGAGCCTTGAAGTACACTCCAAGAAAAACAGCTAACATATTCACTGTATGTTGTATTCTTCATAACATTGCCATGCAGAATAATGTTCACATACAAAATGAGAAAATAATAATGGATGATAACATAAATTATGATGACATGACTGAAGAACAAAGTTCTGATAATACGTCTGTAAGAGACTTTCACCTAGATTTAGAGTTTTACGGCCTAAGGGGTGCGTTAGCTACGCAGGTATTGAGAGTTCTCTGAAGGGCTGCGTTAGGCTCCAAAAAGGGAGCGTTGAGCCGAATTTACCGCCACTTCAACCCTCAATACCAGCGTTGCTTATGGTAGCGGCTAGCTGGAAAAACGTGCTTGTGCACAATTCCCCCATAGGAAACAATGGGGCAGTTTGGGCTGAAAAAAAACCTAACACCTGCAAAAAAGCAGTGCTAAGCTCCTAACGCAGCCCCATTGTTTCCTATGGGGAAACACTTTCTAAGTCTGCACCTAAAACCCTAACATGAACCCCGAGTCTAAACACCCCTAACCTTACACTTATTAACTCCTAATCTGCCACCCCCGATATCGCTGACACCTGCATTACACAATTAACCCCTAATCTTCCGCCGCAACCTACATTATCCCTATGAACCCCTAATCTGCTGCCCCTAACATCGCCGACACCTATATTATATTTATTAACCCCTAATCTGCCCCCCCAACGTCGCCGCTACCTTACCTACACTTATTAACCCCTAATCTGCCGACCGGACCTCGCCGCTACTCTAATAAATGTAGTAACCCCTAAAGCTAAGTCTAACCCTAACACCCCCCTAAGTTAAATATAATTTTAATCTAACGAAATAAATTAAATATGATTAACTAAAGTATTCCTATTTAAAGCTAAATACTTACCTGTAAAATAAACCCTAATATAGCTACAATATAACAAATAATTATATTGTAGCTATTTTAGGATTTATATTTATTTTACAGGCAACTTTGTATTTATTTTAACTAGGTACAATAGCTATTAAAAAGTTAATAACTATTTAATAGCTACCTAGTTAAAATAATTACAAAATTACCTGTAAAATAAATCCTAACCTAAGTTACAATTAAACCTAACACTACACTAGCAATAAATTAATTAAATAAATTACCTACAATTACCTACAATTAAATAAACTAAACTAAATTACAAAAAATAAAAAAAGATTATAAGAATTTTAAGCTAATTACACCTACTCTAAGCCCCCTAATAAAATAACAAAGCCCCCCAAAATAATAAAAGTCCCTACCCTATTCTAAATTAAAAAGTAACCAGCTCTTTTACCAGCCCTTAAAAGGGCTTTTAGCGGGACATGCCCCAAAGTAATCAGCTCTTTTGCCTGTAAAAAAAAAACACAATACCACCCCCCAACATTAAAACCCACCACCCACATACCCCTACTCTAACCCAAACCCCCCTTAAATAAACCTAACACTACCCCCCTGAAGATCTCCCTACCTAGAGTCGTCTTCACCCAACCGGGCCGAAGTCTTCATCCGATGGGGCAGAAGAGGACATCCAGACCGGCAGAAGTCTTCATCCTATCCGGGCAGAAGAGGACATCCGGACCGGCAGACATCTTCATCCAAGCGGCATCTTCTATCTTCATCCATCCGACGAGGAGCGGCTCCATCTTCAAGACCCAATTGTGAGTCTTTCAACCCTCCCACAATGATGATGTCACTCATATGCAAGCCCCCCTTGGTAATGTTAAGAGTATATGGTTTCATCTTTGCCATACAGTTGAGGGAGGAAAAGGAGCATTTGGCTACACAAAAGGCTCTTTACTTAAGCCAGCTGGTCATCCTTCTCAGATGGGGTCTGGTAATGTGATCTTTCTACATTCCAAAGTGACCCAGTATGAGGAGTTAACCCCTTCCTGAATACACTGAGTTCTTATAGTATAATGCCATAATATCCCTTTTGGACAATATCTGAGTTCTTACAGATTTATTCCCTTATTACATTCCCCCCTTTTGGCAATGGAGGTTACTGGTACCCCTAAATTCCAATGGTTGTTTTATATGAGTGAATCTGTTAGAACATTCCTAACCCCATCTATGTGTGATGGCTATATTAGTGTACTAAGGACGCTTCTATTCGCATACCATAATATAAGTGATATACACGTGCAATTAATGATTTTAAATAACAACACATACAAATTTGAATAATTATACATAATATAGAAATAAATAATATGATTATAAATGGATGTATGAACAGATTTCCCAATGCAGAACCCCATGATGACCGTTTCAAAAAGGAATTTGCTAATTTCTGCCACCAGGTAGCACTTGACACCTCTGTAAGAGTATGTTCAATCCTTTGTAGTTCTTGTTATTGATGGTAGAAATTTACATGAACACGTTCCCCAAAATTTTTAAGATGTTCTAGTAACACAGAGTCTTTTTGCAATAAGGTTACCCATTTTTGCCAAGGTGCATCATCTACTAATATTGGGGTTATGAGTGGAGCCCCCAAGGTAGCGTTATATGTGAGTAATTGTGGGACAGTGAAGTTAAACTGTAGTGAACTTATCCTCACAGGGTACCCAGTAATACAATAAATCCCTGGTGTGATTTGTTCCCTTGAATTACACTTGTCAAACCATACATGCACTTCATCTTTAGGCTTCAACGCAACAAAACACACCTTTCTCCTACATTGGTGTATCCGGTCCACGGCTTCATCCTTGTGGGATATTCTCAATCCCTACAGGAAGTGGCAAAGAGAGCACACAGCAGAGCTGTCCATATAGCTCCCCTCAGGCTCCGCCCCCCAGTCATTCTCTTTGCCGCTCTAACTAGTAGCAAAATACAGAAAATGAGCAAGCAGACGCAGAGGATAATTTATCTGTAGTGCCCTCACATCAATCTGACTTGGCGGTGAGGGAGGGCCTGTCTGAGGGAGAAATTTCTGACACAGGAAAAATTTCTCAGCAGGCAGAGCCTGATACCATAGCATTTAAATTTAAGCTAGAACACCTCCACGCACTACTTAAGGAGGTCCTAGCTACACTTGATGATTGTGACCCCTTGGTGGTACCAGAAAAATTGTGTAAAATGGATAAATTCTTAGAGGTCCCAGTACACAATGATGCATTTCCGATACCTAAGAGGGTGGCGGATATAGTGAATAAGGAGTGGGAGAAGCCAGGTGTACCTTTTGTTCCCCCTCCTATATTTAAGAAAATGTTCCCAATTGTTGACCCCCCAGAAGGGACGCGTGGCAGACGGTCCCCAAGGTAGAGGGGGCAGTTTCAACGCTAGCTAAGCGCACGACTATACCAATAGAAGACAGTTGCGCTTTCAAAGATCCTATGGATAAAAAATTAGAAGGTTTACTTAAGAAAATTTTTGTTCAACAAGGTTTTCTTGCATTATTCCTGTAACCACTGCAGCGGCTTTTTGGTTTGAGGAACTAGAAAACTCACTCCAGAAGGAGACTTCTTATGATGAAGTCATGGACAGAATTCACGCCCTGAAGTTGGCTAATTCTTTCATTACAGATGCCGCTTTGCAGTTAGCTAAATTAGCGGCGAAAAATTCTGGTTTCGCAATAGTGGCGCGTAGAGCGCTTTGGCTAAAATTGTGGTCGGCGGATGTGTCGTCCAAAACAAAATTGCTTAATATTCCTTTCAAGGGTAAGACCCTATTCGGGCCAGAGTTGAAAGAAATTATTTCAGATATCACCGGGGGAAAGGGCCATGCCCTTCCACAGGATAGACCTTTCAAAGCTAAAAATAAGTCTAATTTTCGTTCCTTTCGCAATTTCAGGAACGGACCGGCTTCCACCTCTACAGCCACTAGGCAAGAGGGTAACGCATCCCAGCCCAAACCAGCATGGAAACCATTGCAAGGCTGGAACAAGGGTAAACAGGCCAAGAAGCCTGCTGCTGCTACCAAGACAGCATGAAGGGGTAGCCCCCAATCCGGGACCGGATCTAGTAGGGGGCAGACTTTCTCTCTTTGCTCAGGCTTGGGCAAGAGATGTTCCGGACCCCTGGGCTCTAGAAATTGTCTCTCAGGGGTATCTTCTAGAATTCAAGGACCTTCCTCCAAAGGGAAGGTTCCACATGTCTCGCTTGTCTTTAGACCAGATAAAGAGACAGGCATTCTTACATTGCGTAGAAGACCTTTTAAAAATGGGAGTGATACACCCAGTTCCAACAGCAGAACAAGGACTGGGTTTTAACTCAAACCTGTTTGTAGTTCCCAAAAAGGAAGGAACTTTCAGGCCAATTCTGGGTTTAAAAATCCTAAACAAATTCCTCAGAGTTCCATCATTCAAAATGGAAACTATTCGGACAATTTTACCAATGATCCAGGAGGGTCAATATATGACTACCGTGGACTTAAAGGATGTGTACCTTCATATTGCTATCCACAAAGATCACCATCAGTTCCTAAGGTTCGCCTTTCTGGACAAGCATTACCAGTTCGTGGCTCTTCCCTTCGGATTGGCCACTGCCCCCAGAATTTCACAAAGGTGCTAGGGTCCCTTGTAGCGGTGCTAAGGCCAAGGGGCATTGCAGTAGCACCTTACCTAGACGACATCTTAATACAAGCGTCGTCCTTTCACAAAGCAAAGGCTCATACGGACATTGTCCTAGCCTTTCTAAGGTCTCACGGATGGAAGGTGAACATAGAAAAGAGTTCCCTGTCTCCGTTCACAAGGGTTCCCTTCCTGGGAACAATAATAGACTCAGTGGAAATGAAGATCTTTCTGACGGAGGTCAGGAAGTTAAAACTTTTAAACACTTGTCGAGTGCTTCAATCCATTCCTCAACCCTCCATAGCTCAGTGCATGGAGGTAATAGGACTAATGGTGGCGGCAATGGACGTGGTTCCCTTTGCTCAAATTCATTTAAGACCACTGCAACTGTGCATGCTCAAACAGTGGAATGGGGATTATGCAGATTTGTCTCCCCAAATACAAATGGACCAGAAAACCAGAGACTCACTCCTCTGGTGGTTGTCTCAGGATCACCTGTCTCAGGGAATGAGTTTCCGCAGACCAGAGTGGATCATTGTCACGACCGACGCCAGCCTCTTAGGCTGGGGTGCGGTCTTGGAGTCCCTGAAAGCTCAGGGTCTTTGGTCTCGGGAAGAATCTCTTCTCCCGATAAACATTTTGGAATTGAGAGCGATATTCAATGCGCTCCAGGCATGGCCTCAACTAGTGGAGGCCAAATTCATCAGATTTCAGTCGGACAACATGACGACTGCAGCGTACATCAATCATCAGGGTGGAACAAAGAGTTCCCTGGCGATGAGGGAGGTATCCAAGATCATCAAATGGGCAGAGGATCACTCTTGCCATCTATCAGCAATTCACATCCCAGGAGTGGACAACTGGGAGGCGGATTATCTGAGTCGTCAGACTTTTCATCCGGGGGAGTGGGAACTTCACCCGGAGGTTTTTGCCCAGTTAACTCAACTATGGGGCCTTCCAGATCTGGATCTGATGGCGTCACATCAGAACTCCAAAGTTCCACGTTACAGGTCCAGGTCCAGGGATCCCAAGGCGACATTGGTAGATGCCTTAGTGGCGCCTTGGTCCTTCAATATAGCTTATGTCTTTCCACCATTTCCTCTTCTCCCCCGGCTGGTGGCCAGGATCAAACAGGAGAAGGCTTCAGTAATTCTAATAGCTCCTGCGTGGCCACGCAGGACTTGGTATGCAGACCTGGTGAATATGTCATCGGTTCCACCATGGAAGCTACCTTTGAGGCAGGACCTTCTAATCCAAGGTCCATTCCAACATCCAAACCTAGTTTCTCTGCAACTGACTGCTTGGAGATTGAACGCTTGATTCTAACTAAGCGTGGGTTTTCGGAATCAGTTATAGATACTCTGATTCAGGCTAGAAAACCTGTCACCAGGAAAATTTACCATAAGATATGGCGGAAATATCTTTGCTGGTGCGAAGCCAAAGGTTACTTAACATTTACTTACAAAGCTCATGACAGAGATATTTAATATTTAGACTTACATTTACAACATAATAAGGATAATAACATCCTCATATTCAATTATAGTAAACCACTAGCGAGAAATACCATCCTCAGAGCAGACTCATGCCATGCACCACACATGAGAAAAGGCATACCCAAAGGACAGTTTCTCCGGTTACGCAGAAACTGTTCCACATTGAAAATCTACCATAGAGAAGCCAAGATCCTAATGGATAAATTAACAGCAAGAGGCTATCATAAATCATCACTGAAGAAGATAATGATTCAAGTAGCCCAAATGGATAGACAAATGCTATTGAATAAAACAGAGAGGAATACTAACCAAATATTCAAATTACATACACAAACCATTTTAATAAACCAGGATGCAAGACAAACAAACCAAACATTGGATAAAGACCCTATATACTTTACCACAAAGTATAGTGGCCAGTTCTACCAAATTTGTAGGATAATTAAAAAGTATTTACCAGTCCTTAATGGAGATACAATACTCAAACATAAAATGGATAACATAGTCTCGCACCAACTGGCTCACACCATCAGCGGTTTTCTATAGATGCGGACATGTCCGCTGCAAAAGATGTGACTACACTAACCCAAGTACAACCTTCACCTCAACCCAAACAGGCAATACCTATCACATTATGAACAGGATTAGTTGCACCTCCACATTCATTGTCTTCCTAATTACATGTAGGGAATGTGGGTTCCAATATGTGGGTATCACTACTCGCCCTCTCAAAGATCAATAGAAGATATGATGTAAATCTATTCATAGAGTAACCTATAGATATTGACATTTTTCCACCTTCTTTTTCTTTCCTGAGTTCCAACAGACTAGCTCAGGAACATAGATAAATTACTCCATTTTCCTGTGAATTGTAGACGATTCCTCTAATTTTAATTTTATATTCTAAATTCCCATATTTTCATTTTATATTTTATATACGGATAAGATCTCTTGATGAGTACACAAGTTTTCTTAGCACTATTGATATACAGATAGGACCTCTTGTGGGCTCACATGATCTCTTAGCAAGTTTAATGATGTTATAAAAATACAGAATCAGAAAAACTAATGATCAATATATGGTTTTCACAACCTGAATATACACATATATTCTATCTCTAATCAGAACTGTCATGAAGTGCCATATACGATCTTATCTCTAGCAGTTCATAAGTAACATGTCTGCTATTATAAAATCTAATTTCCTATAAGCTATTAGATAGGACGCCTATTATAGCTCAATCATTCTTAATCCCATCCACAAACACTCCTTGTATATCAGAGAGAAATAAATAATTAATTAATTAATTGATAATTTAGGGACCAATTATAGGCCGTAGCCTAATTATATACTACACATGTCCCTTGCATATATGTATGATGCAAGGAGGACCATACTATACTCTCAAAAGCAACGGTTGATCTCCACAATGATACCCCAACATCAAGTTTGACTTTTATCACACCTTTTGTACCATTTTAACCTAGAATAAACTTTAAACATGCTATCTATTCGAGTATATTTCTAGTACTTACTTATGTCTTTTTGCCTATATTTTGTTTGTATTTTGTTTAGTTTGTTTATTTAACTAATTCTTTAGATTACTATATTTCCTACTCAGTGTATAACATTGTGTATCATTTCTCTATATAAGAGAAACTGTATATATATATATATATTACACCCATGTCTCTTTTTCTCTCTTTTGTGTTTTAATGGAATATGACTAATAACATCAACACTGTCATTATCCTTAACTATTTAAATTGTGATGTAAGATAACTGATTTCCTTTTCCCTTTCATATTAAGATCTGCAAAATAATCTGTAATATTAAGTTTTTATGTTAATGTACATTTTCAATTTTTTTTTTTGTATATCTTTCCAATGCTATAAAATATCATCCTATAGAGTTAACACTTTGGTTTCCACAGCTGAGCTTAAGTGATCTACCCATTACCTAAGATCAACCCACTCTTTTTAATTGGCTGAAGTAGCCTATTTAAGCTCACCTGTGGCACCCAAACCACTATCTCTGAAAAAGCGCATGTGACATGCGCGAAACATGTCAGTTAGTTTAAGCTGTCCTTGCTAAACTACTTTACAGAAGAATAAACTCTATTGCACTGGCCATCAATCCGGACTTGTTCTCTCTTTTTCCTTTTGTCAAAAAATATTCTTGCCTGGTTGGGTAGACATAAAACTTTAAAAGAAACCTTATGCAGCCAGACATGTCTACCTGTTCCATATGGGAACCATTCCATATAAAATTTGGGAACTCTAACTCATGATGTAAAACATGAGATTCTGTGACAGGTGTTCCTAGTGAAAACAAATGATAAACATTCTGATAAGTACCACTAGTGGGCACAAGTGAAGTAGCCCTGCATATATTTTCCCTGCATCCCAACCAACTGTTTAACCATAATTCTTTGTGTTCGGATGCAAAACTGTTAACAACAGACTGCTCCCACCCTCCCAAAGGTGTATGGTTATTTTCCATAGCCTGTGCTATTAATTTAAAGTCAGTTGATAATTCTGTTTGCATGGAAATATACACAAAATCCCAGGATACTTCCCTTAACCTACTAATTACTCCTATCAGTATGTCCTCTGTATGTTGAATGGCAGGACCCTGAACCTGAATGACTGTCTGTGTCAGTGTCTCTACCAGGGTGTTTATCATTTGTTGCGTATGAATCCCTTTTGCATTTAGCATCCCCTGAGACTGTAAGGTTGCTGTTAAGCTGGATATGTCAATGGAATTTACCACCCCTAGCCCTGTTCCCACACCTCCCAAAACTGTATCCACAATATCCCTCCTAGTACCTTCTGCCCACTTAACTAATGCTTTTTCCATAGTGGCAGTAATTCTGGAACAATTTTGGTAATGTGTGGAAACTAGCCAATCTATTATTTTAACCTTCCACGTGATAAATTGGAATGTGGCATCCCTCAATACTGGAGTCGGCTTGATTGTACTTTTTTGAAATGGACCGCTAGAAACAACCCTTTTCCCCTCACACATTGGAGTATTGTCATAATGTTTAATCTTTGGTGTAGTGATTAAAGTAGAATAGATCAAAGGGTCCAAAGTAGTTGTTTCCTTTTTTTGATCTATTTTTAAGTATACTTCAATCCCTCCACCAAAGTTGGCAGCTGTAACTCTCCAATTAATCCCTTCTCCAATTTGTTGTTCAAATATAACCTTGGTTATATTATAGTTATCGCCATTTATAGTGTGAATAGGATTTGTAAATGTTGTAGACACAGAAATACCTTCTCCCACCAGACCTACAGTCCATTTTCCCCAAGCCACCCACTTACATTCCCATTCAACTTTATTACCCTGATTGACCCTCCAAAAACCAATTAAACTGTCTTGATGTTTTTCTGCAAATATTTCAATCTTCCCACCCACATTAAAAGTCAATTTTCCCAAACAATCTTTGTTAAGGTCTTGAGAGCTCCAGAAGCCTGTCCATCCTCTGATGATGATGCTTGAGCTCCATCTACGACTCCTTGTGAGGTTGGTGATTGAAAGTTCATTACAGTCACAGATTGGGAGTTTTTGCAATAACACCCACACAAATACAAATAGGTTGGTGGCGATCATTCCTCTCAGGTTCCTCATAATGAAATCTGTCAAAAAGATTAAGAGAATATCAGTTCTTAGCAGAAATATCTACATCTGGGACAACTGTCCCTCTATACACTTTACATTGGTCAACATGGACCCATTTGTAACCAGACTGCCTTCTGGTTCTCCCAGGGGTTGATCTTTCTATTTTAATTACAGTATTACCCAATTTATCCAAAATTCTATAAGGTCCTTCCCAATTTGCATCCTAGGGAGAATTTTTGCGAAATTTTTTAATCATGATCAATCCCCCCTTCTCAAACAGAGGTGTTTGAAGTGTAGATGAAAATTTACAATCTGTTTGGGGCCATATTAGAGGCAGCAAAAATTAGCATTGAGCTCAACTGCTCCTGAATTTGGGAGAAATATTGATCTCTAGACACAGATTCTCTCAAGGGGGTAGACAATTGTGTTTTACCTGGGTGGCCTAATGCCATCTTTCTCCCTGTTATGAACTCATAGGGAGAACACTTGGTAGCATTTGATGGTGTAGCTCTAATAGCCATTAGAACTGCTGGAAGATGTGTGACCCATGATTTACCATACTGGGAAAGCATTTTGGACAATTTTGTTTTTAATGTGCGATTCATGCGCTCAACTATACCAGAGGATTGTGGATGATATGGTACATGAAATTGTGTCTGTATTCCAAGTAGGGCACAGAGATTTTGCATTACCTGACCTGTAAAATGTGTACCCCTGTCTGATTCAATGAGTGTTGGAAACCCCATCTTGAGAAAACATGTTTCCACAGTGCTCTTGCAGTAGCCTGTGCAGTATCACAACGAAGTGGAATAGCCTCAACCCATTTTGAAAAAATATCTACAATTACTAGGGCATACCTGAGACCCCCCTTTGATCGAGGAAGTGGGCCTATAAAATCAATTTGGATAGCTTTCCAGGGGCCATCTGCTACTGGTATTCTCTGGAGAATGGGTCTCTGACCTTTAGGACGTGGATTAATTTGAGCACAAATTAAACACTCTTGTACACATTTTAAACAGGTTTCTGCTAAATCTGGCCAATTAAATTTTTGCCTTAAATGGTACTCTAATGCACTTTGGCCAATATGCCCAAGAAGAGAATGTGTTTGCTGTGTTATAGGTCCCTGCAAATGACTTGGGACCACAAAAAACAATTTAGCCTGTGGATCAGTGGGATTGGAGTAACATATTAACCCATTACAAATTGAATAACCATTTGGGAGTGTTTGCTGTTCCTGTAACAGAGGGAAAAGGATAGGATCTTTAGCTTGTTCTGTTTTCAAATCAGGTACCTCTGAATCTACCATTGTAATCTTTGCTATATGTGCCATTGTATCTTTAGATGCAACATGCTCTCTCCATGCTTCCTGTGTCTCACTGTCATTCTCATCTGATTGCCATGGTTCCCCATCTAAAG
The DNA here is from genome assembly GCF_027579735.1 of Bombina bombina. Taxonomy (NCBI): domain Eukaryota; kingdom Metazoa; phylum Chordata; class Amphibia; order Anura; family Bombinatoridae; genus Bombina; species Bombina bombina. Next base: position 570,493,855 of record NC_069502.1, read on the forward strand.
CTGCCTGTTTGGCTAACATGTCCACATGTGCATTACCTTGTGAATGTTCATCTGTGAAATGTGTGTGTGCCTTAACTTTAACAATAGCTGACTGCAATGGGTGCTGTGTTCCCCAATCTACCAATTTCTTAAGGGCTTGAACATATGACAATGGTTTGCCTGCTGAGTCTACCATTCCACTTAGATTCCAAATTGGTAAGTACTCTGTTAGTGATCTGGTCACATAGGCACTGTCACTGTATATACAAATGTCTTGTGTGTCAAACCTGTGGCAAGCCATAGAAATGGCTTCTAATTCTGCTCTCTGTGCTGAGAATGATCTTGGTAGCATAAATTTAAGAGCTAATTGTCGAGAGGGGACCCAAATAGCAAAACCAGTATTAAATTGACCATCCTGCCAAAATCTTGAACCATCTACATAAATTTGTAAATCCTGGGGAGAAGTTTTGTCCCTGAACAATTTATGAGATGATTCCCTGTGTGTGAATGTCACTGTGCAGTCATGGGGTTTACCCTGAGTGTGCATTAGTTGGGGTAATGTGTATTTTGCATTGTGTTGTACAGTGATGTCACAATGTTGCAAATCTATTAACCACCTAGTCACTCTTTGTGTTGAAACCCCACTTAATGATTTTTCCAACAACAGTTTTATAGGGGTGTGTGGTGTTTGGAGGATGAGCTTCCCAAATCCCACTATATGCTCAGTAGCCTGAACTGACCAATGCACCCCTAACAAAGCCTTGATACATGAGTCATGACCTTTCTCTACTGGAGTAAGAAGCCTGGAAAAATAGCCAACAGGCTTCCATTTTTCTGCCTTCTCCTGCAGTACGACTGTGGAAATAGCAGTGTCAGATGTGTATGTTTGTAACGCAAAAGGGGCCTCCCTCTCCACTGTGGCAAGGGCAGGGGCTGATGCTAAACCTTCCTTTAACACTTTAAATGCTTCCTCATGTTCTGCACTCCAAGGAATTTTCCCAACATCCTCCCCTTTCAAAAGATCATAGAGAGGTTTTGCTTTTTCAGCAAACCCTTCAATGAAATCACGAGAAAAATTTACCAAGCCTAAGAATTGTCTTAAGGACTGCCTATGCAAAGGTCTGGGCACCTGAAGTATGGCTGTAACTCGTTCTCTAGTAGGGCATCTTGTACCCCTTTGGATTGATATTCCCAAAAATGTCACCTTTTGTCTCATTAATTGTACTTTTGAAGTGTTTAACTTGAGGCCAGATTCAGCAATCAAGTCAAACAGTTCATTCAGCCGCTCCAAATGTTCCTCTACTGTCTCTGTTTGTAACAAAATATAATCTACATACTGTATGATACTTTCTAGGACTGAGAATGTTTTTAATTCCTCTGCTAATGCTTGGTGAAAGTATGTTGGCGAGCTATGGAAGCCCTGAGGAAGCGAATTGAAGCAATATTGTGTGTTCGAAAAGCAAAACGCAAACTTATATTGGCACTCTGGGGCTAGTCTGACACTCCAAAAACCATTACTTCTATCCAGAACAGAATACCACCTACATGTGGCACTCAGTTTGGATACCACTTCAGGAGTAGAAGCAACTAGATTTGTAACAGGTGGGGTAACTTTATTCACCATGCGAAAATCAGCTGTTAACCTCCAAGTATTGTTTGCTTTCTTTACTGGCCACAAAGGAGAATTATTAGAGGAGGAACATTTCCTAATTATCCCTTGGCTTTCAAGCTGACTAATAATTTGCCTCACAGGTTCAATAGCTTCTGCTGGAAAACGATACTGTCTTTGTGGAGGGGGGTCATGGCCTACAATATTGATTTAAATGCCTTTTAATATGCCACATTCATTCTTATGTTGAGCCCATATGTCAGGGAAATCCATGACCAATCTCTTCAAATCAGGGTGACTTTCAGTATCCGGCCACACCCTTTCTGAAGGAATTGATGCAATGGATGCTATGGGACTGATGTAAGAGTCATCTAATATTACAGGTTTTCTCCCTCTAGTATCCCTCCACAAAACATTTGTACACAGGTCCACTATCATCCCTTCTGATCTCATTATATCAGCACCAAGTATTGTACCCTCTGTGTTTTTGCTCTGCCAAATGGGAATTTCCTTAGTCCTCTGATTGCCTAGTGTCATAGTCACATTTGGGATAAGGGATGCTTGGGACTGGGAATCCCCCAAGTCCCACAAGAAATGTCTGTCTTGTCCCCTGTGGGGGACTTAATGGTAAATCAGTCAAAGTTACTGAAGCTCCTGTGTCTATGAGGAGTTTTGTGCGATGGCCCTTAATCACACCATAGACACAGGGACGTCCAGAATGATCCCTAAAAGTGTTACATATAGGGACCATGTCATCCAGGGCCTGAGGTAGTCAGTCAGAGCAGGATATCAGAGAAGAATTATTTTCATAATTTTTTTCATGATATCCCACTTCCCCTCCCCCCCACAGTCATCACTCTCAAAGCCTCATGCGCTGGGCCATACAGATTAGTACCAGGCCTAAGCTTTGGGGTGTATTCCTGTCCTGTTTTATCTCGGGGTTTAATCTTGTTATTTTTCCCTACCCAATTATGCGCATAGCTTTCTTTTCGAGGTGCAGAGGGATGTAATCTTTCCTGCCCTCCCTCAGTTTCCTTCTGGATTCTCTTTAAGAATCTGCAATCTACTTGTCTGTGCCCATATTTATTGCAGTAATGGCAAGTACCTTTAAAGGGACCCTCTGAATATTTTTGTTTCCCTTCATTAGTGGTTACCATAGCAATTCTGTGTTGCCCTGTGTTCCTTTTCTTTAGAATGTTCTGCCTAGCCTTACCTATAATAGATAACACACCCTCTAGTGTATTCTTTTCCTCAGCCATCATTTGTATGCTAGGGTCCAAATATGTGATTTTTTTAATTAAATATTGCAACCTATCATGAGGCGTCTGTTCTGGTGAAATTATGTGTGTCAGTCTATATAATTGTTCGAATTTAGCTGCAAATACCCATGGGTCATCATTTAATGCTACTTGCATTTCTGCAAGAGAGTGACTGTCTAAATCTCTACTCCCTGTCACTAGTTTACAAACAGCATTTAATCTGTCCCCATCTGAACCCCATTTATCCTCCTTAAACCAATCTGTGTTCAAATTAACTGGGCCTGCAACTGGTGATTGTAATCTGGCTGCAATACTGCCTGGAAGCCAAATTTTTAACATAATACATGCCTCTTTATGCGACAGCATGTATTGTTTTATTGCAGACTTAAAATTTGACATGTTAGTAAATACATCTGCTTTAACATCATACACTGGAAAGAGAGGTTTTAACTTTACCAGTTGTCTCATTACTTTATCTCTATCTTGGTTTTTAATGGTAGTTTATATCAGGGATGATGTTTCAGCAGAGGTGGTAGAAAAAGGTAAATTTTGCGATTGAGTTAAATTTCTTCGACTGGATCTTAAACTGGGTGTTAGTGATAAAGTATCTGTTTGATGTTCTGGATTTAATGTTCTTGGCCTAGTTATCTGTGGGGTTAGTATTGGAATGTGTGTGCTCTCTGTATTTTGTGTGTGATCCAATCTTTCTTCACTGTGAGGAATAGGCACCCTCCCCCCATCAACATGTGGACTTAGCACCCTTCCCCCATTAGCATGTGGGCTTTGCAACCTTCCCCCATCAACATGTGGCCCATCTTCCTGCGACACAAATGCATTGTCCTCATTTAATACTGCAACAGGGGTTAAGTTTGCAAGCCCCTGTCTCAATGAAGCTGTAAGTTGGCCTCTCGCGTCATAATTTTCTTCTAAAGTATTAATATATTCTGCATTTACACCACATGTGGGGCAATTCTCATCCAATGTGTTACAATTGATCTCTGTTATCATGGCTATTGGGGGAGAATGTTCAAAGATTGCTCTATTCATTTGGTCTTTGATAGCTAACAACAGTTTCATGCAATTCTGTAATTTGGATTTTTCTTTTGTTAAACAAAACCTCTTTTTAATCAATAAGCTTATTCTCATTCTCACATTGCAACCACACATCTTTCAGTCTTTTAACTATGTCAGTATTCTCATCAACAACAGGCTCAAATGTGCTACATTCTGCATTTTAACAATTAATTCCATACTCACACTTTAAAGTGTCTTCAGACTGCCAGCAAATCAGATTCACGTCCTGCGCGATATGATTTTCTCTGCGTCTGGTTCAACTGATCCTTAGGTATTCGCCTAAATTGCCTCTGGGATCACTAGTCCTGGCCAAGGACTTTACTGCTGAAACGCTCAACTCAAAGACAGTATAGCAAAAACTAGGTTACATTTTCGTCCAAAAATCACACTTGTACAGTATTATAAAAAGAACATGGATTTGTCCCCCCTTTAAACAAGTGTAGTTGGTAAGAAAATTATCGCTGGTTCGGGCTCGCCAATGAAATAACTGCATTTAAATGGTACCTAAGACTCTATAAATCTTAGTGCCTGTTTGCTATACTCTTTAGCGAAAGGCTAATATTACATTTAATAATCCCTTATGAATTATTATACCAACTATATAATATTAACACACAATCACTAGCTTAATTAAACTACCTGCAAGAATATCACTCGCAGAGTCTTATTTCAGCAGTACAAAACTTTTATTACAATGAGGCTAAATAAACAGTTACAATATGCAGATTAAATATAAATGACACATATGCATATCACTTTATAAATACACAGCAGTGAACTATACATCAATATTACACTAATACATTTGCCAATTCTATATGAAAGTATGGTGTACTGTAAGTATGTGTCAGCAAGATGTACTTACTTGATGTTAGCTGGTCACCCACAGATTACAAAGAGACCAAAACCATGTGTGTTGATGGTTTTTATTGTGAGTCTTTCAACCCTCCCACAATGATGATGTCACTCATATGCAAGCCCCCCTTGGTAATGTTAAGAGTATATGGTTTCATCTTTGCCATACAGTTGGGGGAGGAAAAGGAGCATTTGGCTACACAAAAGGCTCTTTACTTAAGCCAGCTGGTCATCCTTCTCAGATGGGGTCTGGTAATGTGATCTTTCTACATTCCAAAGTTACCCAGTATGAGGAGTTAACCCCTTCCTGAATACACAGCTGAGTTCTTACAGTATAATGCCATAATATCCCTTCTGGACAATATCTGAGTTCAGATTTATGCCCTTATTACAGAGACTGACTCAGAAATCACAATGGATACCATAACAGTACCCAAAGCTTTATTTGAATCATTACCTTCCAAAAAAGACTTTTCTACCCTAGTTTCACAAGTAAAACAATGTATTAAAGATGAAATTAGTAATCTTAAGAAGGAAATGTCAGATATTGGCAACAGGGTGGAAGCAGTGGAAAATACTCAAGACATGCATGCTACAGCAATAACAGACCTACATAACATCAAACAGAATGGCGTAATCCAAGATCTTGAAGAAAAAATGGACGACACAGAAAACAGAGGTAGAAGACCTAATATTAGAATCAGGGGTATTCCCGAATCAATCCCAACCTCTGGTCTAGAGCAATACCTACAGGATCTTTTTAATTTCCTTAAGCATGCAGAGACACCTTCCAAAATTGACATAGACAGGGCCCACAGAGCCCTCCGCCCTAAACCTTTGGACACACAGCCTCCTAGGGATGTGATTGTCTGTATCACAAACTTCCAGGCAAAGGAAGATATCATGAGACAAGCCAGTGAACAACAACCTATAAAATATGAGAATGCAGACATTCAGTTGTACGCGGATCTCTCTCAGAGAACTCTTGCTAAACGGAGGGAGCTCAAACCCCTCACCTTGCTTCTCAGGAAAAACAACATTCCTTACAGATGGGGATTCCCTTTTCATCTTATAATTATCTGGCAGGGAAGGAGACTCATCTGTACATCTCCAGAAGATATTCCTAAGGTCTGTAAAGACTTGGACATACCTCCTCCAGAAGTGGAAAAGACACAAGACGCACAGGGCCAACAAAGCTATGGGACTGGTAAAGGTCCGTTACCTCCGAGGAAAGAGTGGCAGCAAGTACAACAAAGAAAGACACGCAGACATAATACAAGCAGCCAAACGCAGATGGCGGAGAAGGGATGATCCCGGGCCAATTTTGTTGTATCCTTTATCTATATCTTACACTTTCCTCTTGTGTTTCCTTTTTCTTCCAGGAGATATACTTGGAGGACTTTTTCAAGATTGTGCACAAAATTAGATGATTAGGTTAATATTGATGTACTTAAACAAGAAAGCTAAATGTCAGGTTTATTCTTTTTGCTCAAGTTAAGATTGACTGAAGTTATTATTGTTATTACTGTTGTGGGATTTTCTTTCAGGTTCGGGACCACAGGTCCTCACAAACTCTCAGATGTGTTGTCTTTTTCCTTTGTCTCTCTATGTTCATGACAATCTGTTAAAGTTTTTGTCTGTCACTAGAAATACGATAACTCTCAGCCAGTTGGGAGAATTATTCTCCTTTAGTTTTGATGTTTCATTTTACATTTCCTGATACAGGAAGTAGAAATCGTATTGTTAATTTGTTAATTGTAATTTTTCTGTTTTTTTTTAATTTTTTTATTATTAGTCTTATATTCAGCCAAGTGTACCCAGAGTTACTCATAGGGAAGTATGGAACATTGTCAAATTTGCCTTAAATCAGCTCCTAACAAAGAAAATAAACTAAAACTAAAACTAGATAATTGGCCTTTCCTTTCCAAAAATGATTTATCCTCCATTTCAATTTGGTATGACCTGGTGACTAGTCAGTATGGAGACTCTAATCTATACCAGATAACACAAAGGTGGAATATTCTGTCACCAGAATTAAATATTGAGGTGGAGCAGGTGGAAAAATCTATAGTCATAGTAGCGCAGACTACCCTATCTGCAAGTGGGAGAGAATCACATATTAAATTACTCTATAGATCTTATTATACCCCATTAAAGGGATTTAAATGGCATAATCACAAATTTAATACATGCCCGAAATGTGCATATCCGGCAGCTGATATAATCCATATGATATGGGCATGTCCCCGGATAAGTCAGCTATGGTGGAAAATAGAATTTTGGCTCTTCAAGGTATTGAAGATACCCGCTCTCTCTCTCTCTAGCAGAGGTTGTTTTTCTTATAGAATCCCCCTTAATTCCTGAGCATAAAAAAGCCAGAAATATGACAATTTTGGCAGTGAGAAATTTAAGTTTTAAGAAATCGCGAGAATCCTCGGTTCCTAGTATCCTAGAGATCAAAAACTATCGCCTAGATTTAGAGTTCTGCGTTAGCCATCAAAAGTAGCGTTAAGGGGTCCTAACGCTGCTTTTGGTCACCCGCTGGTATTTAGAGTCAGGCAGGAAAGGGTCTAACGCTCACTTTCAAGCCGCAACTTTTCCATACCGCAGACCCCCTTACGCCAATTGCGTATCCTATCTTTTCAATGGGATCTTCCTAACGCTGGTATTTAGAGTCTTGGCTGAAGTGACCGGTAGACCCTCTACCGACAAGACTCCTACCGCCCATGGAAAGGCTGTAGTTAAGAGCTTTATGGGCTAACGCCGGTATATAAAGCTCTTAACTACAGTGCTCTAAAGTACACTAACACCCATAAACAACCTATGTACCCCTAAACCGAGGCCCCCCCACATCGCCACCACTATAATAAATATTTTTAACCCCTAATCTGCTGACCGCATATCGCCGCCACCTACATTATCCCTATGAACCCCTAATCTGCTGCCCCTAACATCGCCGACACCTACATAATATTTATTAACCCCTAATCTGCCCCCCCAATGTCGCCGCCACCTAACTTCAAGTATTAACCCCTAATCTGCCGACCGGACCTCGCCGCTACTATAATAAATGTATTAACCCCTAAAGCTAAGTCTAACCCTAACACCACCCTAAATTAAATATAATTTTAATCTAACGAAATAAATTAACTCTTATTAACTAAAGTCTTCCTATTTAAAACTAAATACTTACCTGTAAAATAAACCCTTACATAGCTACAATATAATGAATAATTATATTGTAGCTATTTTAGGATTTATATTTATTTTACAGGCAACTTTGTATTTATTTTAACTAGGTACAAAAGCTATTAAATAGTTAATAACTATTTAATAGCTACCTAGTTAAAATAAATACAAAATTACATGTAAAATAAATCCTAACCTAAGTTACAAATACACCTAACACTAAACTATCATTAAATTAATTAAATAAATTACATACAATTAGCTAAAATAAAATACAATAAAATAAACTATACTATAATACAAAAAAACAAACACTAAATTACAAAAAATAAAAAAGAATTACAAGCAGTTTAAACTAATTACACCTAATCTAAGCCCCCTAATAAAATAAAAAATCCCCCCAAAATAAAAAATTCCCTACCCTATTCTAAAATACAAAAGTAATCAGCTCTTTTACCAGCCCTTAAAAGGGCTTTTTGCGGGGCATTGCCCCAAAGTAATCAGCTCTTTTACCTGAAAATAAAAATACCCCCCCCCAACATTACAACCCACCACCCACACACCCCTACTCTAACCCACCCAAACCCCCCTTAAATAAACCTATCGCTAACCCCCTGAAGATCATCCTACCTTGAGTTGTCTTCACTCAGCCGAGCCGAATTCTTCATCCAAGGTGCGCAGAGGAGGTCCTTGATCCAGTAGAAGTCTTCATCCAAGCGGCTAAGAAGAAGTCCTCCATCCGGTAGAAGTGTTCATCCAGGCGGCGTCTTCAATCTTCATCCATCCGGAGCGGAGCGGAGCCATCTTCAATGAAGCCGGCGCAGAGCCATCCTCTTCAACCGACGGACTAACGACGAATGAAGGTTCCTTTAAGGGACGTCATCCAAGATGGCGTCCCTTCAATTCCGATTGGCTGATAGAATTCTATCAGCCAATCGGAATTAAGGTAGAAAAAATCTGATTGGCTGATGCAATCAGCCAATCAGATTGAAGTTCAATCCGATTGGCTGATCCAATCAGCCAATCGGATTGAACTCGCATTCTATTGACTGTTCCGATCAGCCAATAGAATGTGAGTTCAATACGATTGGCTGATTGGATCAGCCAATCGGATTGAACTTCAATCTGATTGGCTGATTGCACCAGCCAATCAGATTTTTCCTACCTTAATTCCGATTGGCTGATAGAATCCTATCAGCCAATCGGAATTCGAGGGATGCCATCTTAGATGACCTCACTTAAAGGAACCTTCATTCGTCGGGTAGTCGTCGGTGAAGAAGGATGTTCCGCGCCGGAGGTCTTGAAGATGGAGCCGCTCCTCGTCGGATGGATGAAGATAGAAGATGCCGCTTGGATGAAGATGTCTGCCGGTCCGGATGTCCTCTTCTGCCCGGATAGGATGAAGAATTCTGCCAGTCTGGATGTCCTCTTCTGTTCCATCGGATGAAGACTTCGGCCCGGCTGGGTGAAGACGACTCAAGGTAGGGAGATCTTCAGGGGGGTAGTGTTAGGTTTATTTAAGGGGGGTTTGGGTGGGTTAGAGTAGGGGTATGTGGGTGGTGGGTTTTAATGTTGGGGGGGTTGTATTTTTTTTTACAGGCAAAAGAGCTGATTACTTTGGGGCATGCCCCGCAAAAAGCCCTTTTAAGGGCTGGTAAAAGAGCTGATTACTTTTGTATTTTAGAATAGGGTAGGGAATTTTTTATTTTGGGGGGATTTTTTATTTTATTAGGGGGCTTAGATTAGGTGTAATTAGTTTAAACTGCTTGTAATTCTTTTTTATTTTTTTGTAATTTAGCGTTTGTTTTTGTATTATAGAATAGTTTATTTAATTGTATTTAATTGTAGGTAATTGTAGGTAATTTATTTAATTAATGTAATGATAGTGTAGTGTTAGGTTTAATTGTAACTTATGTTAGGATTTATTTTACATGTAATTTTGTATTTATTTTAACTAGGTAGCTATTAAATAGTTATTAACTATTTATTAGCTTTTGTACCTAGTTAAAATAAATACAAAGTTGCCTGTAAAATAAATATAAATCCTAAAATAGCTACAATGTAATTATTAATTATATTGTAGCTATATTAGGGTTTATTTGCTAGGTAAGTATTTAGTTTTAAATAGGAATAATTTAGTTAATTTTAGGAATATTATTTCGTTTAATATAAATTATATTTATGTTAGGGGGGGTTAGGGTTAGAGTTATGTTTAGGGGTTAATAACTTTATTATAGTAGCGGCGACGGTGCAGGCTGGAGATTAGGGGTTAATAATTGTAGGTAGGTGGCGGCGATGTTAGGGAGGGCAGATTAGGGATTAATACAATTTATTATACTGTTTGCGAGGTGGGAGTGCGGCGGTTTAGGGGTTAATACATTTATTATAGTGGCGGCGAGGTCCGGTCGGCAGATTAGGGGTTAATAAGTGTAGGTAAGGTAGCGGCGACGTTGGGGGGGGGGGGCAGATTATGGGTTAATAAATATAATATAGGGGTCGGCGGTGTTAGGGGCAGCAGATTAGGAGTTTATAGGGATAATGTAGGTCGCGGCGGTGTCCGGAGCGGCAGATTAGGGGTTAAAAATAATATGCAGGGGTCAGCGATAGCGGGGGCGGCAGATTAGGGGTTAATTATTGTAAGGTTAGGGGTGTTTAGACTCGGGGTTCATGTTAGGGTGTTAGGTGCAGACTTAGAAAGTGTTTCCCCATAGGAAACAATGGGGCTGCGTTAGGAGCTGAACGCTGCTTTTTTGCAGGTGATAGGTTTTTTTTTCAGCCCAAACTGCCCCATTGTTTCCTATGGGGATATTGTGCATGAGCACGTTTTTAGCAGCTTACCGCTACCGTAAGCAACGCTGGTATTGAGAGTTGAAGTGGAGCTAAGTTAGGCTCAATGCACCCTTTTTTGAGCCTAACGCAGCCCCTCAGACAACTCTAAATACCAGCGTTGTTGGAAAAGTGCGTTGGGAAAAAAAGCAGCGTTAGCTACGAGGGTCTTTACCGACAAAACTCTAAATCTAGCCGTATATGAAGAAACAATGCATTATTGAACAGATGGATACGGCTTTAACTTCTGAAAGGGAAGTAACTCTTTTTTTTAAAAATGGTCCACATTTATTAAGATTTTTCCCCCAGAGGAGATAGACCAACTAATTTATCCTTTTAGACATTCCGAAATAGTGATATTAGATCGCTGGTAACACTCATTCTCCCCCCCCCCCCTTTTTTTTTTCTCTTCCCCTCCCCCTCTCTCCCTGTCTTCTAGCTGTTATAATATATGATGCTCAGGCAATAGTTAGTTCAGAGGAAGAAGCTATATAAGAATCTGAAGTTATAATGGAAAATAAGAGGTTTATTTGTTATATGTTAATTTGAAGTTGATAACTATCTGAATGTGTATTTCTTTTTTTCTTGAACCGTTCTGGTTGTTCTTTAATTTTTTTTGAGCTACAAAACAAAGCTACAGACCGGCAGAGGGCATATAAGACTCTGCACTGCCCAGCGTAACCACTAAATCATTTGAATGTCACTCAACAATTGTAGGATGACATCAAGTGACTTACAAAAAGAATGGCATATAGCAGCTGGAGTGAAGTGCATGGGGAGGAACAGTTCTAAACAGGCTCCTAGGGGCAGGACTGAAGTTATGCAAAGCTAGAAAAAACCCTTAATGAAAAGCAATGAAGAGTCAGGCTGAGGTTTACAAAAGACCATACGAATTGGACTGTAGAGGATTGGAATAAGGTCATCTTCTCTGAATTTTCAGCTTTGCTCAACAATAGTTGACAGAGACCTGGAGAGGAGCACAAGCTACAGTGTCTTGCAACCACTATGAAATTTGGTGGACGTTCAGTGATGATCTGGGGGTGCTTCAGCAAGGTTGGAATCAGACAGATTTATCTTTGTGAAGGGCGCATGAATCAAGCCTGTTAAAAGGTTAACCTGAAAGAAAACTTGTTTTGTTCTGCTCTGACAATGTTTCCCAACTCTAAAGACTGTTTTTTTCCCCCAGTAGGACAATGTTCCATGTCACACAGCCAGGTCAATCAAGGTTTGGATGGAGGACCACAAGATCAAGACCCTGTCATGGCCAGCCCAGTCTCCAGACCTTAACGCCATTTAAAACCTCTGGAATCTAATTAAAAGGAAGATTGATGGTCACAAGACATCAAACAAAGCTGAGCTGCTTGAATTTTTACGCCAGGAGTGGCATGAATTCACTCATCAGCAATGTGAAAGACTGGTGGAGAACATACCAAGACACATGAATATTGATTTCTGAACTCTTGCTAAGTTAAACATTAGTATTGTGTTGTTTAAAAACAAAAATGAAATTGTTTTCTTTTCATTATTCGAGGTCTGAAAACACTGCGTATTATTTGCTATTTTGACCAGTTGTCATTTTGTGCAAATAAATGCTCTAAAAGAAACAATATTTATTTGGAAGAAATGTTGTCAGTAGTATATATACATACCTATAAAAGTAAAACTCATATTCTACTATGTAAAGAACAATGAAATGTGAAATACGTTAGTGCCGTGATATTCAAAGTTCAATTTTTTGCGCACGTTGGGTTTTTGCTCACACAATAACTTTTTACTTTCATCTTGTAATAAGAGCGCAACCAGATGCTCACAAAAAGCCTTCATCTACAGAAGTAAACGCACAAGCTGGAGCGCAAAATAGCACTACACTCGTAATCTAGCCCTGCATCGTTTATTGGCAATACATTTTCATTAAGGTTTTCATGAAAAATGGCTCTACACTTAAAGGGACATTAAACCCAATTTTTTTCTTTTATGATTCAGATAGAGAATATCATTTTTTTAAAAAAAACTTTATTTATCAAACGAGGGTTACCATGTGGAGATATCTCTCCCATGAATCACAGAGTATACAAAACCAATAATATGTTACAATTGCATGTTTCCATTGGGATACTGGGGTTGCTTTGCTGCAAGTGCAGCTCTTACATTCAGCTTCTCTGTAGCTACGTCCAGAGTCTTTTCTCTTAAAACAAAAGGAGTTTTAAATCTGTGTCTTGGGAGATAGTCTTTTTGCTGTAACTGTCCATGGTAGGCCCCTCTTTTCCCTTTTTTTTTCTCTCCTTCCTCCCCCCTACCTCCCCCCTCCCCTACCCCACTCTCTCAAATAATACAATGTTCAATAATAACAAAATAACAAAAGTCAGAACCAAGCTCAATCTCATCTCTTCATTGATCACGTTGAGACCTTTATAGTATACTACAGTTTAGGTCTCTCTCTCTCCCCTGGGCAGTAGCGAGAAGACAGACCTTATAAAGTGTAAGCAGATGTCCACTACCTCATCTTTCGTGTTTCTCTTCGTATAAAAAGTTCCATTTGCCTCTCAGGTGTTGTTCTAATAAGGCTTCAGTGTTCCTGAGGGGGAATAAAAGCTGTGTTTGCATAGTGATCTGTAGAGTGTGTATGTAGGGTTCCCATTTTTTCATAAAGGGCCTAGTTCTCAACTGTACATCTCTTAGGGTGTCTGCTGCTTCGTATGTAACCTGTTTGTACATACTTGTCTTAAGTTGTGATAGTGTAGGGGTCTCTGGGCTCAACCAATTTTTGAATATGAGTTTCCTAGCTTGTAGGACAATGTTTGTGATCACTTGTTTCAGGGAGATAGGTGTCAAAGCTGGGGCCTCTAGGAATACTATCAATTTGAGGGAAACCGTCACTTCAATGTGGAACGTGATTTTTATCCAGTATGCTATCATGCCCCAGAATTTCCGTATCATAGGGCAATTCCACAGCAAGTGCGGCAAGTCTGCATCTGATGCTTTGCATTTCTTACAGTGACCGTCTGCGTCTGGTCTCCATTTTTTGAAGATTTTGGGTGGTATGTATGCTGCTTGCAACAGTCTGGTGTGTCATTCTCTAGCAGTCGCTGATAAGGTTGCTCTTCTTGCATATTGTATGCTGCGCTGTACCACGTCTGTTGTGATTTCAGTGTCTAGGGTGTTTGTCCATGTGTCACTGATGTGTTTGACTGTGGCTACGTTTGTTGGTTTCATGTGTAGTTTGTAAGTTGGGGATATAGACGTACCACCCTGCGCTGTCTTATGTAACAGTCTGTTTATGTCTGAGTTTTGGTCAGTAAGTTCTGTATGTCGCAGTAGGTCATGGATGTAATGTCTCGCTTGTAGATACGCAAAGTAGTGTGTGCGGGGCAGGTCGAACTGGGTTTGTAGTTCTTGAAAAGGTCTAACCTTCATATCTAACCCATTTATTAATTGGGACACGGAGGTCAACCCCCTGGTCTCCCATGTGGCAAACACTGGGGAATCAATCCCTGCGGGGAATCCTGGATTACCTCTCAAAGGGAGGTATTTCGTGTAGTTAGGGTTAAATAGAGATCTCTTGCACAGTTTCCACCAAGCACGGAGGGGTTGGAATAACAGTGGATAGTTTTTAACTAGCTTGAGTGTGTGTGTCGGTGCCATATGTGGGAGTGCTTGCAAGGACCATGGAGCTGTAACCTGTTGTTCAAGCTCTGGCAAGGTGAAGTGTCATTTCTCTGTCAACCAGTCTAGTACATATTTAATTTGGGCTGCCTCACAGTATGCTTCAAGGTTGGGGACAGCTAAACCTCCCGAGGTAACCTCTGCCATCAGTCTAGAAGAATTTATTTTGTGTTTTTTCCCTGCCCATATGAAAGAAAGCATTGCTTTGTTAAGTGTCTGTAGATCCGCTTTATGGATGTTGTAAGGTACCATCTGAAACAAGTACAGGAGTTTCGGGAATATGATCATCTTGACGAGCTCGATCCTACCAGGTAGCGCTACCGGTAGTCTACCCCATCTGAGCAACATCTCCTGGAGTTCCTTTACCAGGGGACGATAGTTAAGATGGTACCACTCCCCGGGATTCCGAGATAGTTTGATTCCCAAGTATTTGAAGGAATGGGTGACTTGTTTAAAACTGTATGGTAGAGCGGTGCAGAGTGATCTCGGGAGCAGCCAAACAAGCTCCGATTTGTCGGTGTTTATTTTGTAGCCAGAGATCCGGCCAAACTGGTGTATAATTTGCATGACGTGGGGGATATTTGTTTTTGGATTTTGTAGGTACAGGATCATGTCATCCGCGAAGAGAGACAGATGGCACTGGACTTTACCCACCCACAACCCCTCCGACTCCGCTCTGATCTTGATGGCTAGGGGTTCAATAGCAATATCAAAAAGGAGTGGTGACAGTGGACATCCCTGTCTTGTTCCCCTACCCAGTCGGAAGGGGGTCGAGGGAGTTCCGTTAATCAAGATTGAGGCATGGGGGTTCGCGTACAGGGATTTAATTGTATTTGCAAAAAGGCCTTTGATACCAAACCTATCTAGAGTGCTAAAAAGATGGTCCCAGAGGACCATGTCAAAGGCCTTTTCCGCGTCTATAAGCAAAGCGCAGGCTTCGATGCCCTCGTCCCCACCCTCCCTGGTTTGGTTCCAAAAGTGGGTCAGTATAAATTGGAGCTTGCGAATATTTAACACCGAGGATCTACCCTTCACGAACCCCGTCTGGTCTTGGTGTATCAGCGAGGGTAGGGCTACCGCGAGTCTATCCGCCAGGATTTTGGTTAGTAATTTGTAATCCTGATTTAACAGGGATATTGGGCGGTAGGATTGGGTAAGTAATTTGTCTCTGCCTTCCTTGGGAATCACACAGATGTTAGCTTCTGTGAAACGGGTAGAGATCTCTCCCTCCCCCTTCATGATTTTATTGAAGAGAGTGGTGAGTGTTGTCACCACCTCCTCTTTCACTAGTTTGTAAAATTCCCCAGGTAGTCCATCTGGACCTGGGGTCTTGTCGAGAGGCAGGGTGTTTATAGCCTTCATTATTTCTGTCTCTGAAATGGGTGCGTTAAGGAGAGTTAGATGTTTGTCTGAGATGGTGGGGTTGCGTATGGTTTCCCAGAAGGATGTTTTTTGTGTTTTGTCTATTGTTTCCTCACTGTACAGGGATTTGTAATAACTCATGAAAGCAGCTTGTATCTGTGGTGTGGTAGTGTGAATAGTATTCCCTACCTTGATGGCACCTATATATTTGTTAGGTTTAGCAAACTTAGTGAGTCTAGCTAGGAGCTTTCCTGTCTTATCTCCCTGTCTGTAGAATTTTGCTTGGACTGCTGTCATTTCCCTGACAGTGTTCTGGTGTAGTGACAGGTCTCTAAGTGCTTTTGCGTCAGTGTAGTGTCGTTTCGTCGTTGGATTTGGGTTTCGTAGGTATTTATTCCTAGCGCTAATCACCCTTCTCAATTGGTTCTCACTTTTTTGTTTTAGACGTTTTAGCCTGCTGATTGTGTAGGAGGATACAAGACCCCTCATCACTGCCTTGCCCGCCTCCCAGAGCAGTAAGGTGTCATGTCGGTGTGCGGAGTTCAGAGTCACATAAGTCTTCCATTCTCCCGCAAGAAATCTCTTGAAATTTATGTCCCCATATAGGTACGTCGGGAAGAACCACCTACGGGGGCCCTCTCTGTCTGGAGCAAGATTAAGTTTAAGGCTAATGGGGGCATGGTCTGATATGGTCGCGACATCTATGGTAGTATTGGTGATCTGTTGTCCTAAGGAGTGTGTTGTTAGGAATAGATCTATTCTGGATAGGGTGTCTTTGGCTGGGGTAGTGCAAGTGTAGCTTCTCTCTTCTGGGTGCTTATCTCGCCATATGTCCGTCAATGCCAAAGAGTGTTTGAATTTAGACAAGGTCAGGGAATCTCTCCTCGCGTTTCTATAGGTCGTGTTATGTCTTGCAGCTGAATTAGGGTCCCTGAATCTGTCTGCTGGGGTTTGGGGGGCTATGTTGTAATCTCCCCCCAGAATCACTGGAGAGTCAGCAAACTTTGTTATGACAGTGCTAAAAGTTCTCCAGAAGTCCTTTTTATCAATGTGTGGGCCGTAGACCCCTCCTACGATAATGTGTTTATGTTTGAGTTCGACTTTTGTTAACACATATCTACCTTCGGGATCTGTCAAATGTTTTACTATAGTGTAGTCTAAATTTTTTCTAAAGAGGATAGCTACCCCTCTGGCCCTTTTCCCTTCGTACGTGGTGTGGATAACTTCTCCTACCCACCCTTGTTTTAGTTTCTGATGTTCTACATTAGTCAAGTGGGTTTCTTCCATTATCGCTATGTCTGTGTGTTGGTTTCTCAGATATTTTAGAATGGTTTTTCTTTTGATGGGGGACGTAATGCCCCCAACATTCCAAGACACCACTTTCATATTGGAGCCTGTAGGGTGTATGTAATGAATATATAAGAGTGTGGTAGGAGGAAAATAGACTAGTTCTGTCTTTCTCACTTACCGCCAGCTGCCCAAGGGAGAGTGTGTGTAGCAAGGTATCAAGGTGTTCTATAGTAACTTTATTTCTGATCGGCTCTCTGCAAAGTTAAACAACAAATTAGTACGGTAGATATATACAAACACAAATATTATCTTACTTCCGTCTGTAGCAGCTACAATTAGTGAGTTACACCAGCTGGTTCTGGCTCGTTTTGACTTTAAACAGTAACTAATCTTGTAAACTTTCAAACTTTCAAACTTCACAAAATCCCAAAAGCCCTCCCCCCCTCCCCATTTTTGAAAAGGATATATATGCAGTGTTTAGCACCATTTTCAGTGCATTATGTCCCTCCAATCGGCCTTAGTAGGTTAAATAGTCCTATGTGAGAGTTTCCAAGTCTTACTTGGCTTTGTCCTGCCTCAGGTGTCTTCGTCTTCATCTTGCTGGACTTGCTGTGTTCGATCTGTGCGCCTCTTGGCTTGATCTAGGAATAGCTGAAGATGTTTCGGAGATTCAAATATCTTTGGGCCCTGTGGCGTTTGAAGTCTCAAAATGGCTGGATACAGAAGTGCTATGGATTCACCTTGAGCTATAAGGTCTCTGCAGTAAGGCGTGAATTCTCTCCTTTTCTTCGAGACATCTGCAGAGTAGTCCTGGAAGATAAAGATTTTTCTCCCTTCAAAATCAATAGGTGTCCTTTGACTGTAAGTAAGGCTCTAAGTAGTAGCGTTTTATCTTTGAAGTTTAGGTAGCGCACCATTATCTGTCTAGGTGCACCTTCCTGCTGGGGAGCTCCTACTCTGTGTGCTCTTTCTGCGATGCAAGGTATGTTTGTAGGTGGGAGTTTGAGTATGCCTGGGAGAACAGTCTCTACAAAGTTCATTAAGGCCCCCGAGGGGACGGATTCCGGCACCCCAACTATTCTAAGGTTGTTCCCGCCTTGAACGGTTCTCCAAGTCATCAACTTTGGTTTGCAGTATTCTGTTTTGCCTTTGGAGAGTAGTGATGGAGGAGGCTGTTTCCCTATATCTTTCTTCTCCCTCCGCTGTTTTCTGCTCCACAGCAGTTAGGCATGTTGAAAAGGCCCTGAGGTCTGTGGACAAGCTGTCCATGCCTGTCTGCAGTTGTTCAATTTTAGGCAGAAAAAGCGCAGACAGCTGTGATACAATAGGATGTGTGTCTTGCGCCAAGATTGTAGAGGTTTCTGGCAGCGACTGTGCCAGGTCTTGGGTCTCTGTTTGGGTTCTTTGGCGCCTCTCTGAGTGCTTTTGCTTTCCTGCCATGTTGTCAGTCTTTTTATTGTATGGGGTATAATATTTTTGCATACAGGCTGTTCACAGCAAAGACTCTGCTGCAGTTATAGTATGGTAGGAGAATTAAACTTCTTTCATAAGACTAGGAGGACTAGTTGTTATTATGCATCTGGAGGTCTGTGCTTGGGGAGGGGGGTATATTTAGCTCTGGACTAGTGTGTCATGTCTATTGTTTTCCCATGAACAGAATTTGTAATTGGAGTGCTGGTGTCCAGTCTTAGCTTAGGGTATGTGATTCCTTAATTGTTTGGTTCTCAAGTAGGCCGGAATCAATTTTGGGTGTGAGGTTTTGCACTAATGTAGTTGCTAAAACTATGCCCTTTAGTGATTTCCCTTAAGTATTCAAGTGTCTCTGGTAGTAATGTCCCATGAGGTGGAACCGAGACTATTATATTGTGGAGACAGGGTAATTCTTGTGTGTGCAGGATTGCGGGACGCTCGTGAGACTGATTGTTGCGTGTTAACCCTTTAGGTGTCCCAAGATGGCGTCTCTTTTCGCGCCCTTCTGGCGTGTTACTGTATGTTGTGTTCCTGCCTGCTCACACCGTGTGTCCTTACCTCCCCTCCTTTCTCGGTATCTTCCGAGTGGTAGTGTTGCGGCTCCGGTGTTTTGCGGCTCACAAGACTGCCGCGGCCCGCTACTTGGCGTCGTGTTTCTGAGTCTCCTCCGGTGATGGAGCGGTGTTGTGGCTCCTGGCTCTTAGGGTTCCGGCAGTCGTCTGTGGGTGATGCTGCCCAGGATGCGAGCCTTTAGGGTCTGTTGCAGGGGTAAATCTTCCCGTTTACACACAGGTCGCACGGAGCTCTCTTCTAGTGCGACCTGTCGGGTTGCCCGCCCACCGGAAGTCCAGAGAATATCATTTTAAACAACTTTCTGATTTACTTCTGTTATCTAATTTGCTTCATTCTCTTGATATTCCTTCCTGAAAAGCATATCTAGATAGGCTCAGTAGATTCTGATTGGTGGCTGCACATATTTGCCTAATGTGATTGGCTCACCCATGTGCATTGCTATTTCTTTAACAAAGGATATCTAAATAATGAAGCAAATTAGATAATAGAAGTAAATTGGAATTTTGTTTAAAATTGTATTCTCTGTCTGAATCACGAAAGAAAAATGTTGGGTTTAATGTCCCTTTAACACATACCAGTCCTGTTTGTTTTATCACACGCTAAATTCTCTACACTTAACTACACATTTTTCACTTATCTATACCAATAGCTAAAATGATTGATAAACCCCAGGCAGCACTTTTTGATGTAATACTGTGTACCAATTGTTTTGTAATATTGGTTTCATGCATGAACCAAACACTCCCGGCATTTTCTTTTTTTTTTCTTTTTTATTTGAGGTTTGAAATAAGGCATACATAAAACGTAAGACAATAAAACACAGTATCAGTGCAATACAGATATCTTATAACATGAAGTTTTAAATGTACATTATGTATTCCTGTAACTAAGGTCCAAGGATATGGTATACAATGCAAATGCCTAATACTTAGTTAACCTCCGTGAAAACATAAGAGGTCACTCTTGGACCTCGTCACTGCAAATTCAAATTGTAGGAGGTTATTCCTACTAAAGGAGACCACTTTTGGATCTCAAATGACAAACCTCGTTTTATATTTAAACACTCTGAGATAACCTATTAGAGATAAAACATCTGCAAACATTATTAACAAAACTGCTTATACCTAGCGAGCAAAATATTATATTATGATAAGCTGTGGGCTTGAAATGAATCTTACATTGAGCAAACAAGGTGACCTTTGAATCTATCATGAAGATACATATTCTTATAAGAACAAAAATAGCCGTAATGTAAGCATAATCACGGTTCATGTAAAATTTGTAACATTGAGTATACAATTGATGTTGAACCCAATGAGAAGTCTAGATATGAGTAAGGGGAGCTCCTATGACAATTTAGTCTGCAGTAGTATTGAGAGGTTCAAACCTGCAAATTATGCAACAGGAGTAATATACTTAATTAAGTGTAAGAGGGATAACCTTGGGGGGGTATAGTTGAATCAACACCTATGTGGCTTGAGCTCAACGTATGATAAACTTCTTGTTCATTTAAATCCTTGAAGGGAATAATAGTAATACGAATATCCCTATGTCTATCTAATTCTTAGTGTGTGTTACGGGAATAGTTTGACATAGAATAAGCCTATGACCATCCATGATGGTATTATTAGGTGTTAACTAATTATTAGCTATGTCTATGCATGTCATTCTGATGCTTTAGCTAAGAGGTTTTCAATCTGCTAAGATGCAATATAATAGAGTAAGGATAGCCCACCGTCCCGGCCGCAGACGGTAGAACCACCTCACACCATGGTTGTGGAGCCATTGTATGATGACATAGCGCTAAGACAGCGACGATCCATCCTCTATTACTAGTATAGTAGCTGTTATAGTCACAGATATAAGATAAATATAAACAAGAAGACCTGGTAACAAGCTTTGCAGATCAATAAGTAAAACAAAGATAGCTATAGGTAATCACTACCCAAATATAAACAGATAAGTAGTGTGGAGTGCAACATTTTAAGGAGATAACCTTAATAACAAAGTTATGCCCGGTCCTGATAAACATTAAAGCTGTGTAAAAGCATAGTCTCTTGCTGATCCATAATGCATGGAAAGTTCAAGGTCTGGATCCCTTGTTCTAACCAACACCAGTGCGGGTGTACTCACTGTGTCCCAGAGATGACAAACCATTCAGTATCATGGATAGCTGCGGAGTATTCAGAGCCCCTAATTGTAACCTCCTTGTTACGCTGCAAATGAAGGTGTAGCATGTATCATGGGGCTGAACGCTCCGCGGTCTCTTAGGTGAGAGTTTCAGATATGTAGCAAGCCCAATAGCAGGCGATTGCCCTGCAGCTTCCAAGGTAGTGCATATGATCCCCTCACCAGGTTCTTGCGTGAAATATATCGCAAATTGCTTGCAATCGTCAGTTTTCAGCTTGTATACTGGCTTTTCACAGGCGTCCATGTCCCTTATTGAATCGCTGGTCATCATTATTACAATCGGGTTCTCAACTTTATGTACCCACTCAATTAGAATTACGTCATTCTGCCTCCGCTGTTTTGCAGTCGTAGTATCCAGGCTGTGTGGATCATAAGCGGTTTGCAGAGTCTCCATAAAGGCAAGCCGATGCATATATAATAAAGCCCTCAGTTCCTCTAGTAGATAATAAGCAGTCGCCATGGTAGTCATATGACTGGTGGATGTTAAGTAAATTCAGCGTAGAGTGTTGCCTAATGACAAGGCAAGATGGCGCCTCGCCGGGGGGTTTAATAAAGGCCTCTTGGCTCCGGGCACTGATACTAGCAGCAATTGCCACAAAATTAGGCTCATTAGGTGTAGAATCTGTAGTAGGTCTTAGATCTAGTAATATACTTCAAGGATGGGTTGGTTAAATTATAGTATCATGTGGAGATTATGGAAATGCTGGAGCAGTTTGCAGTTGTGCGACTAGACATGGTCGCTGCCCGGAAGTTCCCCCCCACTCCCGGCATTTTGATTAGGAATGCAACATCACTAGATACAAATGTTAGCTGCTCAATCATTTATAATAAGCAGTTTTACAATAATACATTTTTTTTACCTAATAACCCAACAAACGAACATACCTACTATACCCATAATGCCCCTGATTAAATCCCTTAAAAAAATATACATACATATCTTTATGGTTTTGTAGCAAAACAGGCTGCACACGTCACTTATTAGCATCAATACACACTATTAAAATTGATCAATCAACACACAGCGCCTACATGATAAGTGGAGCTTCGAGTAGCGCTGGTATTAAAACTTAAACGTAACATTTTTTTGCTCGCACCAAACCCGACGTGCACAAAAGTTAGCCACAGAATATCATGTTTGTGATATCACAGTAACCCCATTGGAATCAATGGAACAACTACACACGCATGTTAAACCCTATTGCAATAAGCCTTCTACTCTAATAACCCCTAAAATGCCACACCCCCATTGCAAACTACCCCGCTACACTATTAACCCCTAAGTTGCCACTACCCCAACACAATAATTGCGGTGGGTGATGTGACAGTTTAGGAGTTAAAGTGCCATAAAACAGGTTGAGATCTGTGCATATCCTAAAAGCGCTAATTAATTTAAAATAGTTTGCATAAAAAAATGCTACAAAATTGCTGGCAAGTATTTTAAAATAATTTTCAAAAATAAGCAAAATTAATTACATAGCTAAGCTGCCAGGAGCAGCTAACTCCACCCCTCTTATCAGTGTTTAGACACAGGCATTGTATTTTAACTGAGTTCACAGCTTCTAGGCATCCTCCAGGAGATAATCCCTATTCACTTTTGCATTCTACCAAAAGAAGAATAAACATAGATACAGCCATGAAAGGAATTGTGTGGGGGGAGTTAGAGCTTTACAATTCAGAAACTAAAAAGAAAGGGTTAATGTCGCGGTATAAATTTGCAGGTAAAGTAATTAAAGTACATATATTATTTTTGCTCTATCACAACTTGTTTTATGTCCCTTTAATAATGTAGTGGGTTAGTTTGTGATGGGGTGGTGGTGGTTTAGGGGTTAATAGTGTAGGGGTTTATAGCAGTGGGGGGGGGTGGCGGCTTAGGGTTTAATAGTATAGCGGGTAATTTGCAATGGGAGGTGTGCCAGATTAGGGGTTAATAGTGTAGGTGGAAAAAACTCTTTATTTTTCTTTTCTTTTGTGTTTAGTGCAACTTTTTTCTTAGCCCAAACTCTTTACGCAAACTTTCCAGTCGTGAAAAAGTTTGAGCGTAAAATACTATTGTGTTTTAGCGATCACATTTACTTTCAACCCATAATACGAGTGCACTTTTGCATTCGACTGGGCCCATTAAAAGTATAGGGAGCACAAATTATTGCAAAATCGTGCAAACAAACTCGTAATAATTTAAACACCACTCCACTTGTAATAGGGAGTTGAGTGCAAACCCCCCCAATCTTGCAATCGTGTTTGCCCTTCTGTGTAAATATTTTGAAAAATATTTTATTATTATCCTTTCTGTAAAAAATGCCATTGAATACTTGTATACTATTAATAAAGACAAACTATGAACTTTACTTTTAATGTCACATAAAGCCAGAGGACAGCTTCAGATTGTCAGACATCCATGTAATAAAAAAGCACAGTCTACTCACTTACGTCTAGATTTAGAGTTTGGCGGCCAAAGGGGTGCATTAGCTACGCGTGCTTTTTTCCCCCCGCACCTTTTAAATACCGCTGGTATTTAGAGTTCACAGAATGGCTGGGTTTTCAGTGCGTTAGGCTCCAAAAAGGAGCGTAGAGCATAATTTAACGCCACTGCAACTCTCGATACCAGCGGTGCTTATGGACACGGCCAGCTTCAAAAACGTGCTTGTGCACGATTCCCCCATAGAAAACAATGGGGCTGTTTGAGCTGAAAAATAACCTAACACCTGCAAAAAAGCCGCAGTCAGCTCCTAACGAAGCCCCATTGTTTCCTATGGGGAAACACTTCCTACGTCTGCACCTAACACTCTAACATGTACCCCGAGTCTAAACACCCCTAACCTTACACTTATTAACGCCTAATCTGCCGCCCCCGCTATCGCTGACCCCTGCATATTATTTTTAACCCCTAATCTGCCGCTCCGTACACCCCCGCCACCTACATTATCCCTATGTACCCCTAATCTGCTGCCCTAACATCGCCGACCCCTATATTATATTTATTAACCTCTAATCTGCCGCCCCCAACGTCGCCTCCACCTAACTACACTTATTAACCCCTAATCTGCCGACCGGACCTGAGCGCTACTATAATAAATGTATTAACCCCTAATCCGCCTCACTCCCGCCTCAATAACCCTATAATAAATAGTATTAACCCCTAATCTGCCCTCCCTAACATTGCCTACACCTAACTTCAAGTATTAACCCCTAATCTGCCGACAGGAGCTCACCGCTACTCTAATACATTTATTAACCCCTAAAGCTAAGTCTAACTTTAACCCTAACACCCCCCTAAATTAAATATAATTTAAATCTAACGAAATAAATTAACTCTTATTAAATAAATTATTCCTATTTAAAGCTAAATACTTACCTGTAAAATAAACCCTAATATAGCTACAATATAAATTATAATTATATTGTAGCTATTTTAGGATTAATATTTATTTTACAGGCAACTTTGTAATTATTTTAACCAGGTACAATAGCTATTAAATAGTTAATAACTATTTAATAGTTACCTAGTTAAAATAATTACAAAATTACCTGTAAAATAAATCCTAACCTAAGTTACAATTAAACCTAACACTACACTATCAATAAATTAATTAAATAAAATACCTACAATTATCTACAATTAAACCTAACACTACACTATCAATAAATAAATTAAATACAATTCCTACAAATAAATACAATTAAAGAAACTAACTAAAGTACAAAAAATAAAAAAGAACTAAGTTACAAAAAATAAAAAAATATTTACAAACATTAGAAAAAAATTACAACAATTTTAAACTAATTACACCTACTCTAAGCCCCCTAATAAAATAACAAAGACGCCCAAAATAAAAAAATGCCCTACCCTATTCTAAATTACAAAAGTTCAAAGCTCTTTTACCTTACCAGCCCTTAAAAGGGCCCTTTGCGGGGCATGCCCCAAAGAATTCAGCTCTTTTGCCTGTAAAACAAAAACATACAATACCCCCCCCAACATTACAACCCACCACCCACATACCCCTAATCTAACCCAAACCCCCCTTAAATAAACCTAACACTAAGCCCCTGAAGATCTTCCTACCTTGTCTTCACCATGCCAGGTATCACCGATCGTTCCAGGCTCCAAAATCTTCATCCAAGCCCAAGCGGGGGCTAGACATCCATCATCCGGCTGAAGTCTTCTATCAAGCGATGGCTGAAGAGGTCCAGAAGAGGCTCCAAAGTCTTCATCCTATCCGGGCAGAAGAGTAGATCCGGACCGGCAACATCTTCTTCCAAGCGGCATCTGCTGGTAAGGTAAAAGAGCTTTTCTATTTTTATTTTAGAATAGGGTAGGGCATTTTTTTATTTTGGGGGGCTTTGTTATTTTATTAGGGGGCTTAGAGTAGGTGTAATTAGTTTAAAATTGTTGTAATATTTTTCTAATGTTTGTAAATATTTTTTATTTTTTGTAACTTAGTTCTTTTTTATTTTTTGTACTTTAGTTAGTTTATTTCATTGTATTTATTTGTAGGTATTTTATTTAATTTATTTATTCATAGTGTAGTGTTAGGTTTAATTGTAGGTATTGTATTTAATTAATTTATTGATTGTGTAGTGTTAGGTTTAATTGTAGATAATTGTAGGTATTGTATTTACTTAATGTAATGATAGTGTAGTGTTAGGTTTAATTGTAACTTAGGTTAGGATTTATTTTACAGGTAATTTTGTAATTATTT
Source organism: Bombina bombina (assembly GCF_027579735.1). NCBI lineage: Eukaryota > Metazoa > Chordata > Amphibia > Anura > Bombinatoridae > Bombina > Bombina bombina. The sequence continues at coordinate 570,519,894 of NC_069502.1, forward strand.
TAACTATTTTAGCTATTAAATAGTTATTAACTATTTAATAGCTATTGTACCTGTTTAAAATAATTACAAAGTTGCTTGTAAAATAAATATTAATCTTAAAATAGCTACAATATAATTATAATTTATATTATAGCTATATTAGGATTTATTTTACAGGTAAGTATTTAGCTTTAAATAGTAATAATTTATATAATAAGAGTTAATTTATTTCGTTAGATTTAAATTATATTTAATTTAGGGGGGTGTTAGTGTTAGGGTTAGACTTAGCTTTAGGGGTTAATCCATTTATTAGAATAGCGGTGAGCTCCGGTCAGCAGATTAGGGGTTAATACTTGAAATTAGCTGTCGGCGATGTTAGGGAGGGCAGATTAGGGGTTAATACTATTTATTATAGGGTTATTGAGGCGGGAGTGAGGCAGATTAGGGGTTAATACATTTATTATACTAGCGGTGAGCTCTGGTCGGCAGATTAGGGGTTAATTATTGTAGGTAGCTGGCGGCGACGTTGTGGGGGGCAGATTAGGGGTTATTAATATAATATAGGGGTCGGCGGTGTTAGGGGCAGCAGATTAGGGGTACATAGGGATAACGTAAGTGGCGGCGGTGTACGGAGCGGCAGATTAGGGGTTAAAAAATTTAAATATAGTGGCGGCGATGTGGGGGGACCTCGGTTTAGGGGTGCATAGGTAGTTTATGGGTGTTAGTGTACTTTAGAGCACAGTAGTTAAGAGCTTTATAAACCGGCGTTAGCCCAGAAAGCTCTTAACTACTGACTTTTTTCTGCGGCTGGAGTTTTGTCGTTAGATTTCTAACGCTCACTTCAGCCACGACTCTAAATACCGGCGTTAGGGGATCTGCAGTATGTAAAAGTCGCGGCTGGAAAGTGAGCGTTAGACCCTTTAATGACTGGCTCCAAATACCAGTGGGCGGTAAAAACCAGCGTTAGGAGCCTCTAACGCTGGTTTTGACGGCTACCGCCCAACTCTAAATCTAGCCGTTAGATTTGCAGCACTTAGATAAACACCGGATTTACTTCAAAAGTTTGTATTCCCTCTTTCAGCCTCACTGTAGCTGCTCAGCTCAGAGCCTGGGATACGGCAAGTGTTTAGATTATCTGACATCTGCTAACACAGACACTATGGAGGCCAGATAGACTCAAAATAATAATAACTTTTATAAAGTTAGAAATTGTACCCCTGGAGTAATCAGTACTAAGCCTAAAATCTGTGGTGTAACATTATTATCATCCACTAAATGACAAGAATATATACAGTCAACAGTTAAGTTTTCACTTCAATACACTAAAACTTACTTAAAGGGACATTCCAGCCAAAATTGGAATCCAAATGGATGCATTTGAGTTTTGAATAGAAGCATTTTTGCAATATACAGGTATTAGCAAAAATCCTTCTAATAAAGCTGTTTCAAAAGTGTATTTAAGTATGCACCGTGCACCAGCATTTTAAACACAGCACTTGCTCTGAGAGCCTAAGGTGACACTCTAATCAGCTGCAGTATTTAAAGTTCTGGTTCACATGCAGAGAAAAATGTTAACTCTAAAACAGTGATAACTTTTACTAGAAGCATTTTTGCAAATACTGTACATGTATATTGCAAATCTGTTTCTATTTAAAGATGTAGTTCATCAATGTGCATTTATATTTTGATCGGAATGTCAATTTAAATGCTTTCCTTTTCTGAAAATGTAACACAATGCATATATAATTCAGAGCATACTGCCATAGATGGTGTACACATGCATTCCCTGAATGTGCATACTTCAAATGCCAGTAGATGTGCATTGTACCTTCAGTCAATGCATGAACATGGAATACACTTGGACATAACCTAAGATTCTTCACATTATACAAGAATGTCTGTTTAATGCTAATCACAAAATTACATTATGCTCATCGTGGGAACATTATATTACTGACAATCCTATTTATGATGTAAAGAGAAACTGCATCTATAGAAAACTATAATAAGGCCACACGTCCCTACCCATTCTTCAGTAACAATGGGTTGAACATTTTAATTCAAAAGTCTAATGAGTTTCCCCCATAGAAATCAATCGAGGAAAAAAGTGGAAAAAACCTTTGAGACCTTATAACTTTTATGTGCAATATTTTTTTAAATAATTTTTATTAGATGGTGCTATTATAAATGTAACTGTACTGTGTAATGTATTAATCAGTTTTGTGCAACTTCTTTGTTTTGCGAAACAGTTAACCAGAGCTCTGAGGATGCAGTAATCATTCTAGCGTAAATTGCAATTGTGCTCAAGCATTTGCATTTACTTTCAACTCATAATACGAGCGGTCAGCCAGACAAGCACAAACCCTTGTGATAAACCCCTTATCGCTTGAGAGCAAACGTTTGCGCTCCACTTGTAATCTGGTTTAGGTAGTAATTGTTTCATTGCTTTATTTGGGCAGCCTCCTCCAAGGGCCAGCCTGGGAATAATAAACAGCCCTGGAAAAATTGAAGACCAGCTATTATCTGTTGAATCAGTTGAATGTGCATGTCACATTTTTCTCAAGATTACTGGAATATTCCTTCCTCAATAATTTTTTCAAAATGTTATTATATTAGTTTGCAATACAAAATGCCAGATTTTTGTAATATACGCACCCTACAACCTAATTTCATCCATGACTCCCTTTCATGGATTATTCAAAGTGTGATCTGGAAATGATACTCAAACCAGTGTGACACTAGAAACCATTGAAAGGAGAGCTACTAAAATAATATATGGTTTAGGAAATAAAAACTTTACAAGGAAGTACTTTATAATCTTAACACATATAGCTCAAATGAGAAAGGAGGTGATAAAACTGCACTGCCTTATCAGCAGTACCATCCCCTTAAACTGTAGCTGGGGAGCCGCAGCTGTTGTGCCCCCCCCCCCCCCGGGAAATCTCCTCGTGTCCTGGTAGGCCAATCCAGCCTTTCCTCTTCCTAGTGTCAAACATTAATTTTGTTATTAATTTTTATCTATTTGCCAAATGCAATATATTATCCAATGGCCCAACAATGCAAGAATTTTGGGAATTAAGACAGAACATTTACAAATGTTACAATTAGGGGGGAAAAAAACAATTTTTGTAATTAATATTAAAAAAAAATTACATTTTTGGGGCTAGATTTAACTTAAGTTAAGAAGCAGCGGTCTCCACCACCCATACGATCGGGATGATTGACACCACCTGGGTTGGCTGCCGGTGAGCAGGGGGCGGCATTGCACAAGCATTTCACTAGAAATGCTTGTGCAATGTTAAATTCCGACAGCATATGTTGTTGGCATTTAGCGATGTTGGGCGGACATGATGCGCTACAGTGAATCATGTCCGCCCGGCACTTAAATCTACCCCAAAGTCTTATCATTAGGGAATCTGAAATCCCTGATGATTATGAAGACTCTTTTATATTTTGTACCTTCCAATGCCTGGTCTACATTCTAAAGGAAATTGCCATTATGCTAACATCTTACATTTTTAAAGAAACATGATTCAGAAAGAGCATGCAGTTTTAAACAACTTTACAAATTGACTTTGTTCTGTTGACATTGAATGCTCAACAGCCACAATACACTACTGGGATCTAGCTGGTGATTGGTGGTACACAATTATGCTTCATGTTATTGGCTTACCAAATGTCTTTAGCTAGCTTCCAGTAGTGCATTGATTATCGGGAGCTGACATGTTAACTAAGAATAGCAAGGGAACAAAGCAAATTTGATGATAGAAGTAAACTGGAACATCTCTTAAAATTACATGTACTATTGGAATCATGAAAGTTTAATTTTGACTTTCATATCCCTTTAATGCTACATATTAACTTTAATAATTGGTCATGATTTTTTACAGGTTAATGTGATGATACCTAAATAGATGTTAATAGACTTGAGCCTTCAAAACAAAGTTTATTCAAGCAAATGTAAACATGTATGAAAATACTAAATAATTATTCATTTTCTGATGCCTTAAATTCTAAAGAGAAGTAAAGCTTTTTGAAGACAGGCCACAGTTAAACAGGAAAATGTGGTGGGGAAAATCTGCTAGTAAGTGAGAGGTGTTCAGAAGGATGGGTGCAGTAGTAAAGGAAGTGTTTCTGGGAGATGAGCCAAAACCAAACTTCTTGTGAGAATTATGTACTACTGTTAAAAATGGTCAAAAAGTGAGTAGACAATCAACTTATATGAAGATCTGAAGATTGAATGAGGAAATAAACTTTAAACGTGTCTAATAGATGAAACTCTGATAGTAGTAGAAGTATGGAGGTTTTGTCAAACTTATTTTGACAGGTGGACACACCCCTTTCTCCTCCCCTAAACCGGCCCCTTTCTCACATGAATTTGATATAACATTTATATAAAAAGTGATTTTGATACAAATTTGATATGTCTGATATAAAAAAGTGTTTTTTTAATAAGGTTTTGGATTAAAAGGCTTATAAAATGTAGAAAGCTTCATTATTTTGATATTGTCTTTGATTAAAAGGTTATAAAAGTGTATAAAGCTTAATTATTTTGATATTTTCTTTAATTAGGAGGGTTATAATGGAACATAAAGCTTAGTTATTTTGATATTATCATTGATTTGGAGGATATAAAGTTTTATTTTGATATATTTTTCATTAAAAGGGATATAAAATGGTAAAATATAATATTGATATTGTATTTGATTGAAAGGGTTATAAAATGTTATACAGTGTAATCATATTGATATGGTATTTGGTTTAAATGAGAGTATAAAACTATTTAAAAAAAAAAAAGTAAGCCGCTACTGAGCAACAGAAAACTTGAGCTTTGTTCCAAAGTTAAAAAAGAGACAAATATACACAGAGGGCTTGTCTTACGCTTTTCAACAGGGCGCTTACTCATAGACATTATTGCCTTCTATTAAAGGGTTATAAGATGGTATGAAGTATAATTATTATTTTTTTTTTTTAAATAGTTTTTTTATTGAGGCATTTGCAATATAAACAACATACAATGAACGCCTTGTGACCATAAAGACATATATAGCAATGTTAAGAATACATTAACGTTTGTAGGTAAACAGAACAATATAACAGTGTATAACAATATATAGGCTTCTCAAACCTCAATTTTTTAATATTATAGCGTGATTGGCTGACTACTTGAGTGACCACTTTTGGGCCTGATGATTGCGAAAACTAGAAGATTAATGGTAGCCAGGTGGGCAGCCACTTTCGGGCTGTATAATTATATTAAATAGGAAAAAGGAAATAGTCTCCACATCTGCCAGGTGGCATGCTATATTCTTCCGCTTTAATGTTAACGAGATGTGTGGAGTTAGCTCTTGTAATAGCCACTCTTAGGCCATAGTTTAAGGGGGTAGGGGAAGAAGTCAGCGGGCGAGAGCCGCTCAAAAAATAGGGGATTATGGGGGGATGGGGGTGGGCGGAGCTTTCTATTATTCAACAGAGAATTAACTGGAGGAGCGAGTAAAGATTATATGGTGCGCATAGAGGGGAAGTAATACTTAATGGAATGCATCTATGACAGGGTGTAAATACTGATTATAGCGCAGCCTAGTGTTGCAGAACACCTCACCTAATCTAGGCACTCAGTCAGGGCAAAAGCCAGTTTATGTCAGTAAGGGAAAATATATCACTTAATCACTTAATACCGATCTTAAGACATAATATATAGTCACAACAGTAATAATAAGAAATTGGAATAAAACTACATCCAATTAAGCATAGTAGATGTAGGCTAAACATTATGAACATCCCTTCTTTTAGGCAGTGGCATATATATGAAAGCTTTAAATAGTAGCAAACAATACAACTTGTGGCCAAGGTAACTATGCATACCAAAATTCAGCAATTGTACATTAATGTATGTGTAGCTTACAAGCATCTCGTGTAGGGGCATGAGGAGAGAGATGTGCTGAGTATTATGTTATAATATACAGAAAAGCCAATGATAATGGCTGCCTACAATAAGAAATGGAGGACAACATAAAGCATCAGTAACTTATATGTCCAGCGAGAAATCAATCCAGCCTACGCCCAACTTCTGAACCTGTCTGGGGAAGTCTCTGCCATTTATGAGGCAAGTGTCTGACAGATTTATCTGTAACTTAGCTACTGCCATCATTAGGAACACACCATTTGGGGAATAAAGAAACCATACATAAGCTATATATAATGAATGTGCTTTAAGTATTTTCTAAGAGTTGTGGTTGACATCATCACAGCATTAAGTTATAAATTTGAAGTTATTGGTACCTAGTATACTATGTGGCATGCTACAGCAATTGGGGGATGAAAAAGCAATATATAAGCTATGTGTTTTGAGTATGTTTTAGATATTTCCTAAGAGTTGTAGTTAGTATCATCCCATCATTAAATTATAAATTTGCTATACGGCTTGCTACATTATTTGGGGGATAAAGGAGTAATATATAAGCTATAAGTTTTGAATGTGTTTCATGTATTTCCCAGGAGTTGTAGTAAACAGAATCATAACATTCAATAATAGATTTAAGGTTACTGGCCCATATAGTGTAGGGGGTCAGCTGGTAAGCATCATATAAGTATATCTGCACAGTACTAATGATACAAAAATAGAGACACAGTGGTAGTAAAAATAGGAGAAGAGACAAGTCCTTACATTTAGCAGAGAAGAGTATATATCTATCAAGTGGGTTCATGAATGTGGTTAAAACTTCTACCAGTCTTTAACTTAAGTTCAGGTCTCACTCCGGTATCATAGGACTGTCAATCCCAGGAAAAAACAACAACAATGTTACTGAAAATAACAGTAAAGGAGTAGAAACACCTACATGAGATAAACCCCAGGATTTACAAACAGCAGTTATGGGGATGCTGAAAGGGGGATATTCGCTGGCGTGATATCTGTACCCACATATCTCGATACCCAGACATAAGAGTCAGGGAATGAGGACAGTAGTGCTGCTGATATATATTGAGGTAACAGAAATATGTTCAGTGCACATTTAAGTCTAACAAAATAGGAAATATAGGTGCCAATGTCCCACAATTAACATATATAACGGAGAAAAATATGAAGGGAGCTCTGAAGAGGTTGTCAACATACACTCTAACAGTTCCAGGCTTAACTCACAAGTTCATCCTATACCTGTTTTCTTCAGGTGCCTTGCTCGGATACCAAAAAGTAGATCTCTTAGTGACCAAAGCTTAACACAGTCAATGCCCATACTAAAATGGTCAGAGCTTGCAAGTTGAAAATAGAAGGTCTCCCGTTCTGAGAAAATGCAGGCAGGAATCTGCCCCACACAAGCGCAGGAGAGAAAGAATATGAGGCCTCCATAAACCACTGCACGGTAGCGTTGAAAATGTAAGAGCTGAGTCACCTTCGCACCAGTCAGTCCGTTCACAGTTATTACTCTGTATCATGTAACAGTCAGCCCCTGAACTAGTGTGTGATAGCGATCTCGTATCCAAATCTAGGGCCCTGCTTTCAACAGCTGATAAAGCAGCGGAGGCCCTTCCACCATCGTCGCGATCCAAGCATCTAACTGTCTCCTCTAGCACTACGGGATCTCTGTTGCCACTGGTGTTGGGGTCCGGCGACCATATAGGAATCGGTGCGTTACTTACAGACCAGGCGGAGCTTTGTAAGATGAAGGGTTGGTATCCTTGTCTAGCTGGACAAGATCTTTTTTAGACTCTGACCTCTTCGGTGGAGAAGAAGAGGAGGCGGTCGATAGAGTGTCCACATGTAGAGAATGCCTTGTGTGGGGTACGCATTCCTCTCCAGAAGTATCTCGCCCTGAAACAAGTTCCTCACATAACTCGAGGAAGTGAATATCCAGCTTTGCCTCTAGTTGCTGTAATAAAAGTAAGATCGTCGCCATCTTGGTTAAGATTTGAGTCTTATGTAGAATAGTAGTCCTTTTGAGGAATTAGCTGTGTGAATAATTAAGTTAAGTGGCGATGCTGTATTTTATGAGTGGAATGCACACTGAGAGCTTTTGTTGTTACACATAAGCCACGCTACCGACCGGCTCTCCAAACTCTGATATATAAGGTTGCGTGGTGGTTCCTTAACAGAAGTGTATAAGCTCCTCCAAATTCCAGCTCCTCCGACTTTTCCTCAGCTCCAAAATTGCTGCTATTCCTTCTGAAGCTGAAATTGGAAGAACTTGGATGTAGTTTTTAAGGAAAATAGCTGTTTTAGATTAGATAATGACAGGAGCTTCCTCAGAACATGTCTTGCTTCTTCAACGGCTAGCTCCGCCCCAAGTATAATTATTTTGATATTGTTTTTTATTAAAAGTTTTTAATCAAAATGATATAATTGATCTAGATGTTGTCTTTCGTTAAAAAGGATTATAAAAGAGGTTAAAAGCATAATTTTTATATTGTCTTCGATTAAAATCATTTTATTCAATTTTTGTGAATTAAATTGTTTTAATTCAGCAATACATATTATAATATATTGTTGTCTTCATTCCATCACATACTGTGACACTTGTTAAAATGCTGACAAATCACACGTCATTTTGTAAAAAATAAAAAATGCTGACAAATTGAACACATAATTTTGTTAAAAAAATGCTGACAAATCGAACACATCATTTTTGAAAATTCTTATTTCTTATTACATTTGAATTTTAAGCAAAAATCATCACATGTGTCTAAGCAACATACTCTCAGCTTCCACTTATTGTTTCAATACACACATATGACTTGTTTTTTTTCTAACAAACTTACGGCTATATTATGAGTCTTGCGTTATGAGTAAAAAAGCAGCGTTAAGCCTCATAACGCTGCTTTTTTACAACCGCTGGTATTGCGAGTCTTGCAGGTTTAGGGGCACCGCACACTTTTTTGTCCTTACCGCAAATCAACTTACGCAAATTGCGTATAGCCTTTTTTCTATGGGACTTCCATAGCGCCGGTATTACGAGCTTGTCCTGGGAGACCAAAAAGTGAGCGGAATACCCTATCCCGTCAAGATTCGTACCGCATTCTAAAGTCAGTAGTTATGAGTTTTACACTACAAAGCCGTAGCATAAAACTCATAACTAAAGTGCTAAAAAGTACACTAACACCCATAAACTACCTATTAACCCCTAAACCGAGGCCCTCCCGCATCGCAAACACTAAAATTAAATTATTGACCCCTAATCTACCACTCCGGACATCGCCGCCACTATAATAAACATATTAACCCCTAAACCGCCGCACTTCCGCCTCGCAAACATTATTTAAATATTATTAACCCCTAATCTGCTGTCCCAAACATCGCTGCCACCTACCTACATTTATTAAACCCTAATCTGCCGCCCCCAACGTCGCCGACATTATATTAAATGTATTAACCCCTAAATCTAAGTCTAACCCTAACCCTAACACCCCCTAACTTAAATATAATTAAAATAAATATAAATAAAACCTACAATTATTACCTAAATTATTCCTATTTAAAACGAAATACTTACCTGTAAAATGAACCCTAAGTTAGCTACAATATAACTAATAGTTACATTGTATCTAGCTTAGGGTTTATTTTTATTTTACAGGCAAGTTTGTATTTATTTTAACTAGGTAGAATAGTTACTAAATAGTTATTAACTATTTAATAACTACCTAGCTAAAATAAATACAAATTGACCTGTAAAATACACTAACACCTAACCTAACCCTACACCCAAAAAAAAACCAAAAACCTAGCATAAACTAAACTACCAATAGCCCTTAAAAGGGCCTTTTGTGGATCATTGCCCCAAAGAAATCAGCTCTTTTATCTGAAAAAAAAAATACAAACAACCCCCCCAACAGTAAAACCCACCACCCACACAACCAACCCCCCAAATAAAACCCTAACTAAAAAAACCTAAGTTCCCCATTGCCCTGAAAAGGGCATTTGGATGGACATTGCCCTTAAAAGGGCATTTAGCTCTATTGCGGCCCAAAGCCCTAACCTAAAAATAAAACCCACCCAATACACCCTTAAAAAATCCTAACACTAACACCCGAAGATCCACTTACCGGGAGAAGTCTTTATCCAAGCAGCAAGATGTCCTCAACGAAGCCGGCAGAAGTGGTCCTCCAGATGGGCAGAAGTGGTCCTCCAGACGGGCAGAAGTCTTCATCCAGACGGCATCTTCATCCATCCAGCGTGGAGCACCCTCTTCCAACTACGACTTTCCGACAAATGAAGGTACCTTTAAGTGATGTCATCCAAGATGGCGTCCCTTAGATTCCGATTGGCTGATAGAATTCTATCAGCCAATCGGAATTAAGGTTGAAAAAATCCTATTGGCTGATGCAATCAGCCAATAGGATTGAGCTCACATTCTATTGGCTGTTCCAATCAGCCAATAGGTAGAAGGTAAGTTTAGTTTAGGCTAGGGTTTTTTTTTATTTTGGGTGGGCTTTTTTTTATTTTGATAGGGCTATAAGATTAGGTGTAATTAGTTTAAAGATCTTGTAATTTGTTTTTTATTTTCTGTAATTTAGTGGGGGTTTTTGTAATTTAGCTAATTGTTTTGAATTGAGTTAATGGTATTTAATTTAGGGAATTTATTTAATTGTAGGGTTAGGTTAAGTGTTAGTGTAAGACAGGTTAGGTTTTATTTTACAGGTCAATTTGTATTTATTTTAACTAGGTAGTTATTAAATAGTTAATAACTATTCACTAACTAGTCTACCTAGTTAAAATAAATACAAACTTACCTGTGAAATAAAAATAAAACCTAAGATAGCAACAATGTAACTATTTGTTATATTGTAGCTATCTTAGGGTTTATTTTACAGGTAAGTATTTATATCAAGATATTTTTATTTGTTTTTATGGAATCAAAATATACAACAACTGTACGAGCAACTCGTACATCAAATTCAAATACACCGAAATAAAGAGAGCAGACAATACAATCATAACGTTAATACTTATATAGGGAAGATACCATTATCTCATTAAGAAATTAGACAATACTGGGAAAGAGGCGAGGGGGGGGGGAAGCTGGGGAATCTTTAAGGGGGGGGGGGACCTCATGAAGGAAATCAAATCGGGCATAACGAAAGTGGGGCCAGGGGCTCTATTAATGTGTCAAGGGACATTTTTGCCTAAGTATCGAGGCTAGGGAGCCAGAGTGTGTCAAACCTACTCTTCCAGTCGGACCAGACTAATTAAAAAAAATCAGATCTACCAGAGGTATAATATATGTTTTTCTCCATGGAGTATATGTAAGCCGTAGTTATTACAATATCCGACCAAGCTGGGGGGAGAGATCTTTTCCAAGATCTCGCTATATTAAGTTTAACCACAGAGAAGAGATAGATACTTAGGGAGCCATAATGTTTGGGTAGTTTACATGTGCCTAGGTGAAATAGGGCCGTCTCAGGAGTTCTAGGGAGGCTGATACCTAAACTAGTTAATGTTGAGAAGCATTTGTTCAAAATGGGCTTGAGCTTAGGGCAGCTCCACCAAATATGGATCATGTCACCTGTATGCAAGAAGTCTCTCCAACAAACTGGAGAGGCCTTAGGGAAGATTTCTGCAAGGCGAGCTGGGACATAGTACCAATGCGTGAATACCTTTATATAAGTTTCGAAAATGGTATTGCAGTGAAGGTTTTTTTTCATTAATAAGAGCGTGCATTGCCACTCTGTAAGGGGAGCTGTAAAGTCTAACCTCCGCTCCCATTTTTGAATGTGTTGGGCTTTATTGGCTGGTGTCGTACCTTCCATGAGGGTATAGTGTAAGGATAAAGGTTTACCTAGCCGAAGCCCTTGCTGCCACCTGGCTTCCCATATGGTAAGTTGCTGGGGCGATGAAGGTTTAAAACCCCATCTTGACAGAAGGCTAGTAACCCTCGTATATTCTACAGGTAAGTATTTAGTTTTAAATTGGAATAATTTAGGTAATAATTGTAGGTTTTATTTATATTTATTTTAATTATATTTAAGTTAGGGGGTGTTAGGGTTAGACTTAGGTTTAGGGGTCAATAAATATAATATAGTGGTGGCGACGTTGGGGGCGACAGATTAGGGGTTAATAATTGTAGGTAGGTGGCGACGATGTTAGGGGCGGCAGATTAGGGGTTAATAATATTTAACTAGTGTTTGCGAGGCGGGAGTACGGCGGTTTAGGGGTTAATATGTTTATTATAGCGGCGGCGACGTTGGGGGCGGCAGATTAGGGGTTAATAAGTATAATGTAGGTGGCGGCGATGTCTGGAGTGGCAGATTAGGGGTTAATAAATATAATGTAGGTGTCGGCGATGTCGGGGGCGGCAGATTAGGGGTTAATAAGTGTAAGATTAGGGGTGTTTAGACTCATGTTAGGGTGTTAGGTGTAAACATAACTTTAGTTTCCCCATAGGAATCAATGGGCTGCGTTACGGAGCTTTACTCTGCTTTATTGCAGGTGTTAGGCTTTTTTTCCGCCGGCTCTCCCCATTGATGTCTATGGGGAAATTGTGCACAAGCACGTACAACCAGCTCACCGCTGACTTAAGCAGCGCTGGTATTGGAGTGCGGTATGGAGCTCAATTTTGCTCTACGCTTTCTTCTTGCCTTTTAACGCCGGGTTTGTAAAAACCTGTAATACCAGCGCTGTAGGTAAGTGAGCGGTGACAATAACGTGCAAGTTAGTACCGCACCTCTCATACTGCAAAACTCGTAATCTAGCCGTTATTTTACAGATAATATTTAATTTATGTATTACCCATTACACTTTTTTTCTTAAACACACATTTGACTTTTTTCTTTCTAATGACAAAGCAAGTAATAAACATTTATTAATACATCACATTTATTTATCAACTCTGCTTGCTTTTTAGAGTGTGTACCAATAACTTCTCTTATGATATTTATTCTAAACTGTATGTTATAATAATTAATTCTAAACTGTTAAACTAAGTAATGTTATCTTAAACTAAATCAAAAATAAATAAATTTCTTATAGAAATATTTTTTTCTATTTTATCATTTTAAAAAACTCTCCTTTTCCTAACCCTGCTCAGATGGCAATATGTGTAACAACAACCTCTTTTATTATATTTAATCTATATTGTTAAACTAAGTAATTAATATAATTATATAAATTATATTAATGAAACTAATGTTACCACCAGTTTATACAGTTTGCAAAAGGGTTAACTAATATTAGTGAAATGTGTTTTAAGTGTGACTATTTAATATATCTAGTGATTTTTAAACTTTCATATTAATAATATAGCACTTAAAGGGCCACTAAACTCAAAATCTTTCATGATTCAGATAGAGAATACAAATTTAAACAACATTACAATTTACTTCTATTATTTATTTTGCTTAATTTTTTAGATATCCTTAGTTGAAGAAAAAGCAATGCACATGGGTGAGCCAATCACACGAGGCTTCTATGTGCAGCAACCAGTTAGCAGCTACTGGGCATATCTAGATATGCTTTTCAACAAAGAATATCAAGAGAATAAAACAAATTAGATAATAGAAGTAAATTAGAAAGATGTTTAAAATTGCATTCTCTTCCTAAATCATGAAAGAAAAAATGTGGGTTTCGTGTCCCTTTAAGGCACTTGTTAGCTATATCAGATGAGTCTATTTTTATCATCTTGTTTACTAAGGACAAACTGCATTTATATATTAGGTATGGTGTATATGAGCATAAGTACATTTTTCCACAGGGATCCCAGATTTATAGCAATTCAATGCAATCTCTAGGATTTTATTTGTATCTTGTACTATTAACAAATTACATTTTGCACCTGAAGATGCTGGTGTGACTGTTATTTGCTAGGTTTGGATCTTCACCAATTATTAGTGAATTTAGTGTGCAAGGGTAGTAAAGGGCAAGATCCATTTTTTTCTTTACTCTCTTTTTTGTTTGTATATTTTGCCTTTTTACCTCCATGCACTCTCCCTGGATATTATTTTGGGAGCGTCAGCCAGATTACGAGTTTTGCGTTATGGCTGGCTAGCTAATAACTTGTACGTTATTTTCACCGCTCACCTTTTATAGCGCTGCTATTATAGGTTTGCAAAAACCCGGCTTGTGTGGGTGAAATGGTTGCGTTGAGCTCCATACCGTACCCAAATACAAGCAGTGTTTTGACGTGCTCGTGCACAATTTCCCCACAGACATCAATGGGGAGAGCCGGCTAAAAAAAAGCCTAACACCTGCAATCGCGGAGTGTAAAGCTCCGTAACGCAGCCCCATTGATGTCTATGGGGAAAAAAAATGTACGTTTAAACACCCTAACATAAACCCCGAGTCTAAACACCCCTAATCTGCCACCCCTAACATCGCTGACACCTACATTACACTTATTAACCCCTAATCTGCCACCCCCAATGTCGCCGCCACATACCTACACTTATTAACCCCTAATCTGCCGCCCCCGACATCGCCGACACCTACATTACACTTATTAACCCCTAATCTGCCACCCCCAATGTCGTTGCCGCCACTATACTAAAGTTATTAACCCCTAAACCTCTGGCCTCCCACATCACTAACACAAAATAACTATATTAACCCCTAATAAACCCTAACCCTAAGTCTAACCCTAACGTAACCCTAACACCCCCTAACTTTAACATAATTAAAATAATTCTAAATACAAGTTACTATTAATAACTAAATAATTCCTATTTAAAAATTAATACTTACCTGTAAAATAAACCCTAAGCTAGCTACAATATAACTAATAGTTACATTGTAGTTAGCTTAGGTGTTATTTTTATTTCACAGCTAAGTGTGTATTTATTTTAACTAGGTAGACTAGTAAATATAGTTATTAACCTAGTTAAAATAAATACAAATTTACCTGTAAAATAAAACATAACCTGAGTTACACTAACACCTAACATTACAATAAAATTAAATAAATTACATTAACAAATTACAATTATCTAAATTACAACCCCCCCCACTAAATTACACAAAAGAAATTATCAAAAATAAAAACGAATTACACCTAATCTAATAGCCCTATCAAAATAAAAAAGCCCCCACAAAATAAAAAAAACCCTAGCCTACACTAAACTGCCAATGGCCCTTAAAAGGGCATTTTGCGGGGCATTGCCCCAAAGAAATAAGCTCTTTTACCTGTAAAAAAATACAAACAACACACCAACAGTAAAACCCACCACCCACACAACCAAACCCCCCAAATAAAACCCTCTCTAAATAAACCTAAGTTCCCCATTGCCCTGAAAAGGGCATTTGGATGCGCATTGCCCTTAAAAGGGCATTTAGCTCTTTTACATTGTCCAAAACCCTAAGCTAAAAATAAAACCCACCCAATAAACCCTTAAAAAAAACTAACACTAACCCCGACGATCCACTTACAGTTTTTGAAGACCGGACATCCATCCTCATCCAAGCGGGCAGAATTCTTCATCCAAGCGGGCAGAAGTCTTCATCCAGACGGCGCGGAGCGGGTTCATCTTCAAGACATCCGGCGCAGAGCATCCTCTTCTTACGATGGTTGTTGAAAAATGAAGTTTTCCTTTAAATGACGTCATAAAAGAAGGCGTCCCTTACATTCCGAATGGCTGATAGAATTCTATCAGCCAATAGGAATTAAGGGGGAAAAATCCTATTGGCTGTTGCAATCAGCCAATAGGATTGAGCTTTCATCCTATTGGCTGATCCAATCAGCCAATAGGATTGAGCTTGCATTCTATTGGCTGATTGGATTAGCCAATAGAATGCGAGCTCAATCCTATTGGCTGATTGGATCTTACTGTAGTATATAGTCTTACTGTAGTATAACGAATCCTCTGCAGGGTCTCCTTGTAATCCTTTCCACTCCTCGTATTTCTAGCGTCCCTTAGTTACAGCTGAAACGTGCCGTTCCGAAGCAGTTCAGAGTGACACTTCACAGAAAGATTAACAAAAGGAATCTTTGTTGAGGTCAGAGTGATCTTCCGCTAGCGTTCTAAAGGGACGCTAGAAACACAAGGAGCGGAAAGGATTACAAGGAGACCCTGCAGAGGATTCCATATACTACAGTAAGACCAGGCTCACATAAAGAGCTGCCGTAATCTAAACTAAGAGGAAGGATAAAACAATGATGCATTTACCGGTATCTGCCAATGTATAGTACTACATATTATCTGAATGTTTTTTGCTAATAACTCTTTGGCACATTATTGATAAGACTTGCTTAACTCTGAAGACACAATCATAAAAAGTAACACATTAAAACAAACAAATCATCAAAAACTTACAAGTCTTTAAAATATGACTGGCCAGTCAAAAGAAATATGTAGATATCTAATCTATCATATTAAGTACTTTACATAAAAATGATAATATAACAAGGATATAAATATATATAGAAAAAAGGACTAATTACGTTCTATATAGAGAGATTATATTGCTTCTGCATAAAAAACTGTAGTGCACCTATAAGTTTAGACAGAAAATCTAACCTTCAAATAGCAATCAATTTCTACAAATGTGAATAAAAAAGATCCTTATTTGTGTCAGGTACAAGCAAAGAGTCTTTATGATTGTGTCTTCAGAGTTAAGCAAGTCTTATCAATAATGTGCCAAAGAGTTATTAGCAAAAAACATTCAGATAATATGTAGTCCTACATATTTCTTTTGACTGGCCAGTCATATTTTAAAGACTTGTAAGTTTTTGATGATTTGTTTGTTTTAATGTGTTACTTTTTATGCTTTTTAGTACACAAATATTAACTTGATTAACTATATATTTTTACTAAGATCATCTCTTTCTGATATTTTAGTCTTTTTTAGTTCCAGTCTCCAGTGGCGTCACTAGGGTTGGTGTCACCCGGTGCG
The DNA here is from genome assembly GCF_027579735.1 of Bombina bombina. NCBI lineage: Eukaryota > Metazoa > Chordata > Amphibia > Anura > Bombinatoridae > Bombina > Bombina bombina. Next base: position 570,536,683 of record NC_069502.1, read on the forward strand.
GTAAGTTATGGTGTCACCCCCCCCCCAGAAAGCAGACACACACAAAAACACAGGCACACACACATACAAACACTCAGACACACTTAAAAACATACTCAGATGCACACACAAACACTCGGAAACACACTCAGACACACACACACACAAAAACTCAGACACACACTTACAAAATATGTAAACTGCACTGCATTAATTATGAAGCTCATGCCTAGAGCTGCTCCCTGGCTCAGCAGAGCATCAAATGAAAGATAAACAGAGCACTCTAAAAATAAATCACTAAAGAAAAGGTTTAGATGCAAACTATGAAAATTCTGCTCTCTGACTCTGTTCCAAGCCTGTCAGTGCACAGCCCCGGGCCGCGTGCCTACCGCTTCTTATGGCCAATCACCTCTGCACTCTGCCCACCCCCAGACCCCCGCCCGCCCTCCTACCTGTTCAGTGTGTACTTAGTGTACCGTAACCGTAATGGTTTGGTGGGCATCATACGTGGCTCCTTCACTTTAAAGACAGTGTCAAACAGTCATGCGGTCAGGTGCCAGGCATCCCCTCATGATTTGCCAGTTCCCGTTTAGAGAGACAGCACAGCAGTGAGTGACTCCACTGCTCCCCATGTCACTGAGCAGTGAGCACAGATAGGCAGGCAGGTTTAGGCTAGCAGCGCAACTTTGCAAGCCCCACGGCATGCCCACAACATTCATAGCGAAATTGGGCAGGGGAGAAGCAAAGTACAAACAAGCAAAAGCAGCCGGGAAAACTATTTGTTGAAATTGCAGCACTGGCTCAAGGGGCAAAAAAATTGTGTGTCTACAACTTCCCCAGTCCCACCAATGTTCACAAATGCCAGCCCCTCTAATAAAAAAAAATCTATGCATCTCAACATTGTATTTCTTTGAATTTCAATAAAATTAAAAAAAAAAAAAAAAAAATTTTTTTGTGTCACCCCCTGGAGGGTGTCACCCGGGTGCGGCCCGCCCCCCCCCCTAGTGACGCCACTGCCAGTCTCTGATATTTCTTGTTAAATTATATTTCTTGTAAAATTCTATTTCGTTTTAGTATATAGCTGTATATCCATTTTAAGCCTTCTTTTGATAGTCCAGGCTAACATTTAAAGGCACAACCACACTAATTTCGTATCCCAAATTGTATCCTAATATACCAATT